>NC_133768.1:83726152-84042715 GCF_036562045.2 Rhinolophus sinicus | reverse complement strand
CCCCAGGCAATGGCTACGACCACTACCACAGCCCGTCCTGCTTCCACAGCTCCCTCCCCTTTTCCAGAACTATGGTCTGCAAATTTCTGTTTGCGGTCCACAGTTCTCAGAACAGTAAATATTCTGTTCTTTTGATCTGACACTGCTACTGTTCTGCTTCTAGCACCGGACAGGTGAGGGTGGGGCGAGCTCTAGGAGGGTAGGGAGGGGGCTGCTAGTCTCAGTGCCTAAGGGTTCCATTCTCTGCTCGGCAGTGAGGGCTTAAACCACCGTTTTCAGCCTTCTTCCCTCAGTCTTTTCTCCGAGGTCTCTCCCGTGAGCGCTGGGTTCAGCCATGTTATGTGCTGTCTCCTCAGCCCTGTGGGCCATAAGCGGAGCCCTAGCAGTCCGAGTTTTCCCTCTCCCCCAGCTGCGGTAGTTCCGGGAAGCAGCGAGGTCGGAGCACTGAGCTAGGTCTGCGTCCTGCGCCCATGAGGCTCCGTCTCCCCACTTCTCCCTTTCCTTCCCCCCCACCCCCCGCTGAATCACCTGTAGGTGATTTCAGTCGGTAGTGGGCCTCTTCGTCTTGCCTGTCTGCTGTGCAGGGAGTCCTTTGTGGAGTTTTTGTTGTTCGATTTGTTGTAAATTCCAGGGGAGCTTTACAGAGGCTCACCTCACGCTGCCATTTTTCCTCGCAATCAGCCATTTTAACTATGTTGATTCTTCCACTCCATGAACATGGAATATCTTTCCATTTCCCTGTGTTTTCATCAGTATATTTTTTTTAAGAATATATATAGTTTTCAGTGTATAGATCCTTCACATCCTTTGTTTGGTTTATTCCTAGGTATTTTATTCTTTCAGTTGCAATTGTAAAATGAATTGTTATTTTGCATTTATTTTTTTGAAATGTAATTGTTAGTATGTATGAGTGCAATGGATTGTTGTACATTGATTTTGTAGCTGGTAACTTTACTGTGTTCGTTTACTGTTTCATATATATATATATATATATATATATATATATATATATATATATATATATATATATAGTTTTTAGCGCTTTCTATATAAGAAATCATGTCATATGCAAAAAGTGGCAATTTAACTTCTTCATTCCCAATTTGTATGCTTTTCATTTCTTTCTACTGACTGATTGCTCTGGCTATGACTTCCTATACTATGTTGTATAACAGTGGTGACAGGGAAAACCATGCCTGTTCTTGATCCTGGAGCAAAAGCCTTCAGTTTTTCACATTAAGTATGATATTAGCTGAGGGTTTGTCATATATGGCCTTTATTACATTGAGTTACATTCCTTCTGTACCTATTTTATGAAGTGTTTTAATCATAAATGGATGTTGTATGTTGTCAAATGCTTTTTCTGCATCTACTGATATAATCACATATTTTTTTTATCTTCTATTTTGTTTGGGTGGTGTATCTCAATGATCAATTTGCATATGTCGACCATTTTTGTGCCCCTGCAGTGAACCACACTGGATCATGATGTATACTGTTTTTAACGTATTGTTGTATTTAATTTGTTAGAATTTTCTTTAGGATATTTGCATATATATTCATCAGAAACATTGGTCTGTAGTTTTCTTTTACAGTGTTACCCTTACCATGTTTTGGAATCAGGGTAATGTTGGGGTCATTAAATAAGTTTGGAAGTAATGTTTTTTCTTCAATATTTTGGAAGGGTTTGAGGAGAAGAAGTATTAAATTCTCTTTCAATGTGTGGTAGAATTCACTAGTGAAACAATCTGGTCTGGACTTTTGCTTTTGGGAACGTTTTGGATGACTGTTTTAATTTTCTTACTGTATATTGCTCTATATAGATTTTCATGTTCTTCGTGATTCAGTTTAGGAAGGCTATATGTTTTTCAGAACTTGTCCATTTCTTGTAGGTTATTGAATTTGGTGTCTTTCATAGTAGTCTCATTTGATCCTTTGTATTTCTGAGGTATTTATGGTAACTTCTTTTTCTTCTGATTTTGTTTATTTGTGTATTTTTTTCTTTTTATCCTAGAGAGTCTAGCTAAGGATTTGCCAATTTTATTAATCTTTTCAAAGAACCTGCTCTTTGCTCCACTAATTTTTCTATTTTCTCTATTTCATTTAGTTTTGCTCTCGTTTTTATTATCCCATCCTTTGGCTGAATTTGGGTTTCATTTGTTCTTCTTTTTCTAGTTTTTCAGATGTAATTTTAAGTTGCTTTTTGGCATTTTTCATGTTTCTCGATAGGGGACAACCCTGTTCTGTTCATGAACGTAGAGCAAAGGGCTTCATTTTTAACCATTAATTATGAGATTAGCTGAGGGCTTGTCACATATGGACTGTATTATGTTAAGCTATTTTCTTTCTATCCCTATTTTATTAAGTGTTTTAATCATAATTGTATGTTGTGTCTTGTCAAATGCTTTTTCTGCATCAATTGATAAAATCATATGATTTTGTCCTTTATTTTGTTTATGTGATGTATCACATTAATGGATTTGCATGTGTTGAACCATCCTTGTGCCCCTGGGATGAAACACACTTGGCGGTAATGAATAATCTTTTTAATGAATTGTTGCATTCAATTTGCTAGAATTTTGTTTAGGATTTTTGCATCTGTATTCATCACAGATATTCGTATGTAGTTTTCTTTTTTAGTGTTGTCCTTACCAGGTTTTGGTATCAGGGTAATGTTGGCCTCATAAAGTGATTTAGGGAGTACTGACTCTTCCTCAGTTTTTTTGGAAGCATTAATCTTTAAAAAGAACCAGCTCTTTGTCACATTGATTTTTTTGTACTGTCTTTTTGTTCTCTATTTCATTTACTTCTGCTCTGGTTTTTACTATTTCCCTTCTTCTGTTGACATAGGGTTTCATTTGTTCCTCTTCTTCTAGTTCTTTAAGGTGTAACATGAGGTTATTTATTTGGGATTTTTCTTGTTTCTTGAGATAGGCCTGTAATGATATAAATTTCCCTCTTAAAACTGCTTTCAATGCATCCCCAAAACTTTGGTAGGATGTATTTTCATTCTCATTTATTTCTATGTATCTTTCGATCTCTCCTCTAATTACTTCATTAACCGGATTGTTCTATAAAAGCGTGTTGTTTAATTTCCATGTATTTGTGTGTTTTCCTGCTTTCTTTTTGCAGTTGACATCCAATTTCAAAGCCTGTGATCAGAGAATATGCTTGGTATAATTTCAATCTTCTTAAATTTGCTGAGGCTAGTTTTATGTCCCAATATATGGTCTATCCTTGAGAACGTTCCGTGTACAGTAGAAAATAATGTATAGTTTGATGTTTAGGATGAAGTGCTCTATAAATGTTTATTATATCCATTTCATCAAATGTGTCATTTAGGGCTGATCTTTCGTTATTTATTTTCTGTTTGGATGATCGATCAATAGCTGTCAATGACGCATTAGGTCCCCTAGTATAATTGTGTTTTGGTCCATTCCTCTCTTTAGTTCTGTTACTAGTTGCTGGGTATATTTTGGTGCTCCCAGATTTTGTGCATAAATATTGATTTCTGTTATGTCTTCTTGTTGTATAGTCCTCTTTACCATTATGAAATATCCATCTTTGTCCGTTGTTACCTTTTTCACCCTGAAGTCTGTTTCATCTGATATCATTTTGGCTACACCTGATTTTCTCTGGATACAATTTGCTTGGAGTGTCAATTTCCACCCTTTCACTTTGAGTCTGTACTTGTCCTTATAGCTGAGACATCTCTCTTGGAGACAGCACATGGTTGGGTTTAATCCCAATCTTGTTTTTTGATCCAATCTTGTACTCTGTACCGTTTTATTGGTGACTTCTATCCTTTTACATTTAGGGTGATTATTGAAATGTGAGCATTTCCTATAATTCTATCTTTAGTTTTCTGGTAAGTCTGTGTCTCTATGGTTTCTTTACCTTTTTGTTGTTGTCTATTATTTCTGTATGGTGGTATTCTATGATTTTTACCTCTGTTTCTTGTTTTATTGTAGTATATTTTTCAGTACTGGATTTTTTTTGTGTGTGTGTGTGCTTGGTTACCATTACGTTTAGGTAAAAGAAAGTTTGATATTTAGAGTATTCCATTCTCTTCAGCGGCTTACTTTCTACATTCTCATATTCCGGTTCAGGTGTTTACTCTCCCTCTGTTTATGTTTTGGATGCCACAAATGGTCCCTGTTGATGGTGGGCGAAGAGCTTCCTTTAGTATTTCTTGTAGTGCAGGTCGTGGATTACAAAATTACCTCAGCCTCTGTACGTCTGGAAAGATCTTTATTCCTCCTTCATAGCTAAAGGGTATATTTTCTGGGTATATCATTCTTGGCTCATAATTTCTCTCTTTCAATAGTTTGAATATTTGGTTCCCCTCCCTCCTGGTTTGTAGAGTTTCTGCTGAAAAATCTGATGATAATCTAATGGGCTTTCCTTTGTATGTTACCATCTTCTTTTCCCTGTCTGCCTCGAGGATTCTTTCTTTTCTTTGTCCTTCATTTTTGTCTGCTGGAATACACTGTGTCTTGGAGAAGGCCTGTTGGGGTTGAGGTATTTAGGTGTTCTATTTGCATCTTGGATTCGAGGATCCAATTCTTTGCTCAAGTTGGAAAGTTCTCATCGACTGTTTGAATGTACTGTCTGTTCCCCTCTCTCTTTCTCTCCTTCTGTTATGCCCATTATTTTTATATTGCTTTTTCTGGTGGAGTCAGAAAGTTCTTGTAGAGTTCTTTCATTTCTTTTAAGTCTCAAGTCTCTTTCTTCTTCCATCCCTGTCATTTCCAGGTTTCTATCTTTGGTGTCACTGATTCTTTCCTCTATCTGGTCAACTCTACTACCTAAGCTGGCACTTTCTTTTTCATTTCTTCTATTGAGTTCTTAATCTCCAGAAATTCTATTTGGTTCTTTTTTAAATTCCAGTCTCTTTGGTAAAATGTTCATGTTGTTTTTTGATTGTGTTTCTGAGTTCACTAAACTGCCTTTCTGTGTTTTCTTGCATCTTGTTGAGTTCTTTCAGAAGTGCAATCTTGAATTCTCAGTCATTTAATTCACATATTTCCATATTTTTAAGTTCATTTTCTGGAGTTTTTCACTTTCTTTCAGAGCTGTCTTTTTGCCTTGGTTATTCATGACAATTAGTGATTTATTATTTGTCTTTCTATACAGCTACAGGAGTGGCTTCTGCAACAGGTTAATAGGAACAGGTCTTTCTTTTGCTTTCCAGAGCGTGTTGGTAGAATGTTTTATTTTCTCTCCAATCGCAGCCTTTTTTTTTTCTCTTTCACACTCTAGTGTTATGTTTTCTCTGCACTATTCCAGCTTCTCACACAATGGGGGGATTCCCTGGGAGACGGGCTTCTCCTCTGTTAACAGTTCTCCTGGGTCATAGGGCGCAGCATCCATGTGGTAATGTGGACAGCTTTTGAAGTTCCAAAGCTCTTCCTGCACCAGATTCAGATCCGTGTGTTTCAGCAGTTCTGTTTACTCCTATTGGGGTCGCCCAAATAGTTGGGGACAGGGACAGGGTGAGTTGTGAGAGGTGGCCCAGAACAATGACAGCAACCACCACCACAACCAGTTCTACTTCCACAGCTCCCTCCCATTTGCCGGAATTAGTTGGGCTGCGAATCTGTGTCTGTGGACCATAGTTCTCAAAACTGCAGATATTCTGTTGTTTTGTTCTGACACTGCTACTCTTCTGCTTCTAGCACTGGGCAGGTGGTTGTGGAGAGAGCTCTGGGAAGGTAGGGAGGGGGCAGCTAGTCTCATTGTCTAAGGCTTACATTCTTAGCGGCAGTGAGGGCTTAAACCACCATTTTCAGCCTTCTTCCCTCAGTCTTTGCTCCAAGGTCTCTGCATGAGCGTTGGGTTCAGCCATGTTATATGCTGCCCCCTCAGCCCTGTGGCCATAAGCGGAGCCCTGGCAGCCCGAGTTCTTCCTTCTCCAGCAGGTGCGGTAGTTCCGGGATGCAGTGGGCTGGGAGCACCGAGCTAGGTCTGTGTCTTGCGCCCACAGGTCCCGTTTCTGTACTTCTCCCTTCCCTCCTCCCCTGCTCGTGCAATTTGCCCACCTTTAGGTGAATTCAGTAGTGAGCCTCTTCGTCTTGCCTGTCTGGTTTTCAGGGAGACATTTGTGGAGTTATAGTTGTTCAATGTGTTGTAAATTCCAGGGGAGATTCCCAGAGACTCACCTTATGCCTCCATTTTGATGATGTCCCTCATTTGTTTTTTTTTTTTTGTTTTGTTTTGTTTTATCTCCCTTCTCATTTGTTTTGAGACTCAGCCATTTTTTCAGTAGCATGTTGTTTAATTTCCAGTTATTTTTTTATTTTTTCCCACTTTCTTTTCATGGTAGATTTTCCAATTCAAAGCCTTCTTATCAGAGAATATGCTTGGTATGATTTCAATCTTCTTAAATTTGCTGCGACTAGTTTTATGTCCCAATATATGGTCTATCCTTGTACACTAGAATGTTCCATGTACACTAGAAAATAATATATAGTCTGATGTGCTAGGATGAAGTCCTCTATAAATGTCCATTATGTCTATTTCATCTAATGTGTCATTTAGGGCTGATATTTCTTTATTTATTTTCTGTTTGGATAATCCATCAATAACTGTCAATGATGTATTTATAACCCTATTATAATTGTGTTTGATCAATGACTCCCTTTACTTCTGTTAGTAGTTGCTTTGTATATTTTGGCACTCCCTAATTTGGGGTAAAAATATTGATGACTGTTATGTCTTCTTGTTATATAGTTTCCTTTATCAATATGAAATGTCTACCTTTGTCTCTTGTTACCTTTTTTATCCTGAAGTCTGTTTCTTCTGATATCAGTATAACTACACCTGTTTTTCTCTGAATACCATTTGCTTTAGTGTCAATTTCCACCCTTTCACTTTTAGTCTATATTTTTCCTTGTACCTGAGATGTGTATCTTGAAGGCAGCATATCATTGTGTTTAGTTTTTTGATCCATTCTGCTACTCTGTGTCTTTTTGTGTGAGTTCAGTCCATTTACATTTAGGGTGATTATTGATATATGAAAATTTCCTCTTATTCTATCTCTAGTTTTCTGGTAAGACTGTGTCTCCATTGTTTCTTTGAATTTTTACTGTTGTCTGTTATTTCAGTGTGGTGGTATTCTATGATTTTTCCCTCTGTTTCTTCTTTTATTATGTTATATATTTCAGTTATTGAAGTTTTTTAGTGGTTACCATCAAGTTTTGGTAAATGAAAGTTTCCTATTTAGAGTATTTCATTTTCTTCAGCATGTTTCCTTTCTCCATACCCCTGTGCAGGTTCAGACCTTATTCTCTCCCCTTTTATATTTTTGTAGTCACAGATTATCCCTATTTATGCTGTGAGTTGATTTCTGTGCTGCAGTAACAAGTTGTCTTTTTCCTCTCATTTCTTTTAAGGTTTTTTTTTTTTTTTTTTTTTTTTTTTACCATGTATGTTATGTTTAAGTACATAGTGTCCTATTTGGTGTAGGGGTTGCTATTTTCTGCTTCTGTTGGTCTGTTCATAATACTACTCATGGTTTTGTACTCTTTTTTTTGTTTGTTTGTTTCAGATCAAACAGCCTCCTGCAGTAGTTCTTGTAGTGCAGGTCGTGTGCTAAAAAATTCCTTCAGCGTTTGTATAACTGGAAAGGTCTTTATTCCTCTTTCATATGTAAAGGATATCTTTGTTGGACATATTATTCTTGTCTCATAATTTCTCTCTTCCAATATTTTAAATACTTGATTCCACTCCATTATGGCTTGTAGACTTTCTGCTGAAAAATCTGATGATAATCTAATGTGTATTCCTTGGTAGGTTACCATTCTTTTCCCTAGCTGCCTTGAAGACTGTTTCTTTGTTCTTAATTTTTGACAGCTTCAATATAATGTGCCTTAGAGAAGGCATGTTCAGATTGAGGTAATTTGGTGTTCTATTTGCTTCTTAGATTCAAGGATCCAGTTATTTCCACAAGTTTAGGAAGTTCTCATCAACTATTCATTTGAATATACTTTCTGTTCCCTTCTCCCTTTCTTCTACTTCTGGTATGTTCATTATTCTTATGTTGCTCTTTCTGATGGAGTCAGAAAGTACTTGTAGAGTTTTTTCATTTTTTTTTTAAGTCTTAAGTCCCTCTCTTCTTCCACCTGTGTTATTTCTAGATTTCTATCTTTGATATCACTGATTCTTTACTCCATATGGTCAGCTCTGTTACCTAAGCTGGCTATTTCATTCTTCATTTCTTTTATTGAGTTTTTAATCTCCAGAAATTCTATTTGGTCCTTTTTTAAAATTTCAATCTCTTTGTTAAAATCTTCATTTTGTTCTTTGATTGTGTTTCTGAGTCCATTAAACTGTCTGTCTGTGTTTTCTTGCATCTGGTTGAGTTTTTTTCAGAACTGCAATCTTGAATTCTCTGTCATTTAAATCATACATTACTGTGTCTTTACGTTCATTTTCTGGAGACTTTTCATTTTCTTTCTGAGCTGCCTTTTTACCTTGGTTATTCATGGCAATTAATGAATTATTATTTCTTCCTTGGCATCTACAGGACTGGATTCTGGAACATGTTATTAGGCGGAGGTCTTTCTTTTGCTTTCCAGTGGGTGTTGGTAGAATGTTTTATTTTCTGTCTGACTGCAGCCTTTCATTCTCTGTCATGCTGTAGTATTATATTTTTTCTTGACTTTTCCTGCTTCCCACATAATGGCGGGATTCTCTGGAAGGTGGGTTTGTCCTCTGTGAGCAGGTCTCCTGGTTTTCAGGGCCCTGCCTATGTACGGGGATGTGGAGAGCTTCTGAATATAGTTCCAAAGCTCTTCCTACATCAGTTTCATGGCCTGTGTATTTCAGTGGCACTGTTTACATCTTCAGGGATCTGCCCAGATAGGTGTGTGCCAGGGCAATGTGTGTGGTGGGAGGAGGTTTTAGCAAAGGTGGTGACCACCAGCACAGCCAGTCCTGCACCCAGGGTCCCCTCCCCTTCACCAGAACTAGTTGGGCTGAGAGTCCATTTCTGCAGGTTGCAGTTCTCAGAACTGCGAATATTCTTTTCTTTTGAACTGACACTGCTACTATTCAGCTTCTAGCACTGAGCAGGTGGGGTGGGACAAGCTCTAGGAGGGTGGGCTGTGGGCGGCTCGGCTGCCTGCCTATGCCTTCTGTTCTATGCTTGGCAGGGAGGGCTTAAACCACCATTTTCACCCTTCTTCCTTCAGTCTTCATGCAAGGTCTCTGATGTGAGCATTTGGTTCAGCCATATTATATGCTGATCCTCCATGCAGGACTGTGGGCCATATGGCGAGAGCTAGCAGTCCGAATTCTTCCCTCTCCTAGGGTTGCTGTAGCTCCAGAATGCAGGGAGCTCAGAGATCTGACCTTGCTCTCTGTTCTGCAGCCACATGTGGCCCCCATCACTGAACTTCCCCCTTCCCTCCTCACCTGCTCACCCAATTGGCCCATCTTTAGGTGATTTCAAGTGTGCCTCTCTTAGTCTTGACTGTCTGCTGTGCGGGAGTCCTTTGTGGAATTATAGCTGTTCAGTTTGTTGTAATTTCCAGGGGTGATTTCAAGAGGCTCACTTCATGCCACCATTTCTATGATGTAATCCAAAGATTCTTTCTTTGTCATTAATTTTTGACAGCTTCAATGTAATGTGCCTTGGAGAAGGCTTGTTGGGATTGAGGTAATTGGGTGTCCTATTTGCTTCTCGGATTCTAGGAACCAATTCTTTCCACAAGTTTGGGAAGTTCTCATCAACTATTCATTTGAATATACTCTCTGTTCCCTTCTCCCTTTCTTCTCCTTCTGGTATGCCCATTGTTCTTATATTGCTCTTTGTGATGGAGTCAGAAAGTTCTTGTAGAGTTCTTTCATTTCTTCTAACTCTCAAATCTCTATTTTTCCATCTTTGTCATTTCTATATTTCTATCTTCCATGTCACTGATTATTTCCTCCATCTGGTCAGCCCTATTACCTAAGCTGGCTATTTCAGTCTTCATTTCTTTTACTGAGTTTTTAATCTCCAGAAGTTCTATTTGGTTTGTCTTAAAATTTCAATCTTTTGGTAAAATATCCATTTTGTTTGTTGACTTTGTTTCTGAGTTCATTAAACTGCCTATCTGAGTTTTCTTGGTTCTTGTTGAGTTTTTTCCAGAACTGCAATATTGAATTATCTGTCATTTAAGTAACATATTTCAATGTCTTTCAATTCATTTCCTTGAGCTGTTTCATTTTTTTCTGAGCTGTCTTGTTACCTTGATTATTCATGGGAAGTAATGAACTATTATTTTTGCTCTTCAAATCTATAGGAGTGAATTCTGCTGCAGGTTTTTATGAAGAGTTCTTTCTTTTGCTTTCCAGTATGTGTCGCTGTAACATTTTATTTTCTCTTGTGGTGTTCTGGCTTCTCATGCAACAGAAGTTTTCCTGGAAAGTGGGTTTTCCCTGTGTGATGGGGTCACCTGGGCCTCAGGGCACCACCACCATATGAAGATACAGTGGACGATGGAATTCTGAACCTCTGAAATATCAATGCTGCCCCTGAAGCCCAGTGCAGAGCTTGTGTGTCTCAGCAGCCCTGGTTGCCTTTGCAGAGTTCACCCCTAATGGTGGGACAGGGTGGCTGGGAGAGGCAGCTGGTGTGTTTGTGATTCTGAACAACGGTGACTTCCAGCCCATAGCTGTCTCACACCTACAGATCCTTCCCTCTCACCAGAATTAACTGCATTGTGTGCCTGCCACTTCCAGGCTGTCTCTCCAGTTCTCTGGGCCATAGATTATCCACTCTTTGATCCAACACTGCTGCAGTTCTTCTTGAGCTCACTTGTAACACTGGAGGGGTGGAGCAAGGTGACCTCTGGGAGGGTAGGGGGAGGTGGCTAGTTTCCATATCTTTGTCTTCTCTCTGGCAGTGAGTTTTTAAACCACAGTTCTCACCCTCCTGTATTCAGTCTTTGCCCTGAGATTGCTGCCCCCGATTGCTGGGTTCAGTTGTATTATATGGTGGTCCCTCAGGCAGAATTTGGGGCAACAGAAAGTGCCCCTGCAGGCTGAATCCTTGCATCTCCCATGACTGCAGTGAGCTTCGGGTTGCATCCTTTGGCCCTTGTCTCAGCACTCAGTATTTGTTCTTCCTTCTACTTTTTTCCACCGGATTTGCCCACCATCTGATGATTCAATGTGCAGATCTCACAGACAAGCTTTTGTGTTACATATGTTATCCTTTGTTAAAGTATAGTTCTTCAATTTTTTTTGTAACTTCCAGGGGAGATTTCAAGGAACACTTCTCAGACTGCAATGTTTGTAACATCATCCTTAAATTATATAAATGGGTAACCACTCTGCTGTATGCCTGAAATTAATGTGAAATAATATTGAATGTCAAAATAAATAAATAAATTAATTAATTAATTAATTAATTAAAATTTTTAATTTTTTTTTAAAAAAAAAACATGGTTTTGGCATAAAAACTGACATACAGACCAATGAGACAGAATGGAGAGCTCAGAAATAAATCCATGCCTATATCATCATTTAAAGTATGAGAAAGGAAGCAAAAATATGCAATGTTGTAAACACAGTCTGTTCAATAGATGGTGCTGGCAAAATTGGGCAGATATACACAATAAAATGAAACTGGATCACTTTCTTATATCATATACAAGAATAAACTCAAAATGGATTATAGACTTAAATGTTAGACTGAAAACCATAAAACTTGTAGAAGAAAATATGGGGAGTACACTATCAGACATTACCCTTAGTAATATTTTTACTGATATATCTCAGGCAAGGGAAACGAAATTAAAAAAATAAATAAACAAATGATTTCACTTTCTTTAAATCATTTTATTTCTAATGAATGAACTGATAACTCCTGAGTTTTATTTAATTTTCTTTCTACTCTCTATGTAGTCCTTTAAAAATGTTTTGCATATAAATACTTAATTCGTAAATGCCAATTTATGAAATACATTTAAATTTGCCTAAAATTAGTGAACTGAGAAGGTTTCTAGATGGGATTGAATAGAACAAAAATAGTGTTATGAAGAGTTGCCCTTTGATTTCCCTCTTTTCTAATCTCAAGGATAAAAACTTCAGTAAGAAGTCAATCTGGATAAAATTTCCTTTAATACCTTGGACCTCAGCTCTCTCTCCTCACACAACTTGGGATATATATTAGATGAACAAACAAACAAAACAAACTGGTTATTCATTTTTAGAGTATGACCCTTCAGGAAGATTTTAGACATTGCATTTTTGAGAGATTTTTAAAAATATATACTTATTAAACTAAAACTAAGTCCCCAAATTCATTTTTAAAATATTCTCACAGTTACACACATGCATCAAATGAAATGCCAGCTCACTTTAGGAAACCCATAGATAATTTAGTCTTATTTTGATTCAGTGAATATCAATAATATATAGGCATTCGCTCTAATGTAAACAGTTTTATCTGGTTTAAAATAAAGTAATTCACAATTTCATACTTCATTTTTTAAAAAGAAACAAAAAACAGAACTCAGTCTGGGAATATATCAAATAATCTGTATGGTTCACACTAGGTTGGGCTTTATAGTTGGTTCAAAATCCCAAATTCTAATCAATTAAAGTATCATGTTATGCAGGTAAGGGTTCCAAAATAGAACAGTGCTCACATACATAAGCTCGACTTTGAATGCTTACCATCCCTATGCAATGGTTTGATAGCTGGTCATCATATCATTCCCAAGAAGTCAACAGGGAGCCTAGAAACTATCAAATATATACATTAACAAACAACAAATGTGACTTATGCAAAGCCATAGAGATCAACTCCACATTGAAGGGGCACAGAGCTAACTTAGCCTAAAGGGAGATATTAAGCTAAACAACACCAAATAAGATTCCATTGGACTTAAAAACCTAAAAACAATGTCATACAGTGCTAATATTCTTGCTGCTCCTTCTGTTTCATATTGCAGCATTTGGTTAATTACAAAACAGTGTACCATTTACAAATACAGGCTTGAAAACACTTCTATTCTGTCAAGCATTGTAAAGTAAAGAGAACTCAGGCAATCATCTAAATTAGTTATGACATAAAACAGACTTTTTCACTTTAAATATCAAAATAGTCAAAGTCAATGCCATTCAACTGATTTTTCTAGAGAAGTCGCTACAGTAGTATAGAAATACAAGCTTGCAGAGGGTTTATAAAACCATCAGTTTTAATCAAAAGCTTTTAAGATGTATGCAGCCAATTTTAAAGAATACCCTTCCTATAAAAACAACTGCAATGCACTTAGGAGATTTTTAATTATGGAGAGAAGAGATTTCAGGAAATCTCAGCTTCAACATGAGGTGATTTGACGTGTTTCAGCAAAACAAACTAGAAAATCTGGAAAAATTTAAAAAAGGTATTGAAGTCATATATGACTACGTTTAAGATAAGAATGCAATTATAGCACCCATTCATTGAAGGATAATCAAATGCTTCTCCCTAAAGTGCACCCCTCTCCCTCTTGAGGTTCCATTTCTGAGCTTTGGGCTTATTGAATCTCAGATAAGTTTGCTTTTTTATTTCCTACCATATCAAAAGCATTCAATAAATGTTTGTTGAAAGACACTTTGGTTGTTTCCATGTCCTGGCCAATGTAAATAAAGCTGCAATGAATAACGGAGCACATACATTTTTACTGGTAAATGTTTTCAGATTTTTTGGATAGATACCCAGGAGAGGGACTGTTGGGTCATATGGTATTTCTATGTTTAATTTTTGAGGAACCTCCACACTGCCTTCCATAGCAGCTGCATCAATCTGCATTCTCACCAACAGTGTATGAAGATTCCTTTTTTGATAGATGATTGGATAAAGAAGCTGTGGTATGTATACACAATGGAATACTATTCTGCCATAAGAAAAGATGAAATAATGCCATTTATGCAACATGGATGAATCTTGAGATTATTATGCTAAATGAAATAAGTCAGACAGAAAAAGTCGAGAACCATATGATTGCACTGATATGTGGTATAAATCTGAAAGCAACAAAGGAAGAAGACAAACAAATAAAGAAACAAAATCTCATAGACACAGACAACAGTTCAGTGGTTACCAGAGAGTAACGGATGCGGGGGGTGGTATATGAGGGTCAACTGTATCAAATATATGGTGATGGAAGGAGAACTAACTCTGGGGGGTAAACACACAATGTGACATACAGGCAATGTGTTACAGAATTTTACACCTGAAACCCATGTAACTTTACTAACAATAAACTTTACCCCAATAAACTTTAATTAAAAAAAAAAGTTTGTTGAACTAAAGTGCAGTTTAAGGAAATTTTCAAACAATTTTGTATGTGGAGTAAATGAGAGACTTTAGGAATTTAATTGTTGCATATAAGTCAAATATGTTGATGCATTTATATCTGCACAGCACTTGCAACTAACTATGCAATGCAAGAAATAAAAATAAATAACCAACAAGACCTTGACAGCTCCAAGGATATGGACATCAATAATGTATTTCAGCATATTGGCAGCAATAAGCAGGTTTTAAGTCAGTCTGATATAAATTGGAGGAAAAAATAAGGTGTTGATAATTAATGTAGAAGGGTATCCTCTGATTTCAAATGAGCAGGAATAAAGACAGCCTTTCATTCAGAGTGGATAGTTAACTATAACAGAAATAATTCATAGAGCTATATTTGCAGAACTACGACATAAGTAATTGCTCCCAGAAAAAGTTTTGACAGCAAATAGACATATATAAGGGTACTCAGTGTCTGTAGGTTGACATAATTGAAAGGAAGAGTTATCACATAAACCTAGCTGTATTAGTACAGATTAAGGCTGGCTACATGTAGCAGAGACCTAAAACAGAGTGACTTAACTATGACAGAAATTTATATCTCTATCACGTAAAATAAGTACTCAAGTTGGCAGTTTAGCAGCTCCATGGTAATCAGAGACCCAGACTTGTCCAGGTATTTGCTGTTTGATTCTTATAATGTGGTCATCATCATTATGGTTCAAGGTGGCTATTGGTGCTCCAATCATAATCTTCAGATTTCAGGTAGCAGGATGAAGGAAAAAATGAAGAAAGCCATATTCCCCATTGATTATAAGACTTTTGGAAGTCCCACATAACGCTTCCACATATTCTTCATTGGTCAAACTTTAGTCATTTGCCACCCTCAAATGTGAGGAAGGCTGGAAAATACAGTCTTTTAAGAGTATGTCAGTGTGTCCCTCTAAAAATCAAGATTATGTTAATGTCAATGGGAAAAGAGACTACATAATTAATTGGTAACTAATTAGCAATCTCAATTGCCTACTTTGAGTGCAATAAACAAGTTAAAGAACAATGAACAAGTTAAAGTTCTCAAGTGGGAACTAATTAGTTCTTTTTTTTTCTTTTGTGTTCCTCAGAGCTTCAAAATATTTCACAGTTTGACATCTTTTGCTGATCACAAGTACCATATATATCTTATTAACAACACATCTATTAATGTTTTTCCTGTTTTCAGGAGAATGAAACATCATATTGCTTAGGGAGAATGAATGTATGTCACTATTTCCTGTAGGGAGGAGTTCTGAATTAGGCGGACTGGTATCTTGATTCCTGATATCACCATATGGCTTTCTGAAAAAAATTGTACATATTGGGCCATCCTAGAATATAGCTTATTTCCAGAAAAGTTTCTAGTAGATTATATATATATATATAGTGAAGTTGTTGTTAGTATATATATATATATATATATATATATATATATATATATATATATATATATATATACATATTTTTAAAAATAAGCATCTTTTCTAAGTGAGAGAAGTGGTAATTCCAGCCAGAGGAAGGCAAGGTTGAGAAAATAATGAGTACATAACATGGAATCCCTTTTCAAGTAGATGTCATCTGCTTCTCTTCACATTTTTACTCCTCTGCTTTCTTTGTCACAGACACTTTCTTCAGGCTTCTGCAGGGCTGGCCTTTTCTATTTTAATGCTAAAAGAAACAGGAGCAGTGGAGTGTGGCTACAAGGCATATTTGGAAAGGTGGTAAATATTTAACAGATGATATGGTAAATAATGTATATAATTTAGCAAGAAACAATTTTAATATTTCATAGATTGCAGTGAAGTTGTTAGTTTGGAATTAAACCTGTGAGTCTAGAGAAAAGCTGCAGTTCAAAATGTGGTCTTCTGATAAGAGCACTTGCTGCTCAGGTTTCTAGTCCACAACCTGAAAGAAGTGATTGAGACTTAAGGTATAGCCACGTCTTTAATACTCCCTAATAGTGACAGGGAGGGGTGATGTGGATAATTCAAAATAGTGAATGATCCAAATACCAATTAGACTTTGGAGGAAAATTTTGGATTTTTGAGAAACGTTTTCCTTTCTTAATTACATTATTCTTAGAATGATGTTAAAAGTTTTTATTCTCCCATGTACTCATGGACTAAGAAAAGCTGTCCCAGGATAAAGGATTTGCAATAGATAATCCACTGTTAGAAAATGCAAGGATGGCTCTGCAGTCCTTTCTTCTCTCTGAACTCCTTTGGGAATCTACCAGTTCCCATAAGGGAGTGCCTGTATCTCTCTGATCTGCTTGGAAAATGGTGGAAGAAACAAGCAAAATCTAAGAGTAAGACTATCACAAGATCCAAGGTTAAAACATAGATGTTTACAAATTTTTAGTCTTCAGTTGGTATGTGTTATGTCCCCAGCACTGTAATAGATGTGATAGAAAATATAAATGCTATGTAAGAAATGTTATCTTGCCTAAGATAGTTACAATTGGCCAAAGTTAATGCATAAGGAAAAAGCCAAGACCAATTAAATACTAAACAATGTGTTTTTGATAATAACTCTAATATTGCTGTAAAATGAATGGAATTCACCACAAAATCATGCTACTTGACTTAAAGTTGGCACTCTGCTGTTCGGCAGACCTTTTCATTCATATCTTGTCTCTGTATCATATTTCTCCAGAAGTGGTAATTCTAACATAATCCAAACATTGCTAACTTTAAACTGGACATTTCTTCCTCTACATCCATTGCTTTCATTGGGAGATTTCACTTCATATTTTTCTGAAGAGATCAAAGATATTTCCTTTACAGCCTTAAATTTTCTATGTATGTCTCTAATCATTTTCTCCTCCCCACTCCTCTCTCAGAGGTAGAAGTAATGATGTTCTTTCCCAAGGTGAAAATTCCTTATAAAGTTTTCCCTTTCCCTTCCTGCTGCATCAGAAATTTGGCCCCTCAATTATCCCCTTTTTGATCTTGTTTTCATTCTCTTGCATTCATTTGCATAATATTTCTCTATACATGCAATCAGCTTTCCTTCTCATGATGCTAAAATGAGGTTATGATGACAACAATGATATTTATCATTTATTAAACATCCACGTAAGCACCATGTTAGGCTCTAGGCTAAGCCTCAATTTCTTTTGGCATTTGGTATGCTTGTTGGTACTGGGTGTCCTTGCTTGTGAATCCTCTTAGTAGACAGAGCTCAGGAATATAAGTATGTACATAAATATACAGATACATCTCTATTTCTCTAGCTATCTGTGTATGTTAGAAACACTGAGTTCATACTGATTCCAATCCTATACCACAGAGTTTATTCTGGCCGTCCCAGTTTCCTCATTATAATTTGTTCAGTGACAGTGAGAAAACTGGCTCTCATTATGCACAGTATGTTTGTTTTTAAATTAAAGTTTATTGGGTTGACAATTGTTAGTAACGTTACATAGATTTCAGGTATACAATTCTGTATTACATCATCTATAAATCATATTGTGTGTTCACACACACAGCCAGTTCTCCTTCAATCATCATATATTTGATCCCCTTTACCCTCATCTACCACCCCCCACCCCCCACCCCCCTTACCCTCTGGTAACCACTAAACTATTGTCTGTGTCTATGAGTTTTTGTTTCTCATTTGTTTGTCTTCTTCTTTTGTTGTTTTCGGTTTATATACCACATATCAGTGAAATCATATGGTTCTCAACTTTTTCTGTCTGACTTATTTCACTTAGCATGATAATCTCAAGATCCATCCATGTTGTCACCAATGGTCCTATTTCATTTTTTCTAATGTCCAAATAGTTTTCCATTGTGTATGTTTACTAATTTTCTCAATCCTAGAACACATACAATTTCAGAATTGCTAACTCTTACTTCTATGAAAAACCAACCTGCTTATTAGAATAGAACACTTGTTTATAGTTCTATATATTTTAAAAAATAATGTAATACAGAATTGTACACCTGAAATCTATGTAATTTTACTAACAATTGTCACCCCAATAAATTTAATAAAATAAAATTTTAAAAAATGTTCAGTTATATTTGATAGGTTATATTATTTTATATTAGTTTCAAGTATACAGCATAGTGGTTAGACATTTAAACCATATTTCCCCCAAAATAAGCCCTAGCATGATTTTTCAAGATGCTCGTAATATAAGCCCTACCCCCAAAATAAGCCCCAGTTAAGATCATCAGCCAGACGGACGCATTTAGTACATCTGTTGCAACTCATGACAGATGTATTGAATTACAAAATAATAATATTAATATATAATTAAATACAATTAAATAATGTTATTGACATTAATACTTAAAATAAATGATAATATAAATTTGAATTAAGTATTTGTAAATACCCAAGCGGGTACTTTTGGATAAGAGTTAAACATTTATGTAAACAGAAGAACTTGAGACTTATTGTCAAATGAACAGTCAGAGTACAGACACAATGCATGAATAACGTGCACATTTGATAACGAACGGATGTGGTTGTGTCTAATATGAATCTTCATAATTCAATACATCATGTGTTGTAATGGATGTACTTAATGCACTGATGTGAAATAAAGAAATGTTTTCTGCATTTTGGTGGCGCAATTTTTCATCACTTTTGTTTGAACCATCAATCTTAACTGTCATCATTTTTGTTGCTACTCCTGTCTTGTAAGTCTTCAATTAACAATTGATTTAATGGTAGATTTAAAGGGAATAATATTTTGACCCCCAGACAAGATGAGTGCAAAAAGAAAGAGCTATTCCATAGAGTACAAGAAAGGAATCATGGAGGACCTCCGGGGCAAGAATCTTATGGCTTTCTGCAAAGAGAATAAGTTGGATCTCCAAATGGTCCAAAAATAGCATCAGAATATGATAACCTCAGTCAACAGGTGCAGAAGGGAAATGCTAAGAATTGCAAGTGTGAATCAGGTCAGCAACCATTATTTCCTGAGCTGGAAGACATCATCTGTGAATGGATTGCTGACAGGAGAGCAAAAGCTTTGGTTGTGCGTAGGGCTGATATTCAAGCATTTGCCCTTGCAATGGCACCATAGTTAGAAATATCCCCAGAAGAATTCAGAGCATCACAACACTGGCTGGATGGCTTCCTTCAGTGATATGAACTATCTCTAAGATCGACAACACTGTTCAAGCTGGAAGATACTGAAGGTATTAAACGTGCACTTACATTCAAGTCCTTTGTTGATGGCATCGACTTTTCTAAATACCAGCTCTCCAACATGATTGCTATGGATGAAACTGCAGTGCTTATGGGCCAAGGATCTCATATGACAATTGATCAGAAGAGTGTCTCATCAATCTACATTCCCTCCACTGGTTACAAAAGTGCACATGTTATCTGTATTTTGGCAGTTAATCTGGATTGAAAGAAAGCCCCACCTCTAATCATCACTAAGGGCAAGAAAGATAAGGTTGAACGTGTTTCAGGCATTTATGTTCTTGAAACCGAAAAAGGCTGGTGCACACAAGCAGTTATAAGGAAGTGGGTTGATTTAATGCTGCCACTTGTTTTGCGAGGTGGCCAAAGAGGTCTGCTAGAGTGGGATTCAGCCAGCACTCACCATGCTAAAGACATGAAGAACTTCCTTACAGAGAGAAGAATAGATCAAATAGTGATTCCCACAGGAATGACTGCCTATCTCCAGACTCTTGATATTGCAATAAACAAGCCATTCAAGGACAATTTGTGCATAGAAATCAATGACTACATTGAAAATAGAATGGAGAGAAATCAGCATAGAAACTTTGTGAAGCCTAGCCTGCAAGAGGTCGTGACTTGGGTGAAGAATTCCTGGGATAAAATCACTGACAGCTGTGTTGCCAGTGCACTACGAGCAGGCTACATGGACAAGAAATGCTCATTTAAGGAGAGCGCTATTGCTGGACATGAGAGATTGGGGCCAATGGTTCTACAGGAAATGGAGTCACAAGAAATTCAAGCTGGAATTCGGGGTTTGGAGAGTTATGACGATGTTCCAGAAGAAGATGACATGACTGTATTTGAATAAATGTAGATTGTTGTTCATGAAAAAATAAGACAGCTCTGAAAATAAACCTTAATGTGCATTTTGGAGCAAAAACTAATGTAAGACCTTATTTTCCGGGATGTAAATCTTATTTTCTGGGAAATACAGTATAATTTATGCAGCGATCTCCCCAATTAATCTAGTACCCACCTGGCACTATACATAGTTGTTTCAACATTATTGACTATATTATCTATTCTGTACTTTACATCCCCATGACTATTTTGTTAACTACCAAGACAAATACCATATGATCTCACTTATATGTGGGATCTAATGAACAAAATAAATAAACAAAACAGAAACAGACTCATAGATACAGAGAACAAACTGATGGTTGCCAGAGGGGAGGGGGTTTGGTAAGCTGGTTGAAAAAAGTGAAGACATTAAGAAATAGTTCCACACAATGTGATATATAGATGATGTATTATAAAAGTATACACTTGAATCCTATATAATTTTCCTAACCATTGTCATCACAATAAATTTAATGAAAAAAGAAATAGTTCTATGTCTTTAACTTGAGGTTATATCGTCAAAATAATATATTCAACAATTAGTTGTCTAAGTTACCACCCCTGTGTCTGCCTTCACTGTGATTGTGCTATGTTATTCATTTGACAGTTGGCTCCATTTGTTTCTGTTTTTTTATTTAGTTTTGAGCCCCTTCCCATTCTTATCAAGTGTATGTACGTATGAACACATATATGCATTTTTGTTTATTTATTTATTTTTATTTTTTCTATAATTTCTATATTCATTTATTTTTAAGTAGAATTTATCATGCACATTATAGAAAATTTGGAAAAAAACGGAAGGAAGCAAACATTTATGCCTACCTCACCACCCAAAACAGACATCTGTAATACTCTCTGTTTTCATTTTTTTCTAGGCATAGATATTGAAGGATTTCATGCAAACTTGTTATCATACTGTGTAAAAAATTGACTTAATTGCTATCAGAGGTCTGCATCTAGAGATATATTCCAAAACAAAAATGATGTCCTTCTTTCCCTACTTCTAGTTTGTAAAATTGGTTGTCTGTCTTGGAATAGATCTCTAAGAAGGATATTTTAAAAGAGAGGTAAGTTTAAGCTAGTGTTGAGGAAGGTTTTTCTTTATATCCATCCACCACTTAGTTTATCAATTAATTCTCTGATTTGCTTTCAGGCAACCACCATGCAATGGGACCTATAGATAGCTGGGGTGCAGCTGGGAGCAGAGTTCACACAGACCTGCTGAGCTGAACTGGAATTGGTTCATATGGAAATCTCCACTTGCCCTGGTGAAACTTAGGAGTATAGTTGAGATAGGAGGGTCCCAGGCAGCCCTGGCTGTCTGAGTTTGATTTGGAGATTTTAAATATCTGATCGTAGGATTATTTCCCATGACAAATCCCAGAGTCATTCCATCTGGTACTTTGTTTTGAGGAGATACAAATCTCCAAAATAATTTTATTCCTTAAAGTCCTTTACACCATAATCAGGTGAGTATTTACAACTCTCCCTTTTTAAATGTATGGCATTATTTTATATTATTTTAAATTAAATTTATTCGAGTAACAATGGTCAGTAAAGTTACATAGGTTTCAAGTGTACAATTTTATAATACACCATCTGTATATCATATTGCGTGCTCATCACCCAGAGTAAGTTCTCCTTTCATCACCATATATTTGACCCCCTTTCGCTTATTCTACCATCAACCCTCCCCTCTGGTAACCACTAAGCTGCTGTCTGTGTCTATGACTTTTCACTTCTTTGTTTGTCTTGTTCTGTTGTTGCCTTCAATTTTATATCTCATGTATGAGTGAAGTCATATGGTTCTCAACTTCTTCTCTCTGACTTATTTCACTTAGCATGATAATCTCAAGACCCATCCATGTTGTCACAAATGGCACTATTTCATCTTTTCTTATGGCAGAGTAGTATCCCATTGTGTGTATGTACCACATCGTCTTTATCCAATAATCTATTCAAGGACACTTTTGCCGTTTCCATGACTTGGTCACCATAAATACTGCTGCAATGAACATCTGAGTACATATATCTTTATGGATAAATATTGTCAGGTTTTTTTGGGTAGATACCCAGGAGAGGGATTGCTAGGTCATATGGAAATTCTATACTTAATTTTTTGAGAAACCTCCACACTGCCTTTCATAGTAGCTGCACCAAGTTACATTCCTACTAAGAGTGAATGAGGCTTCCTTTTTCTCCACAGCCTCTCCAACACTTGTTATTTTTCTTGTTGATGGTAGGAATTGTAACAAGTGTGGGGTGATATCTTACTGTGATTTTGATTTGCATTTCCCTAATAACTAGTGATGTTGAGTATTTTTTCATATACCTGTTGAAAAGTTTGTTTTCAAGCCCCCTGCCAATTTTTTAATTGGATTGTTTGTCTTTTTGTTGTAGAGCTATATGAGTTCCTCATATATTTTGGATATTAGCCCCTTATCAGAGACGGTGTTTGCAAATATTTTCTCCCATTCGGTTGGTTGTCTCTTTGTTTTGTTGATGGTTTCCTTTGCTGTGTAGAAGATTTTCACTTTGACATAGTCCCATTTATTTATTTTAGCTTTTACTTCCCTTACATTTGAGGTCAAATTCATAAAATCCTCCTTGAACCAAAGGTCCATAAGTTTAGTATCTATGCTGTCTTCTATGCAGTTTATCATTTCAGGTCTTATGTTTAAGTCTTTGATCCATTTTGAGTTAATTTTGGTACACAGTGACAGATAGCAGTCTAGTTTCATATATATATATATATATATATATATATATATATATATATATATATATATATATTCTGACAATTACATTTGTGAACTTGCCACCGTGCGCTTACATTGGCAGCACTGTACAAACAGCTCAGTAAGGTTTCATAACCTCGGTATATCAGTGTCTCACAGCTGTGTTCATGTTGACATGTGCCAGTGTCTTGCTGAGTGGCATTCATTATTGTTGTTGCATGTTCTGTGTGCTGTTGCAAGAATGTCTGAGCATGACTTAGAGAAATGAACAAACATTAAATTTCTTGTTAAACTTGGCAAGAGTGGAAGTGAAATCAGGGTAATGTTAGTCCAAGTTTATGCGGATAATGCGATAAAGAAAATAGCAGTGTACAAATAGATTAAATGTTTTTCTGAGGGGAGAGAACATGTCACTAATGAAGAGAGGTCAGGGCGGATAGCAACGAGCAGAACTGGCAAATACATTGCAAAAAGTCATCGAATTGTCCTTCAAATTGTTGGCTGACTGTCAGAAGCATAGCAGGAAAAGTCAACATCAATAGAGAAACAGTTAGGAAAATCTTAACGGAAAATCTTGGCATGAGAAAGGTGTGTGCAAAAATGATTCCAAAGGAGCTCACCAATGAACAAAAGCAAAGGAGAGTCAAAGTTTGCCAAGACCTTTTGGAGAGGCAAGATGATGTTTTGGGCCATGTTATGCCTGGTAATGAAACATGGTGTACCAATACAACCCTGAGACAAAGCATAAACATACACAATTGAAGTCAGACAATTTTCCATGACCAAAATAGTTCTGTCAGTCCAAATCAAGAGTCAAAACGATGTTGCTAAACATTTTGATATCAGAGGGATTATTCATTATGAATTTGTACATATTGGACAAAGAGTTAACCAAGTTTACTATTTGCAAGTGCTGAAAAGGCTGCATGAAATAGATGAAAATGACCTGAACGTTTTGCCAACAATTCATGGCTGTTGCATTGCGACAATGTACCAGCTCACAGGGCACTGTCTGTGAGGTAGTTTTTAGCCAGTAAACAAATAACTGTATTGGAAAACCATCCCTACTCATTTGATCTGGCCCCCAGAGATAAAGGAAATATTGAAAGGAAGACGTTTTGATGACATTCAGGATATCAAAATTATTACGACTAGAGTTCTGATGGCTATTCCAGAAACAGAGTTCCAAAATTGCTTTGAATGGTGGACTAGGTTTTGGCGTCAGTGCATAGCTTCCCAAGGGGAGTACTTTGAAGGTGAGCATAGTGATATTTAGCAATGAGGTATGTAGCACTTTTTCTAAGATGCATTCGCAAACTTAATTGTCATAACTCATGTGTGCATATATAGTTGACATTCAGTATTATTGACATTCAGTATTATTCTACTTTAGTTTCAGGTGTATAGCACAGTAGTCAGGCATCTACACAGTCTACTTCATGATCCCCCTGATAAGTCCAGTACCCATCTGGCACCCTGCATAATCTTTACAACATTATTGATTATATTCCCCGTACTGTATTTCATATCCCTGTGACTGTTTGGTACAATATTCATTTTATTCTTTGATTGTGCTTCTGAGTTAATTAAAATGTCTATCTGTGTTTTCTTGCATCTCATTCAGTTTTTTCAGAACTTCAGTGTTGAATTCTCTGTCATTTAAGATACATATTTCCATATATTTATGTTCATTTTCTGGAGTGCTTTCATTTTCTTTCTTAGCTGTCTTGTTACCTTGGTTATTCATGGAGATTAATGAATTGTTATTTCTCTTCCTGGTCATCTACAGGAATTGGTTCTTTAGCAGGTTGATATGAAGATGTCTCTCTTTTGCTTTCCAGTAGATGTCACTGGACAGTTTTATTTTCTTCCTTCCTGCAGCCTTTTATTTTCTCTCATGCTGTAGTGTTTTATTTTCTCTTGCACTGTTCTGGTTTCTCATGCAATGGAAAGTGGGCTTCTCCTCTGTGAAAAGATCACTTGTGTCTGATGGCTGTGTCTCCATGGGAGGATATGGAAAGTGATGGAGTTTTAAGCTTCTGAAATCCCTATGCTGTCCTTTCAGCCACAGGCTGAACCTGTGTGTCTTAGAAGCGTTGGTTGCCTCTGTAGGGATCTGCCCAGAAAGTTGGGGGTGGTGTGTCCTGTGGGAGGAGGCTGGTGTATTTGTGACTCTGAGCAATGGCAACTACCAGTCCACAGCTCTCTCTCCCCCACAGTTCTTTCCCTGTCATCATTATTATTCAGTGGTACTATGCATCTGCATTTGTGGGACTGTTGCTCCAGTTATCAGGGTTGCTGTAGATATTCTGTTCTTAAATCTGACACTGATACCATTTCTTCTGGAGCCTGCTTCTAACACTGGGGGTTTGGGGTGGGGCGAGCTCTGGGAAGGTGTAGGGTAGACAGCCAGGTTTCTTGTCTCTGTTTTCTGTTTTTGCCTAGAGGTGATGGGTTAAACCACAGTTTTCACCAGAGTTCTCTGCCCCAAATGCTGGGTTCAGCCTTATTATATGTGATCCCTCAGGCAGGACTGTGAGACACAGGGAATGGGCATGCAGCTTGGATTCTTCCCTGTCCTGAAACTAGTGAGCTCCCGACAGCATCCTGTTGCCCGTGTCTTTGCACATCCCCCTTCCTACCTCCCCTGTTTGCCTGATTTGCCCACCTTCAGATGATTCAATAAATGGATCTCTCAGATGTGGTTGTGTGTTGCTTAAGTTATCCTTTGTTGAACTATAGCTGTTCAATTTGTTGTAACTTCCGGGGTGGGGGGGTGTTAAAAAGCACTCCTCATATGACGTATTTGTGACAGAATTATTTCTTTATTTTTAAGTATGGAAAACACTAATGTGGTTCCACGATTAAAACTACTCAGAAATGTATACTTAGAGAATTATCACACCTACTCCAGTCCCTTTTAAATTGTTTAATCCACCATCCTTTCTTTCTTCTGTTCACTCCCTGTATGTAACGAATCTCTTAAGCTTTTGGTTTACCTTTCTTGTGTATTTTTCTTTTTGCAAAAATTAGCAGCTATGTGTATAGTGTATATTCTGCTATTTCCCCATTTTTATTCCACAGTAGTAGCATACTATTGAAAATCTTTGTGCTTTGCATTTTTTATTTAACAGTATATCCTGGAAATCACTCCATATCAATTCATTGATTTTCCCTCATTCTTTTTTGTGGTTGCATAATAACCTGTCATATGTTTATTTAACCATTCTGTTAAATACAGACATTTAAGACATTTCTGCATTTAAATAAATAAATAAATAAAATGCTGAAGCAAATAATATTGTGTATATGTACTTTTGTATTGTTGAAGATATATTTTCAGACTGAAATCCTAGAATTTAGGTTGATGGTATAAATGATAAACAGATACATATTTTTGATAGATGTTGTTTAATTCCATTTCATAAAGGTTGCAGCAACTTGTATTCCCACCGGAATGTGGAGACATATGTGTGAGTGCTTATTTCTTTACAGCATCACTAACAGAATGGGTTGTCACACATTTTATTTTATTTTATTTTATTTTAGAAGAGTTTTAAATTTACAGAAAAATTGTGAATGTAGTACACAGAATTCCCACATACTTCACATTCAGTTTCCTTTACTATTAACAGCTGACATTATAATCCACTTCCTACAATTAATAAACCAATATTGAAACATTATTTTTAATAATTGTCCATACTTTATTCAATTATCATTAGTTTTTATCTAATGTCTTTTTTCTGTTCTAGGATTCCATCCTTGATAACACATTACATTTAGTCATCATGCCTTTTTAGGCTCTTCTAGACTGTAACAATTTTTCAGGCTTTGCTTGTTTTGGATGATCTTGACTGTGTTGAAGTGCATTGGTCAGGTATTTTGTAGAATATCCCTCAATTGGGGTTTGTCTGATGGTTTTCTCAAGGTTGTATTGGGGATATAAAATTTTGGAAGGATGAACACATGGGGAAACTGCCATTTCCATAACATTATATCAATGGGACATACTATGAACATGATCTATGACTGCTGATATTGATCTTGGTCACCTGGCTGAAGTAGTGTTTTTCAAGTATCTCTACTACAAAGTTATTCTTTTTTTCCCCTTTTCCATACTGTATTGTTTGGAAAGTGGTCACTATGCACAGACCACACTTAAGGAGTGGGACATTATGTTTTAATTCTTTAAGAGAAAGTTATCCACATAAATTACATAAATTCTTCTGTGCATGCGATTTTTCTATTTTCCCCTAATTACTTATTTATTTACTCTGTATTTACAATGGTATAGACTAGTGGATGTTTATTTGGTACTTGGATTATAATCCAATACTACTTTATTATGTTGCTCAAGTTTTTCCAGTTTTGGCCATGGGGTGCTCTTTCAGTTTGTTTCTATGTCACTTTGGCATAGTTTCATCATTGTGGGGATTTTATTTATTTATTTTTATCATTTCCTTGAATTTTGGTACTTCTTTTCCACACTCATCTGTTCAATTTATTACACTAGTCCTAGAAACAGCCATTTTTCCAAGGACCCCTTCTTCTATTATTAAAGAATGATATTAGAAACCAAGATCTGGATATTAGGTGTGGTCCTAACTACTGGACCCTCTTAGTGAACAGAATACAAAATATATGTATGTATACTAATTCACACATATCTATCTATTTATCATCTATCAATCCATCTGTATTTATATTAAGCTAAACATGAGTTCGTACTGATGGTGCCAATTCCAATTCATTACCATGAAGATCCTGGCTCCTCCCCCTGCTTATCTGTAACCTTCCCCTGAAGCAGTGAGAAATTTAGTTTTCACCATTCAACAACTACTTACTTAATTGTTCAGTTATAGTATATTAATATCAGTATCAGAATCATTAGCCTTTACTTCCATGGGAAATAGTTTTAGCAACTAGAATATAGTGTTTGTGTAACAGTGTTTATATACAGGTGTTTTTTTTTTTCTTTTAGTCTTACCTGAAATACATTCCAATTGATCATGGTATATAATTATTTTTATTCACTATTGCATTCATTTGGCGAACATTTTGTTGAGGATTTTTGTATCTCTGGTCTTAGGAGATGTTGACCTGTGGTTTTCCTTTCTCATAATGTCTTTAGTCTGGTTTTGATATTAAGGTAACACTGGTCTCATAGAATGAATTAGGAAGTCTTCTCATTGCTTGTGTCTTTTAGAAGATATTGTGAAAAAGTGATATTTACTTCTTAAGTATTTGGTAATATTCACCAGTGAAACTATATGGGCTTGGTGCTTTTTCTTGTGGGAAGTTATTAATTATTAATCCAATTTCTTTAATAAATATAAGCTTCACAGATTATCTATTTCTCTTATGTGAGTTTTGGTATCTTGTGTCTTTTAAGGTATTGGTCCATTTCATTGAAATGATCAAATGTGTTGTCACAAAGTTGTTCATACTCTTTCTTTACTATCCTTTTAATGTCTATGGGACCAATAGTGATGACCTATCGTTCATTTCTTTAAATTGCTAATTGTATTTACTCTCTTTTATTCTTGGTTAGCTTTGCTAGAGTTTTATCAATTTTATTGAATTTTAAAAAATAGATTTTGGTTTCATTCTTTTTTCTGTTGTTTTCCTGTTTTCAATTTCATTCATTTCAGTTCTAATTTTATAATTTAATTTTCCTACTTTCTTTGGGCTTAAGTTGCTTTTGTTCTCTGGTTTTCTGAGGTGAAATCTTAGGTTATTGAGTTAAATTTTTTTCTTTTCTAATATATTCATTTAATGCTATAAATTCTCCTTTAAGCCCTGTTGGTGTAGTGGTAAAGGTAATACAGAAAAAAAAGTAATACAGAAAGTGTATTACCTTTCTGTAATATTTTGATTTAACCTGTGTTTTAAAGGGAAGTTGTCTCTTCATGTGTGTTTATTGGTATAACTTCCTCTCATACTTCCTTTTGGTGAGACATGAGAGCTAGAGGAGGTTGGGCAAGGAATGCCCTTCTGCTGGCTGGGATAAGTCTCTTATCAAGTCTCTTCTCCCTAGTACAGAAAACTTTTATTTTGGAGAACACTCCAGAAGTATCTCAGGATGTTTACTCTTCCCTTCCCCCAGACAGATCAAGGAGGGGATCTCTTCAGGCTCTTCACAGTGAGGACCAGGTGGGCTTTCTGGAAGTAAAATCCAATAATTTGTAGGGGTTTCCTAAAACTGCACCCTCAGGAGATTCTCACTCTCATGTTCCTCCTCATTCACCTCCATAGGTTTGGCCAAAATGACCATTTAAGTGGTTCTACCATTTTATAGCTGCTGTAGATCCTGCTACAGGTAAGCAGATATTAGCTGTGAATTTCTGGATTCCCCTGACTCTCCAGATTTCTAGATTCTGGCTTTCCCTGCTACTTCATTTATCTGATAGGTCCAAGAAAAGTCATTGATTTTCAGTTCATCAGTTTCGTTTTGTTTTGTTTTTTTCTTGTGAGAGTGACTGTGACAACTCCAAAGTCTTTTACATGTTGGACTGAAACCTGAAGGCCTGTCATATTTTTTCAATTGTTGCTGATCTGATAACTTAGATATGGTATTTCCACATAATTTTGATTTCTATTTATTTAATTATATTTAATGAACATCTTTTCATACATTTAACGGTCATTTGTATATTTTGTTGTGCATATTCCTTTTTGATGTTTCCTGTTTCTGTCAGTGACATTATCATCACCCCATTGATTATTGGCTCATTCCATTTTTCCAATGATAAATGAATCATCATATATGAGCTACACTTTCTTTCCAGTAACTCTTGCTTCATTTAACATTTTCAATATTGCCTCCTTATTTCAAAACCTGGCATAATACATGTAATAGTTCCCAATATAAATTCCTTGTATTTATTTCCTGTCCACTTTAGTCTTATGTTTATGCGAAAGATACCTTAATCTTCTGAAACTTTAATGAGGTTATATAGTAGTTAAGAGCTCCAGTTTTAGAGTCAAACATACATTGCTGAGTTCAATCTTTGATTCTCATAGCTATGTGATTCTGTATAAGACACTCTACCTCTCTTAGTTTTCATTTCTTTATGTTCTAAATGATAATATTAATAATATTTATTCACAGATTGTTGTATTGATTATGAAAGGCAATGCAATCAATTTTCTTATCACAATGCTGAAACTATATTAAAACTTTTACTTAAGAATATCCAGGGCTGGCCCGGTGGCTCAGGCGGTTAGAGCTCCATGCTCCTAACTCCGAAGGCTGCCGGTTCAATTCCCACATGGGCCAGTGGGCTCTCAACCACAAGGTTGCCGGTTAAACTCATCGAGTCCCGCAAGGGATGGTGAGCTCTGCCCCCTACAACTAAGATTGAACACGGCACCTTGAGCTGAGCTGCCTCCCAGATGGCTCAGTTGGTTGGAGTGCGGGCTCTCAAACACAAGGTTGCCGGTTCGACTCCCGCAAGGGATGGTGGGCTGCGCCCCCTGCAACTAGCAACGGCAACTGGACCTGGAGCTGAGCTGCGTCCTCCACAACTAAGACTGAAAGGACAACAACTTGACTTGGAAAAAAGTCCTGGGAGTACACACTGTTCCCCAGTAAAGTCCTGTACCCCTTCCCCAATTTAATAATAATAATAATAATAATAATAATAACAATAATAAAAGAGCTCTAGGTCTCTCTGTCTTTTTTTTTTTTAAAAAGAATATTCAATAAATTATGTTCAAACTCTTTGTTGTGACATTCCAGATGGGTTTTTTTCCTGTCACCCCTCATGCAACCACAGTACTCTCTAGTCAAATTGAGCTAGTCACCATTTACTAAAGGCTTGGGCTTTTTAATCTTTACATCATTTCTATCTTTTGTATTCTTTATTCTATCTTGGATATCCTCTACCTCCAATCTCCAGACATTGAAATCCTATCCGTTTCTCAAAATTTGGGTCACATGCCACACTTCCCAATAATACTCCTCTGTTCATATTGTTTGAAAATCATATTTTACAAGTAAACACCTATATCACACCTCCCTTTTTCCTGTTTTTCAATAAATATGAAAGAATTTGATAGATGCCATAAGAAACTAAATGTTTCACTTTTATATGGACTGTTACATGCAAGTAGTAAAGGCTCAGTAAATATGTGTTTTTTTTTTCCCCCCATGGAAAAATCAATGTCATCTAAACATCCAGTTACACCTCTTTGAGTAGTCTGTAGAGATCTAACATGGTTGCTTTTATTCATTCTCTTGGTTTAAGGTACATAAAATGTGATGAACAATATTTTTTTTTCTCAGAAGAGCTCTAGATAATAGTGAATATGGCATAGAAAAGGCACACTTTATATGATACAGTAAAGATCTAAAACATAAGAAACTGTGAGAGGAGATATCAAAGACTGAAATGTGAAGTTTTACACAGCCATGAGTTACTAGGCAGCAACAGGGAATACTTGAGTGCCCAGGAAAATAATAGGAGTGACACTGAAATGTAAGTCTTGAAACTTCTGCTGAGAATCACTATCCGACAGAAAAAGTAGTTTATAAGCTGTTTTTAGTGATTAGAGTGACATAACCAATGAGATTCCAAGTCACCCTGACAACTTACATATATGACATTTCCAGAAAATTTAAATATTCTTTTCCTGATCATAGATGCTTTGGAAACATCTATTGAATGAGCACCAATTTCTTTCTTTCAATGAATTAGGAAAAACTCAGCCACATTCAGTTTCAGTCACAGCTTTCATTTATAGATTTTGTATTTATCCTAATCTCTTTCTCCCTGAATGAATATGATAAATGTTAGATTTTAGTCTTTAGTCATAGGAAGGACCAATGTGACTCGATTAACTCCATCTTTTAAATTGGGAAACTGAACATACTACAAATAGCACATTAGTAGCATCATTTTTGGCTACATGGAAACTTGTCTTAAGTAGCTTGTTTCAAGCAGAAAGATGAAGGAGAAGGAATTCATGAATAATATTGCTCCCAAATATCAGGCAGCTTGAATACATCTTATTCATATTTTGCCTTTATAGAACACACTAACTTAAAAAGAACCCAACCTGATTTACACCAGCTTGAATATACAATTAAATATAAGTGACATATCATAATTTTCAAGAGATCTCAGGACTAAGTTGGTTACAAACAGCTGAAGCATTAAATTGTCATTGAAATGTTATTCAAAGGATGATTAAATGCAAGTGTCCATATGTAGATCTTTGTTCTGTAACTCTCGTGCAGTTCACAAACTGGTCCTGACTGACATTCAAGCCATGTGTGCCAGGTACTTTAATCACAGTACTCAAAACGTCAGGAAGTCATTGACTAGATTAAGTGCCATTAAATTTTTACTAGGACCTCTCAGAGGGAGAAGAGGAATTTGAGTTTAGTTCTTAGAGATGTCAATTGTGGTGTGTGAGTGTTTGTGTGTGTGTGTGTGTATGTGTGTGTGTGTGTTACTAGCAATTATACAAGTACAGTCTTAATTCCAAAGGACATTTTTCTCAAATAAAACTTAGTAGATAACATTGAATCTAGCCATGCATGTTACATTTGTTAATGCAGACACTAATGTTCAATGGTTTGAAATTTTTTAATGAGGATAGTCTTTTCTGTAGAACATAGTCCTTGGAAAACAAAAATGTAAAGTGGATATTCTCTTTCAGCTGTGTGCAAGGAGTTACTCCCACCTTCCTGGATAGTATTCGAGGAAAGATTTTCCAGGAGAGTGGGAATACCTCACCTCTGAGAATATGTACATGAGCTTTGACAGTGACAGTGCTTGCCCGTTGGCTTTCTTTTTTGAATCTATCTGAATGACATGTGGTGGGTAACTAACCATTTTTCTTTCAAAGTAGAGATGCTAGATATTTTAGTGTTAGTGATCACATGTATCCAGTAATATCTAAAGACACACTTGTAATATTTTCTAAATAAATAAATAAATATGCAACTCAATAATAACAGCCTCTGATTAGTGCTAGGAAGGAGACAAGGAGTCTATCACAGAGAACAATATGGGGGACACTATTTAAGATGCTCAGGAAGGTGCTCTGTATAGAAGTGACATAAACTGAGACAATGGCAGAAAGAAGTATTCCTACAAATAACTTTGAAGAAAGATTGTAGAGCAACCACTAAAGCCCTAACATAGTTTTCTCTTAGGAACTAAAAGAAGCCCATTGTTTTTAAGACATAATAGAATAAAGATTGAGTGGTGTTATGTAAAACTACAGAGTTGGTTGCATGGGAGTCATTCAAGGTTTGTAAGGTAGGTCATTGTAAGGAGTTTCAATTTTATTCTTAGTGAATTGGAAAAACCATTGAAAGTTTACATTATCATATAAAAAGATTAATCTGACTACTTCATGTGGAAGGATTGTGATGTGCTTGTGGGAATAATAGAATAGAAATTTCAAGGTTATTATGGCAAGCCAGGTAAAAGATGAGCCTGTGCTAAAGTTTGAAAGTTGATGTGAAGAATAGCACATGGATTTAGAGATGTTTTAGAGGTTGTATCACCAAGATTTTCTGATGGGTTAGGTAGATGTGCGTGTGTGTGTGTGTGTGTGTGTGTGTGTGTGTGTGTGAGTGTGTGTGAGTGTGTGTGTACTGTGAGGAAAAGATATGAACGAAGGTGACCTCAAATTTTCTGACTTAATAAGTAAATGAATGGTGCTGTTGTTTTCTAAGATGAGTAATACTGGGAGAGGGATAAGTTTTGGGGAAAATCAGAAGTTTAGTGTTAACATCCTCTGTTTCAGTTATCTGTGAGGCACATAAGATATATTAAAATAAGGTACTTGATGTGTCTTGAACATAGGAGAATTGTTTAGACTGAAGATATACATTTATGAACTAATCAGCATGTAATTAGGGAGTGGTGTGGAAATTATTGTAAATACCTACAGATACTGAAGATAGGGAAGACAAGAAAACCCAGTATTTTGTCTTAAGGAATCCCAACATGATAGAGGTCTCTCAGAAAAGGAGGAGTCATAAAAAAAGATAGAGGGCTAACTAGTGAGACCATGAAAATCAGACATAAATGTGGTAGAAACTAAGAAAGGAGAGTATTGTAAAGGGGAAGAATGGCAAAATCTGTTGATTCCTCCTGAGGGGTTATGTAAGATGAAAACAGAACAGTGTTTAATGCTCCAAGCAACATAAAAGCCTTCATTTACCTTGATAAGGACATGGTCAATGAAAGGATGGGGATGAAAATCAGCTGGAAACTGATAGAAGAGTAAATAAAAAAAAATCTGATTAAAAAGTTTCCACAAGCTTATTTTGTGACATATCTTTCTTCATCTAACAAATAGCAAAGATTAAATGCAAAAACCGAAATGGAAAACAAACAAACAAACATAGTTGTGCTTGATAGTGACATAAATATCCTCATGACAATAAATGGAATGGGGAAATAAAGAGAGTGAGGCTAAATCCACAAATCTATGAAAGATGGGTTCCTGCAGGATAATGAAAAAAAGTGAAGTTCCATAGATGAGAAATGGGTACCACAACTAGTCATACTGCCTGTAACCAAGAACTGAAGTGGGTTCCCACACACCTGAAAAGATTCTGAAAAGCCTATTGTTGACATTCTACCTGGGGGTACTGCTTTGTAAGAAGATGTGTATCCAGTCAGTGGATAAAGACCGGGGAAGTGAACCAAGTTCTCCACTGGTATATTTATAGATTTTGAAATATTTTCCATATCGCTAAAAGACTGATAATTTTAGAAATGATTATAAGTAATTCTGCATTGAGGGTCTGATGGCCATGTGGAGGCATGTGATCTGTACCAAGAGAAAGGGAGAGATAAAAACGGTAAAACATAAACAAATCACCTATCACTCAAAAGTAATGTGTAACAGAAATCACAAACAACATGAAACAATCTAATGAAATCAATTTTATTAAATATTCAGAATAAGACAATAGAAAGTATTGGCTTCATGATCAAAAAGATAAATAGAGCCATAACAATTGAAAAAGAAAAATAATTGAAAATCAAAACAATTAAAAATGAAACTAGAATAGGTAGTAATGAAAAACAGAAATCTTGATAATAAAGAATACAATCATTGAAGTAAAACAAATCCAAATAGGTTGCTTAACCTATAGACTGGATAAAGTTGTAAAATCTAATTAGGTGGGTTGAACTGTGGACTGAATTCAGTGACTTAGAAGAGAATACTGAGGTACTCACTCAGAACGCTGTTCAAAAAGACAAAGAGGGAAAAATGGGAAAATGCATTTTAAAAGACACATGGGTTAGATTGAGAGATCTCAACATACGTCTAAGAGAATTTCAGAAAAAATAAAATAGAAAGACATATTAGAAAAAATAATAGTAGAAATGTTCCAGCTTTATTCCTGATTATGTCACAGAAATAGCTGTGTGAGTTGAGCCTCTTGAAATCTCCCCTGGAATTTACAACAAATTTAACAGCTTTAATTACATAAAGGTCTCCCTGCACAGCAGACAGGCAAGACTAAGAGAAATGCAATTTGAACAATCTAAGGTGGGCAAAGTGGGCGATCACGGGAGAAGGGAAAGGGGAAGTGCAGAGACAAGGTCCATGCTCCTGCCGTAAGATGCACACTGGAGTTCAGAACTCCCTGAATTCTGGAGCTATGGCTGTCATGGGAGAGGAAGAATTCAGACTGCTAGCACTCCCCTTATTGTCCACAGTCCCATCTGAAGGATCAGCATATAACACAGCTGAACCCAGCGTTCATGGTGGAGACCTTTGAGCAAAGACTGAGGGAAGAAGGGTGGGAATGGTGGTTTAAGGCCTCACTGACAAGCAAAGGACAGAAGACATAGAAACAGAGCCTAGCTGACTCCTCCCCACCCGCCCAGAGCTCACCTCACCCCACATTTAAAGTGCTAGAAGTGGAACAGTAGCAGTGTCAGATAAAAGAACAGAATACTTGTAGTTCTAATAATTGCAGCCCCACAGTGACAGACTCATGGCCCAATTAGTTCCAACGAAGGGGAGGAAGCCTTGGGTGCAGGACTGGCTGTGCTGGTTATCTCCACCATTGCTCAGAGAAAACTCTCACAACCCACAATGCCCCTGCCCCCACCTATCTAGGCAGATGCCTACAGGGGTAAAAGAGATGCTGAAAAACACAGGCTCTGAATCTGGTGCAAGAAGAGCATTGGAACTTCCGAAGCTCTCCACATCCCCTCACAGAAGCACTGCCCTGAGACCAAGGTGACATGCTCCCAAAAAAGAAGCCCACTTTTCAAGGAACTCTTTCATCATGTGAGAAGAAAATATAACACTACAGCATGAGACAGAATAAAAGGCTGCAGTCAGAGAGAAAATAAAACATTCTACCAACACCTACTGGAAAACAAAAGAAAGACCTCTTCATATCAAATTGTTGCAGATCCCACTCCTGTAGATGCCAAGGAAGAGAAATAATAATTCATCAATTGCCATGAATAACCAAGGTAAAAAGGCAGCTCAGAAAGAAAATGAAAGGTCTCCAGAAAAGGAACTTAAACACATGGAAAAATGTGACTTAAATGATAGAGAATTCAAGATTGCAGTTCTCAAAAAACTCAAAGAGATGCAAGAAAACACAGACAGGCAGTTCAATTAATTCAGAAACACAATTAAAGAAAAAAAATGAACATTTTGCCAAAGAGATTGAAAGTTTAAAAGAGAACCAAATAGAATTTCTGGAGATTAAGAACTCAATAAAATTAATGACGAATGAAATAGCCAGCTTAGGTAATAGAGCTGACCAAATGGAGGAAATAATCAGGGACATTGAAGATAGAAATCTGGAAATGACACAGATGGAAGAATAGACACACTTGAGACTTAAAAGAAATGAAAGAACTCTACAAGACCTTTCTGACTCCATCAGAAAGAGCAATATAAGAACAATGGGCATACCAGAAGGAGAAGAAAGGGAAAAGGGAGCAGACAGTATATTCAAACAAATAGCTTACGAGAACTTCCCAAACTTGTGGAAAGAACTGAATTCCTCGAACCAAAGATATAAATAGGACACATAGTTACCACAATCCTAGCAGGCCTCAGAGGCACATTCTATGGAAACTGACAAAAATTAATGACAAAGAAAGAATCTGCAAGGCAGCCAGGGAAAAGAAGATGGTAACCTACAAAGCAAAGCCAATTAGATTATCATCAGATTTTTCAGCAGAAACTCACAAACCAGGAGGGAATGGAATCAAATACTCAAACCATTGAAAGTGAGAAATTATGAGCCAAGAATAATATATTCAGCAAAGACATATTTTAGATATGAAAGAGGAATGAAGACCTATCCAGACATACAGAAGCTGAGGGAATCTTCTGACGTACCACTTGCACTACAAGATTTACTGAAGGAGGCTATTTGACCTGAAACAAAAAAGCTATAGTGAACAACAACCATGTGTATTATGAACAGACGGAAGCCAGAAATGGCAACGCTTACACCAAATAGGACACTCTACACTTAGACAAAGCATACAGGGCAAAGAAAAAAAAACACTTTAAAACAAAAAGAGGAAAAGGACTACTTGCTACTGTAGTGCAGAAGTCAACTCACAACATAAATAGGAATAATTTGTAACAACAAAAAGAAAATGGGAGAGAGTAAAATTCTGAACTGCAAAAGGGAATGGAGAAAGGAAGTATGCTGAAGAAAATGGAGTACTGTAAATATGAAACTGTCTTTTACATGAACTTAATAGTAACCATTCAAAAAAATTCAGAACTGAAATATACAGCATAATAAAAGGGAAAAATCACAGAATACCATCACAGTGAAATAATAGACAGCAACAAAAAGGAAAAGAAACAACGGAGACTCTGCTGTACCCGAAAACCAAAGATAGAATGATAGGAGATCCTCATATATCACCCTACATGTAAATGCAGAACAAAAGAGGCCAATGACAGTAAAAGAGGCAACCAACTGAATGGGAGAAGATTTTGGCAAACAATGCCTCCAATAAGGGGCTAATATCCAAAATGTATAAGGAACTCATGCAACCAAACTACAAAAAAACAACAATCCAATTAAAAAATGGGCAGAGTATCTGAAGAGACATTTCTCCAAAGAGGACATACAAATGGCCAATAGACCTATGGAAAAAATGCTCAACTTCAGTAATCATCAGTGAAATGCAAATAAAAACCACGAGATACCACCTCACACCAGTTAGAATTGCTATTATCAACAAGACAAATAATAATTGTTGGAGAGGATGTTGATAAAATGGAACTCTCATACACTCTTTGTGGGAATGCAGATTGGTGCAACCACCATGGAAGGCAATGTGAAGATTCCTCAAAAAATAAAAAATAGAATTACCATATGACTCAGCATTTCCTCTCTTTGGCATCTACCCAAAAAATCCGAAATATTTATCTTTAAAGATATATGTGCTCCAATATTCATTGCAGCTTTATTTACAGTGGCACCGACATGGAAATACCCAAAGTGTCCTTCAATACATGATTGGACAATTAAGATGTGATATATATACACAATGGAATACTGTTTTGCCATAAGAAAAAAATGAAATAGTGCCATTTGTGAGAATACAGATGGATCTTGAGATTAGAATGCTAAGCAAAATAAGTCAGACAGAAAAAGTTGAGAGCCATATGATTTCACTGATATGTGGTATGCATAAAACTGAAAACAATGAAGGAACAAGACATAGAAATGAAGAAGCAAAATCTCATAGACACAGACAATAGTTTACTGGTTACCAGAAGGTAAGGGGGATGGGGGTGATAGATGAGGGTAAAAGGGATCAAATACATGGTGATGGAAGGAGAACTGACTCTGGGTGTTGAACACATAATGTGATATATAGATGATTCACTACAGAATTGTATACCTGAAACCTACATTTCTTTACTAACCATTGTCACCCCAATAAACTTTAATTAAAAAAAAGAAAAAAAATGTTTTCTAGAATTAAAGAAAGATATGAATCCTCAATAAGAGTATCCTTCAAGTTTTAGCATCATAATTAAAGGTGAATTGGTAATTAGAAATATTGCAGTAAAATTGAAGACCATCAAATGACATTTGAAAAGCTAGGAGAAGAAAATATAGACTACTTACAGACTCTAATGACTTACTAAACTGACAAATAGCTGAAAGAGAGAGTAAAATGAACTTTCAGCTGACAATTCCATACTCAGCTAAACTAACATGCAAGCATGAAAGCAAACCAAAGACATTTTCAGACATTCAATCTCACATCACTTAAAATGACAGGCTGAGGAAAAAAAAAAAAAAAAAAAAAAAACACTTATAAAAGTTTAATATTAATGATTGGATGAAAAGTATAGTTAATGAATACTAACTAAAATAAAGCTTATGAAACAACATGCATATAACAAAAAGTAGAAGGCAAGAAAACTTGATTTGAGGTGTGTAATTAAATACTGTTGGGTTTCAGATTCTTGTTGAAATAAGAAAAGGCATGTCATATTTTGTCGAATCAATTGCAAAATATATATGATGAATATAAAGCAAATTTCCATGGTGTAGAATGTATTCTGGAAATACATATTTTAATTATTGATCATCTACTATCTTTATCATGAAATAGGAGGTATAAAAGTGAATTGTGAATTTGAGTGGTCTAGAAATACTTCATTGAGAATGGACCTGGTTTTAGTATTGAATGAAGGAGGGACAAACATGTATCAAGATAAAATTTAAGAAAAAAATGTTTAGAAGTCAGTAAGAATATTTTTTTTAAATTTTATTTTATTAAATTTATTGGGGTGACAATTGTTAGTAAAATTACATAGATTTCAGGTGTACAATTCTGTATTACATCATCTATAAATCCCATTGTGTGTTCATCACCCAGAGTCAGTTCTCCTTCCATCACCATATATTTGATCCCCCTTACCCTCATCTCCCACCCCCCACCCCCTACCCCCCTTACCCTCTGGCAACCACCAAACCATTGTCTGTGTCTATGAGTTTCTGTTTCTCATTTGTTTGTCTTGTTCTTTTGTTGCTTTTGGTTTTTTGATCCAATCTGTTAATCTGTGCCTTTTCCTTGGTGAGTTCGGTCCATTTACATTTAGGGTGATTATTGATATGTGAGGGTTTCCTGTCATTCTAGCTTTAGTTTTCTGGTAAGGCTGTGTCTCCATTGTTTCTTTGCCTTTTTGTTGTCTATTATTTCTGTGTGGTGGTATTCTATGAAGTTTCCCTCTCTCTCTTCTTTTATTACAGTATATATTTCAGATCTGGATTTTTTTTAATTAATTAAATTTATTGGGGTGACAATTGTTAGTAAAATTACATAGATTTCAGGTGTACAATTCTGTATTACATCATCTATAAATCCCATTGTGTGGTCATCACCCAGAGTTAGTTCTCCTTCCATCACCATATATTTGATCCCCCTTACCCCCCTAAGGGATTTTTTTTTTTGAGTGGCTACCCTTAAGTTTATGTAAAAGAAAGTTTGATATTTAGAGTACTCCATTTTTTCAGCACGCTTACTTTCTCCATTCCCATATTCCGATTCATGCCTTTACTCTGTCCCTGTTTATGTTTTGGTTGCCAAAAATTCTCCCTGTTAATGGTGGTCGAATAGCCTCCTTTAGCATTTCTTCTAGTGCACGTCGTGTATTAGAATATTTACTCATCTTCTGTATGTTTGGAAAGGTCTTTATTCCTCCTTCATATCTAAGGGATGTCTTTGCTGGATATATTATTCTTGGCTCATAATTTCTCTCTTTCAACAGTTGGGATATTTGGTTACAATCCCTCCTGGCTTATAGAGTTTCTGCTGAAAAATCTGATGATAATCTAATGGGCTTTCCTTTGTAGGTTACCATCTTCTTTTCCCTGGCTGCCTTGAGGATTCTTTCTTTGTTGCTGATTTTAGACAGCTTCAATACAATGTGCCTTGGAGAAGGCCTGTTGGGATTGAGGTAATTATGTGTTCTATTTGCTTCTTGGATTCGAGTATCCAGTTCTGTCCACAAGTTTGGGAAGTTCTCATCAACAATTTGTTTGAATATATTCTCTGTTCCCTTCTCTCTTTCTTCTCCTTCTGGTTTGCCCATTATTCTTATACTCCTCTTTCTGATGGAGTCAGAAAGTTCTTGTAGAGTTCTTTCATTTCTTTTAAGTCTCAAGTCTCTTTCTTCTTCTATCTGTGTCATTTCCAGGTTTCTATCTTCGATGTCACTGATTGTTTCTTCCATCTGGTCAACTCTACTACCTAAGCTGGTTATTTCATTCTTAATTTCTTCTATTGAGTTCTTAATCTCCAGAAACTCTATTTGGTTCTTTTTAAAAATTTCAATCTCTTTTGTAAAATGCTCATGCTGTTCTTTGATTATGTTTCTGAGTTCATTTAACTGCCTATCTGTGTTTTCTTGCATCTCGTTGATTTTTTTCAGAACTGCAATCTTGAATTGTCTGTCATTTAAGTCACATATTTCCATGTATTTAAATTCTTTTTCTGGAGTTTTGTCATTTTCATTCTGAGCTGTTTGGTTATCTTGGTTATTCCTCACAATTAATAAATTATTATTTCTCTTTCTGGGCATTTATAGAAATGGTTCTGCAGCAAGTTTATATGAAGTGTTCTTTGTCTTCCTTTCCAGTAGGTGTTGCTCAAACATTTTATTTTATCTCCCACTGCAGCCTGTCATTTTCTCTCATGGTGTAGCATTTTGTGCTGCACTGTTCCAACTTTACAAGCAATGGGTCAGGTGGGGGGTTCTAGAAGGAGGGTTTCTCCTCTATGAGCCTGTTGCCTGGGTCTCAGGGCACTGGCTGCATGGAGGTTGTGGAGGGCAAAAGAGGTCTGAGCTTCTGAAATCCCAGTAATGATCCTGCATCCCAGTGATGAGCCTGTGTGTCTCAGTGGCAGTGGTTGCCCCTGCAGGGATCCGCCTATAATGGTTAGTACAGGGTGGCCTGTAAGAGTTGGCTGGTGCATTTGTGGCTAAGCAATGGTGACTACCAGCCCCCAAATGTCTGGCCCCTACAGCTGTTTCCCTATCATGGGAATTAGTCACTCGCTTTGTGTCTGCAGCTGTGGGCATATTGCTTCAGTTCTCAGGGTTGTAGATATTCTGTTCTTTTCTGACACTGTTTGCATTTCTTCTGGAGCTTTCTTCTAACACTGTGAGGGTGGTTGGGTGAGTCAGCCAAACTCGTGGTTTGTTTTCTGTTTTCTGTCTGGCAGTGAGGGTTTAAACCACAGTTCTCACCTGAGATCTCTGCCCTGAATGCTGGGTTCAGGCATACAATATGCTGATCCCTCAGGCAAGACTGTGTGCCACAGGGAGCGCACCTGCAGCTTGGATTCTTTCCTCTCCCGAGGCTGCAGCAAGTTCCAGTCTGCATCCTCTAGTCCCATGGCCCTCAGCCTGCACCTCTGCATTTCCCCCTTCTCTCTTTCCCTGCTTGCTTGATTTACCCACCTTCTTGTGATTTGATGTGAGGGTCTCACACATGCTAGGATGTTCTTTTGTGTTGCTTAAGTTTTCCTTTGTTGAATTATAGTCATTCAATTTGTTGCAACTTCCAGGTGAGATTTCAAGAGGCACTCCTCATACCACTATTTCTGTGACATCCGTGACACCATTTCTGTGACTTCACTCCTCTTTTTTAAAAAATAATTATCTTCAGTAATTTTTCCTACTTTTCAGTACAGAGGTCTGTATGTCTTTCATGTTCTTTAGTTCTAAATATTTTATGCTTTTGATTCTACTGAACATTGTGTTTTTATTATTTCACTTTCTAATTATTAAAATATTTCCAATATATCATTTTTTTCTTAGTTTATTTATGCGGTTATTGCAAAAGTACATTCACAATTATTTTATAAATGATAAATGAATAGTAAATTTGATGGGACCAATATCTGAAAACTGCTTTATTCATTTCTCATGGTTGTTTTATGATTCAGTATAAAGGTGCTACAAATGTTGAAGCCACACTATAATATATGATAAAATTCATTTTTACTCATAAGGAAATCACATGCTGCTCTAACATTTGTTTCTTTTTAGTGGAACAATATTTTCTCCTTAATAAATTTTTAGGATCTCTTTTTGTACTTATTCTACTATAATTTCACAATATCGTGTTCAAGTATGTTTTTATTTTTCATGCATCTTTCTTGGCACTCTATGGGCATTTTCAATTTTAAGGCACATGTCTTTGTCAGGTCTGGGAAATTTTTTGTATTATTTCTTTATAATTTATTCCTATTTTATTAGCCTTCTATGACAATCATTATATATTGGACCTCCTGATTTGATTGTAAGTATTTCCTATCTCTATTTTCATATTCTCTATCTCTTTGAATACTTTCATTTTTATTCTGGTAAATTCCCTTGACTCCATCTTTCATACCCTCTTTTTAATATTTGGTACTGTATATTTAATTTAAAAGTTATTCTGAATTATTCCATAATTGTTTCTCATCGCACCATATTGTTAAGTTATGTGTGCAATATCTTCTTTAAACTTTTACATTATTTATCATAGTATTGTGGATGTGTGCATTATCTTTTTTTTACAACATCAAATATGTTCATTTTTCCTAGGGTCAATAATTTCATTTATTTAATTTAGTTCTCTTGTATGCTTCTTGATTTCCCCCCCAAATATCTAGTATTCCTTTGTTGTTTTTCTGTATTTAGAAATAAAGGAAAATTTTTTCTTATATAAGTAGTTGGAATGGATTTTCTTTGCATTTGTATAGTCCACTTTTCCCCAACAGATTTCTCTAATGGAAGTGCTAGTGCTTACTTATTTGAATATCAGCAGACCATGTCAATTAGCAAGATTCATATTACTGTGTGTATATATGTATCTAGCAGGAAGAATATTCAGATCTCAAACGCCAATGCAAAGGCAAAAAAAGTTGCTTTCTTTGAGTTGTCAATAACAACACTAGGAGTTCTGGCTTTCCCCAGGGGAGAAATTATCGAAAGATTATTGAGACTATAAATTGAGAGATTAAATATTCAGTTATATTCTGAGGACTTATAGATAACATACAAAGGAAACTGCGGCATAAGCTAATTCACAGTGATTTTGTGTAGATAAAACATTAATCATTTACCATTATTTATGGGCCTTAGCTACACTTAATCTTCATAATACTGAATCCAATTTTAGACCATTTCTGTGGTTTTGCCTCTGAGGAATAAACAATTCCACCTCTACTTTTGTTTTACCTTTTGTCAGTTTCTGGGTCGAACACTCATCCTGATTTGCCCAAAGATATGATCTCAATGACTTAATTATATTTTAAATATCTTTGAAATTCATTACGATCTTCTGTCCAGTGATATCCCCACATCGAAAAAGAACAAGAGAGCTCATGCATGTTTTCATTATATATATATATAATATATATATATATATATATATATATATATATATATATATATATATATATTTCCCCTGTATAACTTAAATGAGTCTTCAGCAGGAAAAAGAGGTAAACATATGTTCTGAGTCTACCGTCTTGTACCAGAAGCCTCCATAATATTTATGTCAATGTATACATAGTTACATAGGCCCAATTAAACAGCAAACAATAAATTGACAGACTAAGGAAATACGTGTAATAATTATGATTCAAAGGTTTGTTGTTTTGATATTTATGAGATCTTTATATCTGAAAATAATAATAATAAATAGCAATTATCACCCCAGCTTTTTTTTTTTTTAATGAGAGAAATGTATTGGGAATCACCAAGCAGGACACACCAGGGATTGTTCCCAGATAAGTTTTTTCTTGAACTAAACATCTAATCCATATTAGGGTAAATAACGCATAAACATCAAGGTAGACTTCTTCATTGCATGTATAGGTGAGGACATTTCAGTGCACTCACAGTCAGGACACATGGCCATAACGATATTGCATGTATTATAATGAGTTTATAATGAGGAAAGTTCATGAGTAGGTCACTGGAGGGTCTTTAACACTGTTCCAGCTGGTCCCAGGCTATTTCATCTGGTTTACTCCCTGGTCTATCAAAATATCCTCGGCTTGTTCCTGAAAAACACTTTCAGCAATCATCAATGTCAGGGATTGCATAAGAATGGATAAACATCTGATAAAGTCTTGATCTTTCTGTGAAACTTTGAGCAAATTACAAGATAACATTACACAAAACTTATAAATTTTTGTGGAGTTACAGGTTAACCAAGGAAAAGTTATATACTCTAAACAAAGGTTAATCTATGCTGGGGGATCCAAGATAGCAGAGTAGACAAAGACTGTATTTGCTTCCTCCTATGGAATACTACTTTGACATAAGAAAAGATGAAATACTGCCATTTGCAGCAACTTGGATGGATCTCAAGATTATTATGCTAAGTAAAATAAGTCAGACAGAAAAAAGTCAAGAACCATATGACTTCACTCATATGTGGGATATAAAACTGAAAACAACAGAGGAACAAGACAAACAAGCAAAGAAACAAAAACAGATAGACATAGACAATAATTTAGTGGTTACCAGAAGGTAAGGGGGGTGGGGGGTGGGAGATGAGGGTAAGGGGGATCGAATATATGACGATGGAAGGAGAATTGACTCTGGGTGATGAACACACAATGGGATTTATAGATGATATAATACAGAATTGTACACCTGAAATCTATGTAATTTTACTAATAATTGTCACCCCAATAAATTTAATGAAATACAACTTAAAAAAAAATTCAATAATCTAGAAGAAATGGCAAAGTTCTTAGAAACATATAGCCTTCCTAGGCTAAACCATGAAGAACTGGAAAATCTAAAAAGCCTGATCACCAGTAACGAAATTGAATCAGTCACCCAAAACCTTCCCAAAGCAAAATTCCAGGATCAGATGGATTCACTAGTGAATTTTACCAAACCTTCAAAAAGGATCTAATACCACTCCTGCTCAAACTCTTCAAAAAATTGAAGAAGAGACATTACTCCCTAACACATTTTATGTGGCTAACATTACCCTGATACCAAAATCTTGTAAGGACATCGCAAAAACAGAAAGCTACAGACCGGGGACTTCCGGAAGAATGGCGGCATGAGGTGAGCCTCTGTAAAGCTCCCCTAGAATTTACAAGGAATTGACAAACAAAAACTCCACAAAGGACTCCCTGCACAGCAGACAGGCAAGACGAAGAGGCCCACTAACAACTGAAATCAACTAAAGGTGGGAGATTCGCGCGAGTGGAGGGAGGAGGAAAGGGAGAAGTGCACGGAGAAGGAGCCCCGCGGGCGCAGGACGCAGACCTAGCACACTGCGCCGAGCTCCCTGCTTCCCAGAACTACCGCAGCTGCAGGACAGGGAAGAACACGGACTGCTAGGGCTCCGCTTATGGCCCACAGGGCTGAGGTGGCAGCATATAACACGGCGGAACCGAACGCTCACGGCAGAGACCTCGGAGAAAAGACTGAGGGAAGAAGGCTGAAAACGGTGGATAAGCCCTCACTGCCCAGCAGAGAACGGAAGCCTTAGGCACAAAGACTAGCCGCCCCCTACCTACTCTCCCAGAGGTCACCCCGCCCCCACCTGCCCGGTGCTAGAAGGGAAACAGTAGCAGTGTCATATCAAAACAACAGAAAATATGCTGTTTTGAGAACTGTGGACCACAGACACAAATTCACAGCACAACTGGTTCCGGCAAACAGCACGGAGCTGTGGAAGCAGGACCGGCTGTGGTGGTGGTCGCCGCCATTGCTCTGGGCCACCTCTCACAACTCACCCCGCCCCTGGCCCCACTTATCTGGGTGGATCCCTGCAGAAGTAAACAGAACTGCTGAAACATACGGGATCTGAATCAGGAGCTGGAAGAGCTTTGGAACATCAAAAGATCTCCGCATACCCACCGGGACACTGCGCCCCGTGACCTAGACGAACGATTAACAGAGGAGAAGCCTGTCTCCCAGGGATTCCCCCATTGTGTGAGAAGCAGGAATAGTGCAGAGAAAACATAGCACTACCGTGTGGGAGAAGAAAAATAAATTGCAGTTGGAGAAATAATAAAACATTCTACCAACAAGTACTGGAAAACAAAAGAAAGACCTCTTCCTATCAACCTGTTGCAGAAGTCACTCCTGTAGATGTCTAGGAAGAGAAATAGTAAACCAGTAATCACCATGAATAACCAAGGCAACAAGATAGCTCAGAAAGAAAGTGAAAAATCTCCAGAGAAGGCACTTAAAGATACAGAAATATGTGACTTAAATGACAGAGAATTCAAGATTGCAGTTCTGAAAAAACTCAACGAGATACAAGAAAACACAGATAGGCAGTTAAATGAACTCAGAAACTCAATCAAAGAACAGCATGAGCATTTTACGAAAGAGATTGAAATTTAAAAAAAGAACCAAATAGAATTTCTGGAGATTAAGAACTCAATAGAAGAAATTAAGAATGAAATAACCAGCTTAGGTAGTAGAGTTGACCAGATAGAGGAAAGAATCAGTGACATCGAAGATAAAAACCTGGAAATGACACAGATAGAAGAAGAAAGAGACTTGAGACTTAAAAGAAATGAAAGAACTCTACAAGAACTTTCTGACTCCATCAGAAAGAGCAATATAAGAATAATGGGCATGCCAGAAGGAGAAGAAAGAGAGAAGGGAACAGAGAATATATTCAAACAAATTGTCGATGAGAACTTCCCAAATTTGTGGACAGAACTGGACCCTCGAATCCAAGAAGCAAATAGAACACCTAGTTACCTCAATCTCAACAGGCCTTCTCCAAGGCACATTGTATTGAAGCTGTCTAAAATCAACGACAAAGAAAGAATCCTCAAGGCAGCCAGGGAAAAGAAGACGGTAACTTACAAAGGAAAGCCCATTAGATTATCATCAGATTTTTCAGCAGAAACTCTACAAGCCAGGAGGGAGTGGAACCAAATATTCAAACTATTGAAAGAGAGAAATCATGAGCCAAGAATAATATATCCAGCAAAGATATCCTTTAGATATGAAGGAGGAATAAAGACCTTTCCAGACATACAGAAGCTGAGGGAATTTTCTAATACACGACCTGCACTACAAGAAATACTAAAGGAGGCTATTCGACCACCATCAACAGGGACAATTTGTGGCAACCAAAACTCAAAAAGGGGAGAGTAAAGGCCTGAACCGAATATGGGAATGGAGAAAGTAAGCGTGCTGAAGAAAATGGAATACTCTAAATATCAAACTTTCTTTTACATAAACTTAAGGGTAACCACTCAAAATAAATCCAGAACTGAAATATATACTGTAATAAAAGAAGAAACAGAGGGAAACATCATAGAATACCACCACACAGAAATAATAGACAACAACAAAAGGCAAAGAAACAATGGAGACACAGCCTTACCAGAAAACTAAAGATAGAATGACAGGAAATCCTCACATATCAATAATCACCCTAAATGTAAATGGACTGAACTCACCAATAAAAAGGCACAGAGTAGCAGATTGGATCAAAAACTAAACCCAACCATATGCTGTCTCCAAGAGACACATCTCAGCTACAAGGACAAGCATAGACTCAAAGTGAAAGGGTGGAAATTGACACTCCAAGCAAATGGTACCCAGAGAAAATCAGGTGTAGCCATAATGATATCAGATGAAACAGACTTCAAGGTGAAAAAGATAACAAGAGACAAAGATGGACATTTCATAATGGTGAAGGGGACTGTACAACAAGAAGACATAACAGTCATCAATATTTATGCCCCCAATCAGGGAGCACCAAATACACCAAGCAACTACTAACAGAACTAAAGGGAGAAATTGACCAAAACACAATTATACTAGGGGACTTAAATACATCATTGACAGCTATGGATAGATCATCCAAACAGAAAATAAATAACGAAATAGTAGCCCTAAATGACACATTAGATGAAATGGACATAATTGACATTTATAGAGCACTTCATCCTAAAACATCAGACTATACATTCTTTTCTAGTGTACATGGAACATTCTCAAGGATAGACCATATATTGGGACATAAAATCAGTCTCAATAAATTTAAGAAGATTGAAATCATACCATGCATATTCTCTGATCACAAGGCTTTGAAATTGGATATCAACTGTAAAAAGAAAGCAGGAAAGAACACAAATACATGGAGATTAAACAACATACTTTTAAAGAAGGACTGGGTCAAAGAAGAAATTAGAGGAGAGATCAAAAGATACATAGAAACAAATGACAATGAAAATACATCCTACCAAAATTTTTGGGATGCAGCGAAAGCAGTTTTAAGAGGGAAATTTATCTCATTACAGGCCTATCTCAAGAAACAAGAAAACTCCCAAATAAATAACCTCATGTTACACCTTAAAGAACTAGAAAAAGAAGAACAAGTAAAACCCAAGGTCAGCAGAAGAAAGGAAATAACAAATTTAGAGCAGAACTAAATGAAATAGAGAACAAAAAGACAATAGAAAAAATTAATGTGACAAAGAGCTGGTTCTTTGAAAAGATTAACAAAATTGACAAACCCTTGGCTAGACTTACTAAGATAAAAAGAGAGAAGACACTGATTAACAAAATCAGAAACGTAAAAGGGAAAGTTATCACGGACACCACAGAAATACAAAGGATCATCCAAGAATACTATGAAGGACTATATGCCACCAAATTCAACAACCTAGAAGAAATGGACAAGTTCTTAGAAACATATAGCCTTCCAAGGCTGAACCATGAAGAACTGGAAAATCTAAACAGACCGATCACCAGTAACTAAATTGAATCAGTCATCCAAAACCTTCCCAAAAGCAAAAGTCCGGGACCAGATGGCTTCACTAGTGAATTCTACCAAACCTTCAAAGAGGATCTAATACCAATTCTGCACAAACTCTTCCAAAAATTGAAGAAGAGACAGTACTCCCTAACTCATTTTATGAGGCCAACATTACCCTGATACCAAAACCTGGTAAGGACAGCACAAAAAAGAAAACTACAGACCAATATCTCTGATGAATACCGATGCAAAAATCCTAAATAAAATTCTAGCAAATCGAATACAACAATGCATTAAAAGATTATTCATCACGACCAAGTGGGGTTCATCCCTGGGGCACAAGGATGGTTCAACATACAAATCCATCAATGTGATACATCACATAAACAAAATAAAGGACAAAAATCATATGATTATATCAATTGATGCAGAAAAAGCATTTGACAAGATACAACATCCATTTATGATTAAAACACTTAATAAAATGGGTATAGAAGGAAAATACCTTAACATAATAAAGGCCATATATGACAAGCCCTCTGCTAATCTCATAATTAATGGAGAAAAACTGAACCCCTTTGCTCTACGTTCAGGAACACGACAGGGATGTCCCCTATCACCTCTGCTTTTCAACATAGTGTTAAAGTCCTTGCCAGAGCAATCAGGCAAGAGAAAGAAATAAAAGGCATCCAAATTGGGAATGAAGAAGTTAAATTATCACTCTTTACAGATGACATGATGCTATATATAGAAAACCCTAAAGACTCCACCAAAAAGCTATTAGAAACAATCAACGAATACAGTAAAGTTGCGGCTACAAAATCAACGCACAAAAGTCCATTGCCTTCCTATATACTAACAATGAAATCTCAGAAAAAGAAATACAAAAACAATTCCTTTTGCAATTGCAGCAAAAGAATAAAATACCTAGGAATAAACTTAACCAAGGATGTGAAAGACCTATATGCTGAAAACTATAAGACATTTTTGAAAGAAATTGAAGAAGACACAAAGAAATGGAAAGACATTCCGTGCTCATGGATTGGAAGAATCAACATAGTTAAAATGGCCATATTACCCAAAGCAATATACAGATTCAATGCAATCCCCATCAAAATCCCAATGGCATATTTTAAAGAAATAGAACAAAAATCATCAGATTTGTTTGGAACCACAAAAGACCCCGAATAGCCAAAGCAATCTTAAGAAAAAGAACAATAATGGAGGTATCACACTTCCTGACTTTGGCTTGTACTACAGGGCTACAATAATCAAAACAGCATGGTATTGGCAGAAAACAGACACATAGACCAATGGAATAGAATTGAGAACCCAGAAATAAAACCACATAAATATGGACAGATAATTTTGACAAAGAAGCTAAAACATACAATGGAGCAAAGACAGCCTCTTCAATAAATGGTGCTGGGAGAATTGGATAGCCACGCAAAAGAATGAAACTGGACTGCTATTTGTCACCATGTACCAAAGTTAATTCAAAATGGATCAAAGACTTAAGCATAAGACCTGACACAATAAACTGCATAGAAGAAAACATAGGTACTAAACTTATGGACCTTGGGTTCAAAGAGCATTTTATGAACTTGACTCCAAAGGCAATGGAAGTAAAAGCTAAAATAAACGAATGGGACTATATGAAACTTAAAAGCTTCTGCACAGCAAAAGAAACCATTGACAAAATAAAGAGGCCACCAACTGAATGGGAGAAGATTTTTGCAAACAGTGCCTCCGATAAGGGGCTAGTATCCAGAATATACAAGGAACTCATGCAACTCAACAACAAAAAACAAACAACCCAATTGAAAATGGGCAGAGGACTTGAAGAGACATTTCTCCAAAGAGGACATACAAATGGCAAATAGACATATGAAAAAATGCTCAACATCACTAATCATCAGAGAAATGCAAATCAAAACCACAATGAGATATCACCTCACCCCAGTCAGAATGGCTATCATCAACAAGACAAATAGTAACAAATGTTGGAGAGGCTGTGGAGAAAAAGGAACCCTCATACACTGTTGGTGGGAATGCAGACTGGTGCAGCCGTTATGGAAGGCAGTGTGGAGGTTCCTCAAAGAATTACGAATAGAATTGCCATATGACCCAGCAATCCTTCTAATGGGTATCTACCCAAAAAATCTGAAAACATTTAGAGATAAAGACACGTGTGCTCCAATGTTCATTGCAGCTTTGTTTACGGTGGCCAAGACATGGAAACAACCAAAATGTCCTTCGATAGATGAATGGATAAAGAAGTTGTGGTATATATACACAATGGAATACTATTCAGCAGTAAGAAAAGATGATATAGGAACATTTGTGACAACATGGATGGATCTTGAGAGAGTAATGCTGAGCGAAACAAGTCAGACAGAAAAAGCAGAGAACCATGTGATTTCACTGATATGTGGTATATAAACCAAAAACAACAAAAGAACAAGACAAACAAATGAGAAACAGAAACTCATAGACACAGACAATAGTTTAGTGGTTGCCAGAGGGTAAGGGGGGCGGGGGGTGGGGGTGGGAGATGAGGATAAGGGGGATCGAATATATGGTGATGGAAGGAGAACTGACTCTGGGTGATGAACACACAATGGGATTTATAGATGAGGTAATACAGAATTGTACACCTGAAATCTATGTAGTTTTACTAACAATTGTCACCCCAATAAATTTAATAAAATAAAATAAAAAAAAACTGGTTTTGCTGCATCCCAAATATTAAGGAAGTATGTATTTGCATTCTAATTTCTCTCTATGTGTCTTTAGATATCTTCTCTTAGTTTTTCTTTGACCCAGACGTTATTTAAAAGTATGTTGTTTAATCTCCATATATTTGTGGTTTTTCCTGCTTTCTTTTTACAGGTAATGTCCAATTTCAAAGCCTTATGATCATAGAATGTTCTTGGTATGGTTTCAATTTTCTTCAATTTGCTGACGGTAGTTTTTCTGTCCCAATGTATGTTCTATCCCTGAGAATGTTCCATGTACCTAGAAAAGAATGTATAGTCTGGTGTTCCAAGATGAAATGCTCTATAAATGTCAATTATGTCTATTTCATCTAATGTGTCATTTAAGGCTATGTGGGGACGGAGCCGGGAGTGCAGTTTCAAGGCTCTCGGCCTCACATGGGAATGTGCTGGCTCACGTAGTAAATGGCCATCAACTGTGATTGGATGGCCATCAGCTGTAACCAGTGAGCCATTGGCTACTAATATAGCTTCTGTGCCTACACTAGCAGAAAATGGGGTCTAGCAAGAAGATGGTGGCTGAGCTAGCAAGAGCGGATTGCAGTTAGCAAGTGACGTTGGTTGGCAGAGAGAAGTGGACAGCAAGTTGCGGACAGTGTGGCTCCTACTTCCTGTGTCTGCAAGTCAACCACCAGAGAGAATATAGTGCTATGATTCCCCTTTCTAGGCTCCGTGGGTGTTCCTTTTGGGCCTCACCATATCCTGCATTCCTATGTGGGAAGCGGGATCAGAGACCCCACCTGACACCCTGCATGACATATGGCGCAGCAAGCAGGGTACGGTGCCAGCCAAAGCTCTCCGAAGGGTGGTAGAGCAGTTTGTGCGTATAAGCACTCAGTCTCAGGAAGACCAGGAAGAGCAGCTGTTGGAGAGCTGGACCTCTGTGGAGGGGTGGAAAGACGTGGATGGTTCTCCAACCCGCATAGGCCGGAGAAAACAAAGGTCATTGCGGCCCTTTGGGCTGGGAAGTGCTTGCTGAGGCTGTCACCCCCAGGTTGGGGACGAATTGGAGCCCTTGCCCTGTGGAGAAGGCACAAGTTGTGAGGCCACTGTGCAGCTCTGGTGAATGACTGTGGACTATTCGGAATTGCCTTCCATCCCTGATTTGATGGACCACTTGACTGATTGCTTGGGAACATACCACCATGTAGTGGAACTGACAGATGTTGGCTTTTGTGTCTTGACCGGCCACCATCAATAATATGTAGCACCTTGACTGTGAGTCACTGTTATTCCAGCATGGTACCATGAAAGGCCCAGAGAGACTGGCAGTGCCCTGAGAACCCTGGCTGAACCCAGGAAGTCTGGCTGTGCCCAGAGCGAGTGGCAGTGCCCTGAATGACCCTGGCTGTGCCTGGGGAGACTGGTGGTACCCTAAGAAGCCCAGGAAGTCTAGCTATGCCCAAAAGGACTGATGGTACCCTGAGAAACCCTGGCTGTGCCCAGAGATTCTAGCTGTGTCCAGGATATTGCATTCACCTCCCGGCTCCTCACACAGGGCTCCTTGCAGAAGATGCTTGTTGCATAGATTGTGAGGCGAGACCCTGTAGGGGTGGAGTGTGGAGACAGAGCTGGGACTGCAGTTTCCAGGCTCTCAGCCTCAAGTGGAAAGGTTCTGGCTCAGGTTGTAAATGGCAGTCAACTGTGATTGGATGGCCGTCAGCTGTAACCAGTGAGCCATTGGCCACTAATATAACTGCTGTGGCTATGCTAGCAGAAAATGGAGGCTTGCAAGAAGATGGTGGCTGAGCTAGCAAGCGTGGATTGCATTTAGCAAGTGAGGTTGGTTGGCAGAGAGAAGTGGACTGCAGGTTGCAGATAGTGTGGCTCCTGCGTTCTGTGTATTCAACCCAGCTGCCAGTGAGAATGTAGTGGTATGACTCCCCTATCTAGGCTCCATTGGTGTTCCTTTTTGGCCTCACCATATCCTGCATTCCTATGTCGGGAGCAGGGCATAGACCCCGCATGTCACCCCGCATGACAGGCTGATATTTATTTATTTTCTGTTTGGACGATCTGTCCATAGCTGTCAATGATGTGCTTAGGTTCCACATTATAACTGTGTTTTGGTCAATTTCTCCCTTTAGTTCTGTTAGTAATTTCTTGGTACATTTTAGTGCTCCTTGATTGGGGGCATAAATATTGATGACTGTTGTCTTCTTGTTGTATAGTCCCCTTTATCAGTATGAAATATCCATCTTTGTCTCTTGTTACCTTTTTTATTCTGCTCTCTCTTTTTCTTCTTACATCAGTATTGCTATACCTGCATTGCTCAGAATACCATTTGCTTGGAGTGTCAATTTCTACCCCTTCTCTTTGAATCTATATTTGTCCTTGTAGCTGAGATGTGTCTCTTGGAGGTAGCATATGGTTGGGTTTAGTTTTTTTATCCAAATCCCTAATCAGAGCCTTTTTATTGGTGAGTTCAGTCCATTTACATTTAGGGTGATTATTTATATACGAAGATTTTCTGTCATTCTATCTTTGGTTTTCTGGCAGGACTGTTTCCATTGTTTTTTTTCTTTTTAGCTGCTGTCTATTATTTCAGTGTCATGATATTCTATGATTTTTCCCTCTTTTTCTTCTTTTATTATGTTACATATTTTAGTTCTGGACTTTTCTTGTTTTCAGTGGTTACTATTAAGGTTATGTAAAAGAAAGTTTCATATTAGAGTATTCCATTTTCCATTCCCGTACACTGGTTCAGGTTTTACTTTCCTCCTTTTATGTATTTCTTGTCACAAATTATCCCTACTAATGTTCGTCGAATAGCCTCCTTCAGTATTACTTGTAGTGCAGGTCGTGTGTTAGAAAATTCCCACAGCTTTTGCACATCTGGAAAGGTCTTTATTCCTCCTTCATATCTAAAGGGTATCTTTACTGGATACATTATTCTTGCCTGATAATTTTTCTTTTTCAAGAGTTTGAGTATTTGATTCCAGTCCCTCCTGGCTTGAAGTGTTTCTGCAGAAAATTCTGACGATAACCTAATTGGCTTTCCTTTGTAGGTTACCATCTTCTTTTACCCACCTGGCTTGAGGATTCTTTCTTTGTCGTTAATTTTTGACAGCTTCAATAAAATGTGTGTTGGTGGAGGCCTGTTGAGGTTGAGGTAATTATGTGTTGTTCTATTTGATACTTGGATTAGAGGACCGAGTTCTTTCCTCAACTTTGGGAAATTCTCGTTGACTTTTAAATATATTCTCTGTTCTCTTCTCCCTTTCTTCTCCTTCTGGTATGCCCATTATTCTTTTTTTTTTTTTTAATTTTATTTTATTAAATTTATTGGGGTGACAATTGTTAGTAAAATTACACAGATTTCAGGTGTACAATTCTGTATTACATTATCTATAAATCCCATTGTGTGTTCATCACCCAGAGTCAGTTCTTCCATCACCATATATTCGATCCCCCTTACCCTCATCTCCCACCCCCCCCCCCCCTTACCCTCTGGCAACCACTAAACTATTGTCTGTGTCTATGAGTTTCTGTTTCTCATTTGTTTGTCTTGTTCTTTTGTTGTTTTTGGTTTATATACCACATATCAGTGAAATCACATGGTTCTCTGCTTTTTCTGTCTGACTTGTTTCGCTCAGCATTACTCTCTCAAGATCCATCCATGTTGTCACAAATGTTCCTATATCATCTTTTCTTACTGCCGAATAGTATTCCATTGTGTATATATACCACAACTTCTTTATCCATTCATCTATCGAAGGACATTTTGGTTGTTTCCATGTCTTGGCCACCGTAAACAAAGCTGCAATGAACATTGGAGCACACGTGTCTTTATCTCTAAATGTTTTCAGATTTTTGGGTAGATACCCAGGAGAGGATTGCTGGGTCATATGGCAATTCTATTCGTAATTCTTTGAGGAACCTCCACACTGCCTTCCATAACGGCTGCACCAGTCTGCATTCCCACCAACAGTGTATGAGGGTTCCTTTTTCTCCACAGCCTCTCAACACTTGTTATTATTTGTTTTGTTGATGATAGCCATTCTGACTGGGGTGAGGTGATATCTCATTGTGGTTTTGATTTGCATTTCTCTGATGATTAGTGATGTTGAGCATTTTTCATATGTCTATTTGCCATTTGTATGTCCTCTTTGGAGAAATGTCTCTTCAAGTCCTCTGCCCATTTTTCAATTGGGTTGTTTGTTTTTTGTTGTTGAGTTGCATGAGTTCCTTGTATATTCTGGATACTAGCCCCTTATCGGAGGCACTGTTTGCAAAAATCTTCTCCCATTCAGTTGGTGGCCTCTTTATTTTGTCAATGGTTTCTTTTGCTGTGCAGAAGCTTTTAAGTTTCATATAGTCCCATTCGTTTATTTTAGCTTTTACTTCCATTGCCTTTGGAGTCAAGTTCATAAAATGCTCTTTGAACCCAAGGTCCATAAGTTTAGTACCTATGTTTTCTTCTATGCAGTTTATTGTGTCAGGTCTTATGCTTAAGTCTTTGATCCATTTTGAATTAACTTTGGTACATGGTGACAAATAGCAGTCCAGTTTCATTCTTTTGCACGTGGCTATCCAATTCTCCCAGCACCATTTATTGAAGAGGCTGTCTTTCCTCCATTGTATGTTTTTAGCTTCTTTGTCAAAAATTATCTGTCCATATTGATGTGGTTTTATTTCTGGGTTCTCAATTCTATTCCATTGGTCTATGTGTCTGTTTTTCTTGCCAAAACCATGCTGTTTTGATTATTGTAGCCCTGTAGTACAAGCCAAAGTCAGGAAGAGTGATACCTCCATTATTGTTCTTTTTTCTTAAGATTGCTTTGGCTATTTGGGGTCTTTGTGGTTCCAAACAAATCTGATAATTTTTTGTTCTATTTCTTTAAAATATGCCATTGGGATTTTGATGGGGATTGCATTGAATCTGTATATTGCTTTGGGTAATATGGCCATTTTAACTATGTTGATTCTTCCAATCCATGAGCACGGAATGTCTTTCCATTTCTTTGTGTCTTCTTCAATTTCTTTCAAAAATGTCTTATAGTTTTCAGCATATAGGTCTTTCACATCCTTGGTTAAGTTTATTCCTAGGTATTTTATTCTTTTTGCTGCAATTGCAAAGGAATTGTTTTTTGTATTTCTTTTTCTGAGATTTCATTGTTAGTATATAGGAAGGCAATGGACTTTTTTACATTGATTTTGTAGCCAGCAACTTTACTGTATTCGTTGATTGTTTCTAATAGCTTTTTGGTGGAGTCTTTAGGGTTTTCTATATATAGCATCATGTCATCTGCAAAGAGTGATAATTTAACTTCTTCATTCCCAATTTGGATGCCTTTTATTTCTTTCTCTTGCCTGATTGCTCTGGCAAGGACTTCCAACACTATGTTGAAAAGCAGAGGTGATAGGGGACAGCCCTGTCGTGTTCCTGAACATAGAGCAAAGGGCTTCAGTTTTTCAACATTAATTATGAGATTAGCAGAGGGCTTGTCATATATGGCCTTTATTATGTTAAGGTATTTTCCTTCTATACCCATTTTATTAAGTGTTTTAATCATAAATGGATGTTGTATCTTGTCAAATGCTTTTTCTGCATCAATTGATATAATCATATGATTTTTGTCCTTTATTTTGTTTATGTGATGTATCACATTGATGGATTCGGATGTTGAACCATCCTTGTGCCCGGATGAACCCCACTTGGTCGTGATGAATAATCTTTTTAATGCATTGTTGTATTCGATTTGCTAGAATTTTATTTAGGATTTTTGCATCGGTATTCATCAGAGATATTGGTCTGTAGTTTTCTTTTTTTGTGCTGTCCTTACCAGGTTTTGGTATCAGGGTAATGTTGGCCTCATAAAATGAGTTAGGGAGTACTGTCTCTTCTTCAATTTTTTGGAAGAGTTTGTGCAGAATTGGTATTAGATCCTCTTTGAAGTTTTGGTAGAATTCACTAGTGAAGCCATCTGGTCCCGGACTTTTGCTTTTGGGAAGGTTTTGGATGACTGATTCAATTTGTTACTGGTGATCAGTCTGTTTAGATTTTCCAGTTCTTCATGGTTCAGCCTTGGAAGGCTATATGTTTCTCAGAACTTGTCCATTTCTTCTAGGTTGTTGAATTTGGTGGCATATAGTCCTTCATAGTATTCTTGTGATCCTTTGTATTTCTGTGGTGTCCGTGATAACTTCCCCTTTTACGTTTCTGATTTTGTTAATCAGTGTCTTCCCTTTTTTTATCTCAGTAAGTCTAGACAAGGGTTTGTCAGTTTTGTTAATCTTTTCAAAGAACCAGCTTTTTGTCACATTAATTTTTTCTATTGTCTTTTTGTTCTCTATTTCATTTAGTTCTGCTCTAATTTTTGTTATTTCCTTTCTTCTGCTGACCTTGGGTTTTACTTGTTCTGCTTTGTCTAGTTCTTTAAGGTGTAACATGAGCTATTTATTTGGGAGTTTTCTTGTTTCTTGAGATAGGCCTGTAATGAGATAAATTTCCCTCTTAAAACTGCTTTCGCTGCATCCCAAAAATTTCGTAGTATGTATTTTCATTGTCATTTGTTTCTATGTACATTTTGATCTCTCCTCTGTTTTCTTCCTTGACCGGTAATTCTTTAAAAGTATGTTGTTTAATCCCCATGTATTTGTGTTTTATCCTACTTTCTTTTTACAGTTGATATCAAATTTCAAAGTCTTGTGATGAGAGAATATGCTTGGTCTGATTTTAATCTTCTTAAATTTGTTGAGACTGATTTTATGTCCTAATATATGCTCTATCCTTGAGAATGTTCCATGTACACTAGAAAAGAATGTATATTCTGATGTTTTAGGATGAAGTGCTCTATAAATGTCAATTATGTCCATTTCATCTAATGTGTCATTTAGGGCTACTATTTCGTTATTTATTTTCTGTTTGGATGATCTATCCATAGCTGTCAATGATGTATTTAAGTCCCTAGTATAATTGTGTTTTGGTCAATTTCTCCCTTTAGTTCTGTTAGTAGTTGCTTGGTGTATTTCGGTGCTCCCTGATTGGGGGCATAAATATTGATGACTGTTATGTCTTCTTGTTGTACAGTCCCTTCACCATTATGAAATGTCCATCTTTGTCTCTTGTTATCTTTTTCACCCTGAAGTCTGTTTCATCTGATATAATTATGGCTACACCTGATTTTCTCTACCATTTGCTTGGAGTGTCAATTTCCACCCTTTCACTTTGAGTCCATGCTTGTCCTTGTAGCTGAGATGTGTCTCTTGGAGACAGCATATGCTTAGGTTTATTTTTTTGATCCAATCTGCTACTCTGTGCCTTTTTATTGGTGAGTCAGTCCATTTACATTTAGGGTGATTATTGATACGTGAGGATTTCCTGTCATTCTCTCTTTAGTTTTCTGGTAAGGCTGTGTCTCCATTGTTTCTTTGCCTTTTTGTTGTTGTGTTTAATTTCTGTGTGGTAGTATTCTATGATGTTTCCCTCTGTTTCTTCTTTTATTTCAGTATATATTTCAATTCTGGATTTATTTTGAGTGGTTACCCTTAAGTTTATGTAAAAGAAAGTTTGATATTTAGAGTATTCCATTTTCTTCAGCACGCTTACTTTCTCCATTCCCATATTCCGTTCAGGCCTTTACTCTCCCCTTTTGAGTTTTGGTTGCCACAAATTGTCCCTGTTGATGGTGGTCGAATAGCCTCCTTTAGTATTTCTTGTAGTGCAGGTCGTATTAGAAAATTCCTCAGCTTCTGTATGTCTGGAAAGGTCTTTATTCCTCCTTCATATCTAAAGGATATCTTTGCTGGATATATTATTCTTGGCTCATGGTTTCTCTCTTCAATAGTTTGAATATTTGGTTCCACTCCTCCTGGCTTGTAGAGTTTCTGCTGAAAAATCTGATGATAATCTAATGGGCTTTCCTTTGTAAGTTACCGTCTTCTTTTCCCTGGCTGCCTTGAGGATTCTTTCTTTGTCGTTGATTTTAGACAGCTTCAATACAATGTGCCTTGGAGAAGGCCTGTTGGGATTGAGGTAACTAGGTGTTCTATTTGCTTCTTGGATTCGAGGGTCCAATTCTGTCCACAAATTTGGGAAGTTCTCATCGACAATTTGTTTGAATATATTCTCTGTTCCCTTCTCTCTTTCTTCTCCTTCTGGTATGCCCATTATTCTTATATTGCTCTTTCTGATGGAGTCAGAAAGTTCTTGTAGAGTTCTTTCATTTCTTTTAAGTCTCAAGTCTCTTTCTTCTTCTATCTGTGTCATTTCCAGGTTTCTATCTTCGATGTCACTGATTCTTTCCTCCATCTGGTCAACTCTACTACCTAAGCTGGTTATTTCATTCTTAATTTCTTCTATTGAGGTCTTAATCTCCAGAAATTCTATTTGGTTCTTTTTTAAGATTTCAATCTCTTTCGTAAAATGCTCATGCTGTTCTTTGATTGAGTTTCTGAGTTCATTTAACTGCCTATCTGTGTTTTCTTGTATCTCGTTGAGTTTTTTCAGAACTGCAATCTTGAATTCTCTGTCATTTAAGTCACATATTTCTGTATCTTTAAGTGCCTTCTCTGGAGACTTTCACTTTCTTTCTGAGCTGTCTTGCCTTGGTTATTCATGGCGATTACTGGTTTACTATTTCTCTTCCTAGACATCTACAGGAGTGACTTCTGCAACGGGTTGATAGAAAGCGGTCTTTCTTTTGTTTGCCATTTCTTGTCGGTAGAAAGTTTTATTATTTCTCCAACTGCAACTTATTTTTCTTCTCCCACACGGTAGTGCTATGTTTTCTCTGCACTATTCCAACTTCTCACACAATGGGGGGATTCCCTGGGAGACGGGCTTCTCCTCTGTTAATAGTTCATCTAGGTCACAGGGCGCAGTGTCCCGGTGGGTATGTGGAGAGCTTTTGATGTTCCAAGGCTCTTCCAGCTGCTGATTCAGAGCCCGTATATTTCAGCAGTTCTGTTTACTCCTGCAGGGATCCGCCCAGATAGGTGGGGTCAGGGGCGGGTGAGTCGTGAGAGGTGGCCCAGAGCAATGGCGGCGACCACCACCACAGCCAGTCCTGCTTCCACAGCTCCCTCCCCTTTGCCGGAACTAGTTGGGCTGTGAATTTGTGTTTGCAGTCCACAGTTCTCAAAACAGCATATTTTCTGTTGTTTTGATCTGATACTGCTACTGTTTTGCTTCTAGCACTGGGCAGGTGGGGGCGGGGCGAGCTCTGGGAGGGGAGGGAGGGGGCGGCTAGTCTCAGTGCCTAAGGCTCCATTCTCTGCTCGGCAGTGCGGGCTTAAACCACCGTTTTCAGCCTTTTTCCCTCAGTCTTTTCTCCGAGGTCTGTGCCGTGAGCGTTGGGTTCAGCCATGTTATATGCTGTCCCCTCAGCCCTGTGGAGCCCTGGCGGAGCCCCAGCAGTCCGAGTTCTTCCCTCTCCCGCAGCTGCGGTAGTTCCGGGAAGCAGCGAGCTCGGAGCACTGAGCGAGGTCTGCGTCCTGCGCTGCCCGCCTCCGCACGCACTTCTCCTTTCCTCCTCCCTCCACTCGCGCGAATCTCCCACCTGTAGGTGATTTCAGTCGGTAGTGGGCCTCTTCGTCTTGCCTGTCTGCTGTGCAGGGAGTCCTTTGTGGAGTTTTTGTTGTTCGATTCTTTGTAAATTCCAGGGGAGCTTTACAGAGGCTCACCTCACGCCGCCATTTTTCCGGAAGTCCCATTATTCTTATATTGATCTTTCTGATAGAGTCAGAAAGTTCTTGTAGAGTTCTTTCATTTAACTGTCAAGTCTGTCTCTTCTTTGATCTGTGTCATTTCCAGATTACTATCTTTGATGTCACTGATTCTTTCCTCCATCTGGTCATCTCTATTACCTTAGCTGGCCATTTCATTTTTCATTTCTTTTATTGAGTTCCTATTCTCCAGAAATTCTATTTGGTTCTTTGTTAAACTTTTAATCCCTTTGGTAAAATGTTCATTTTGTTCTTTGATTGTGGTTCTGAGTTCATTAAACTGCTTTTCTCTGTGTGTGCTTTCTGTAGCTCCTTGAGTTTTTTCAGAACTGCAATCTTGAACTCTCTGTTATTTAAGTAACATGTTTTCATGTATTGAGTTCATTTTCTAGAGACTTCATTTTCTTTCTGAGCTGCCTTGTTACTTTGTTTATTCATGGCAATTAGTGAAGTGTGATTTCTCTTCCTAGGCATCTATAGGAGTTGGTTCTACATTTGGTAGGAAGAGGTCTCTCTTTTTCTTTCCAGGAGGTGTTGGTAGAATGCTTTATATTCTTTCCAACTGCAGCCTTTAATTCTCTCTCATACTGTAGTGTTGTTTTTTCTCTGCACTGTTCTAGCTTCTCATATAATGGGGCAATTCCCTGGAAGGGGGGCTTCTCCTCTGTGAGCAGGTTGCTTTGGTCTCAGGGCATCACCTTCGTTGGTGGATATGGAGAGCCTGTGTCTTTCACCAGCTGTGTTTACCCCTGCCATTATCCGCCCAGATATGTGGGATTGAAGGCAGGGTGGGCGGTGAGAGGTGGCTGTGAGCAAAGGCAGCGACCACTAGCACAGCCTCCCGGGCTCCCTCCCCTTTGCCAGAACTAGTTGGGCTGCGAGTCCATGGCTGAGATCTGCAGTTCTCAGCACTGCAAATATTCTGTTCTTTGATCTGACAGTGCTTCCTTTCTGCTTCTAGCGCTGAGGAGGTGGTGTTGTTGCAAGCTCTGGGAGGGTAGAAAAGGGTTGGCTATGCTCTGTGCCTATGCCTTCCTTCCTCTGCTTGGCATTGAGGGCTTAACCCACTGTTTTCACCTTTCTTCCCTCAGTCATTGCTCCAAGGTCTCTGCCGTGAGCTTTTAGTTCAGCCGTGTTATATGCAGATACCTCAGGCAGGACTGTGAGCCATAAGGGGAGCCTTAGCAGTCCAAATTCTTCCCCGTCCCATGGCTGCAGTAGGTCCAGAATTCAGGGAGCTTGGAACTCTGAGCTAGGTCTGCATCCAGCACCCACATGAGTCACATCTCCACACTTCCTGCTTCCCTCCTCCCCCACTTGCCCAATTTTATATGATTTCAGTTGCATATCTCTTTGTCTTACCTGTCTGCTGCACAGGGAGTCCCTGCTGCAAGTGGAATTATAGTTGTTCAATTTGTTGTAAATTCCAGGGGACATTTCAAGAGACTCACCTCATGCTGCCACTTCTATGACATCATTCAATCTTTTTCCATAAGTTTTTTTGTTTCCCTCATATAATTGTTGTACACCTTTTATTAGATTTACACGTATTTCAATTTTTGTGTGATGATATAAATAGTATTGTATTTTAAGTTTTAATTTTCATTTGTTCATTTCTGATACACATGTAGAAAACTGTGTTAAGGTCTGTTAGGGCTGCTATAACAACATACAGAGACTTGGTGGCTTATAAAAAACCAGGAATTTATTTCTCACATTTCTGCATATTGGAAATCTGAGATCACAGGGTCAGCATGGCCAAGTGAGGATCTTCTGATTTGTAGTCTTCTCATTGTACCCTCACATGGCAGAAGGGCCAAGCAAGCTCTCTAGACCCTCATTTTTAAAGCACTAATCCTTTCCATGAGGGCTCTGTCCTTATGACATAATCCCCTCCAGAAGACACCACCTCTTAATACTATTACCTTAGGGGTTATAATTTGAATAAGTGAGTTTTGGGAGCAGAGAAACATTTAGACAATAGCAGAAAGTGATTGATTTTTGTATATTAGCCATGTAGTCTGCAACCTTGTTATAATTGCTGATTTTTTACGAATTTTTTGTCAATTCTTCAGGATTTTCTCCATCAGCAATCATGTCACCTGCAAAGAGTATTATTTATTCCTTCTCAATTTGCATACTTTATATTTTATCTTCTTGTTTTGTTGCATTAGCTAGGACATTCAATATGATGCTGAAAAGTGGTGGGAGGAGACATTCTTCCCTTTTCCCTGATCTTAATGGAAAAGAAAATGGAGTTTCTTACCATTGTGTTCTGAGAGAAAACATATGGTTTCTGTTCTTTTAAATTTGTTAAGGTGTGTTTTATGTCTCAGGATGTGTTCTACCTTGGTGAATGTTCCATTGAGCTAGAGAAAAACATGTATTCTGCAATTTTTAAATAAAGAAGTCTAGATGTCAGTTGCATCCAGTTAATTGATGGTGCCATTCAGATCAACTATGTCCTTACTTATTTTCTGCCTGCTGGAATCTGTTCATTTCTGATAGAAAGGTGTTGAATTGTCCAAATATGATAGTGGATAAATTTATTTCTGTTTTTAATTCTATCAGTATTTACCTCCTATATTTTGATGTTCTCATTGTTTAAGTGCATTTATGTTAAAATTGGTTTATATCTTCTTAGTGAATTGACCCCTCTGTCATTATGTAATGCTCTAATTCTGATAATTTTCCTTACTGTGAAGTCTGCTCTGTATGAAATTAAGATAGCTGCTTCTGCTTTCTGTTGGTTAGTGTCAGCATGGTATATCTTTCCTCATCTACTTAATTTTAATCTACATATGTTGTCGCGTCCAGCACAACACGGACAGTGAGTGAATGAGAAGGGGCAGAGAAGGGTTAAGAAAGAAACAGAAATCAAGAAAATTGTGAGACAGGGGGCCAAGGGTCTCCCAGCCTCAAAGGACTGAGAGCCCCAAATTGGCATGCCTTCTGGCTTTTATTGAAGAACACACAAGGAAGTAGCATTGTTTTCTCCACGGTCTGTGATTTTCATACATCATACCAGAAAACTGATTCAAATAAATCACCCTTGTCTGCAAACAGCCGGAATAGAAAGTCCCGTGATGTCTTAACAACTATGATATATGACTCCCCAGGAACAAATCCTTTATGCTAAAACTTATTATTAAGAATGGAAGAATAACTGATGTTATTACATCATTGGCTCACTTCCCAAGCAGGTTGTGGGAAGGAATATAGCCATATAGGCAGAAGCTCTCCTTAGCCAGGGGAAGGTGCGGGCTGTGCCCACCGCTATCGACCCCGTGAGGTCTCCTGGTGGTCCCCACATGGTTCCGCCTGGCTTGGGTTGTTCCTCCCGTGAGGAATCTTACCTGTCATTGGCTGACCAACCATCTTTTGGGGGCCAAACAGAGAGACATAAAGTGTAAGCACAAAGGTGAAGCAAAGTACCTGAAAGGAACAGTCTCACAGATTCTTCGTTCTTTAGGGACAGGCATGAGGGGACAGACAGTTAGGCTGCTGCGTGACAACAATATGTGTCTTTATATTTAAAATGGGTTTCCTATAGACATCATAGAGTTATGTCTTCTTCTTATTATTTTTTAAACACCCAATAAATTTAATAAAATAAAATAAAATTAAAAAACAAAACAAAACAAAAAAACACTCCTAACAGTCTCGTTGATTTCAGTGGTGACCATTGATGTTAAAAGTGGTTATTTCTATATTTTGATTGATATCTACTATAATTGTTAATGTTTTTCATTTATTGACTTTGTTATTTTTTCCTATTTTTGTCTTTCTTGGAATTTTGATTGAGATTTGCATTGACTTTTTAAATTAGTTTCAGGTGTACAAAACAATATAATGATTAGATATTTATGTACCTCACAAAGTGATAACCCCAATAAGTTTATTACCCATATGACACTGTACACAGTTATAATATTATTGACTGTATTCAATAATAACTAAAATAAGTAAAAATTCAGAAAATGTACACTGAAGATTTTACACATTATTGTATATAAAGTTTACATCAAAAGAACAAAGTAAATATTGAACTGAAGTTTTCAGATGGAAATTGGTTGATTCCTACAATATACTTTTAAAGGCATGAAAGAGGTAAAATGGATTAATGAAAGAGTAATGTACAGATATGTAATTTCAGCAAGACTAGTAGAATGTTAATGGTAGAGTTTACAACTAGGTCATAGGTATATGGGTGTTCACTGTAAAATTCTTTCAACTTTGTGTATATTAGGAAATATTCATAATAAAGTGCTGGGGGTGGGAAACATAGACTAGAAAAGATGATTATTCGGACTTTATAGAAGTATATCTAAAATAGGGGAAAAAATTTTAATCAAGTGTATTGGGGTGACAATTGTCAGCAAAATTACATAGGTTTCAGGTGTACAATTCTGTAATACATTATATATATATATATATATATATATGCCTAATATATATATATGCCTAATATATATATATGCCATATATATATATATATATATATATATATATATATATATATATCAATATCACGTTGTGTGTTCACCACCCAGAGTCAGTTCTCCTTCCATTACCATATATTTGATCCCTTTTACCCTCATTTACCACCCCCCTCCTCCCTTACCCTCTGGTAACCATTAAACTGTTGTCTGTCTATGAGTTTTTCTTTCTTCATTTGTTTGTTTTGTTCTTTTGTTGTTTTCAGTTTTATATACCACATGTCACTGAAATCATATGGTTCTCTACTTTGTCTGACTTACTTTGCTTAGGCTGCCACAGGAAAAAATAAACATATATATATATATTTTTTTGTTTAGCACATCTAGCTTCGTGTGACAGCTGCTATTGTCTGACCAGTGGCAAAAAAAAATCTGTTGTATATTACTTCTCCTGCCATCTATTTTTGGCTCTTTTGGATGTGTTAGAGAGGGAGAAAGCAGCTTTACCGGAGGCCATATGTTCACTAAACTGTGGCAAATCAATTTTGATAATCTTTAATGTGAATTTTCACCTTAAGCCAACAAGTTTTCCACTATTAAGCAACCTAAGCTTTCTGTAGAAATAATCCAGGAGGCTCAGAGTTCAAAGAAGTCTAGTAGACATTTCTAATTTTTAGGCAACACAAGGTTAGTTTTTGTTTGTTTGTTTGTTTTGATTTTTGTTTTTTCATTTTTCTAATATGAGCAATACTGCAGATAAGTAAAACTGCATCTTAGAAAGAGGTTATTTTATATATGTATACGTATACACACACACACACACACACACACACACACACAAACACATGTATATATATTTAATTCATTTAAAAAATTGTGAAATTTAATTACTAAGCCATTTCCTTCCTGAATGACAAAACGTAGTTTAGTTTTTCCTAATCAGTTTATGTTTTAAACAGAATTTTTTTTTTAAAGTACGGTAAATTAGTTCAGATGAAGTAGTTGGAAAGAAGCATTCTTAAGTTTTGAGGAGGATATGGGAAATAAAGTTTTATGTTTTTTGTTTGTTTTCTTACTTCCATTGCCTTCCCCTCTTGACTGTTCCCTTATTTCCCTAATAATTCCCCTCTTTCTCCAACAAAGGCACTTTGAAGTGGGAACATGTTAGCTATTGCAGGGATGGCAAATTACCTGCAGTGTAAAGTTTGCTACCCCTTCCTGTACCCTTGTCAATTACAAATTGATCATAATATCCTTTCCTTGTGATCAATGACATAGCTGAAGGTTATTGTTCAGTTCAGGACTCTAGGTGGTTGTCATGCGAGGCGGCCCGCGGGGTCTCTGCTCCCACTCCCCACATAAGAACGCACGATATGGTGAGGCCAAAAAGGAACACCCATGGAGCCATAGGTAGGGGAGTCATACCACTATGGTCTACTGGAGGCTGGGTTCACCGGACCTGCTGTCCGTTTTCTGCCAACCGACCGACGACTCTCCTCCACTCTGCTCGACCCTGCTCCTCTACTCTCCTCTGCTCTCCTCGGCTCTCCTCGGCTCTCCTCCGTAGCCGCAGCAGTTATATTGGCTAATTGGATAACTGGCTACAGCTGACGGCCAATCAGCCACAGCTGACGGCCATCTACTACCCTAGCCAGCACCTTTCCACGTGAGGCTGAGAGCCTGTAAACTACTTTCTGGGGCTCTGTCCCCACAGTGGTCAATCAATCTAAAGAGTCATTGGACATGGAACCTAGGTATGACAGCATAAAACAGAATATAACTCTAAAAGTTGAGGTATGTTTTGACCATAAGTTAAGTTCTTGCTGTTTCTTCCATACAGGTGTAGCCTGTTGTCTCTAGACCATTAGGCCTAAGAAGTACAGCCTATTAATTTTGAACCACTAGAATATCAAGATAAAAAATTCAAGTTGAAGTAATGATCATATGCACTCAATTGCATTACTATATGTGTTTTGGAAAAAATGAAATCCAAAACCTTTCTAAATTTTGAGGGAGGACCTAATGTAATTCTGGTGTGTATTGTATTTTTTTCTCTTTTTTTTAAAATTAGTTTCAGGTGTACAAAACAATGAAATAGTTAGGCATTTATCATTTATATCTGTCACACAGTGATAACCCCCTCTCCCCATCTACTACCCCTCTGACCTTGCATACAGCCATTACATTTTCACTGTGTCTATTCCTAACACTGTACTCGACTTCATATATATAGATATAGATATAGATATAGATATAGATATAGATATAGATATAGATATAGATATAGATATAGATATAGATATAGATATAGATAGATAGATAGATAGATAGATAGATAGATATATAGATATAAATATATAATTGTAGTTAACATTCATTATTGTTCAGCTTCACATGTACAGCACAGTGATCCAGCAGCTACATCATCCCTGAGGTGGTCTCCCTAATGAGACAAGATTTCTATGGGGGTATGAAAGTCAATTTGGGGAATGTAATCAATAGTGTCGTAAAGATTTTGTAAGGTATCCGATGTGTATTGGTTTTTAATTACTCTGCTTTTTAAAGATTGTTCAACCATCTTTAAAATTTTTTCTAGGGTACATTAGAATAAAAAGTCAACAGAATTTTCTGTGTTCATCTTCCATGTAGCTGGAAGCAGATGTCTTACTGTCTGACTCAATGCTAAGTTGGGCAAGACGGGTTGGAAAAAAAACACTAACAACAACACTTGAGTTCTTGAGTCTCAAAAAAAATTTCTACTGCCTGCAATGAGTAATATAGAAAGCCATAATTTTTCTGAATACTTTGCCTTTAAGATGATGTTTTGGTAAATAATTAGCTTGTAATGGCCTTGATAATTTCTGACATCTGTTACCTCAAATGTGCTGATTTTTATTTTTTCTTTCTTTCTTTTTTTTTTTTTTTTTGTAGTGCAGGGTCTTTTTTTCTTTTTTTCTTTTTTTTTTTTAAATTAACTTTATTGGGGTGACAATTGTTAGTAAAATTACATAGATTTCAGGTGTACAATTCTGTATTACATCATCTATAAATCCCATTGTGTGTTCACCACCCAGAGTCTGTTCTCCTTCCATCACCATATATTCGATCCCCCTTACCCTCATCTCCCACCCCCCACCCCCCTTACCCTCTGGCAACCACTAAACTATTGTCTGTGTCTATGAGTTTCTGTTTCTCATTTGTTTGTCTTGTTCTTTTGTTGTTTTTGGTTTATATACCACATATCAGTGAAATCACATGGTTCTCTGCTTTTTCTGTCTGACTTGTTTCGCTCAGCATTACTCTCTCAAGATCCATCCATGTTGTCACAAATGTTCCTATATCATCTTTTCTTACTGCCGAATAGTATTCCATTGTGTATATATACCACAACTTCTTTATCCATTCATCTATCGAAGGACATTTTGGTTGTTTCCATGTCTTGGCCACCGTAAACAAAGCTGCAATGAACATTGGAGCACACGTGTCTTTATCTCTAAATGTTTTCAGATTTTTGGGTAGATACCCAGGAGAGGGATTGCTGGGTCATATGGCAATTCTATTCGTAATTCTTTGAGAAACCTCCACACTGCCTTCCATAACGGCTGCACCAGTCTGCATTCCCACCAACAGTGTATGAGGGTTCCTTTTTCTCCACAGCCTCTCCAACATTTGTTATTGTTTGTCTTGTTGATGATAGCCATTCTGACTGGGGTGAGGTGATATCTCATTGTGGTTTTGATTTGCATTTCTCTGATGATTAGTGATGTTGAGCATTTTTTCATATGTCTATTTGCCATTTGTATGTCCTCTTTGGAGAAATGTCTCTTCAAGTCCTCTGCCCATTTTTCAATTGGGTTGTTTGTTTTTTTGTTGTTGAGTTGCATGAGTTCCTTGTATATTCTGGATACTAGCCCCTTATCGGAGGCACTGTTTGCAAAAATCTTCTCCCATTCAGTTGGTGGCCTCTTTATTTTGTCAATGGTTTCTTTTGCTGTGCAGAAGCTTTTAAGTTTCATATAGTCCCATTCGTTTATTTTAGCTTTTACTTCCATTGCCTTTGGAGTCAAGTTCATAAAATGCTCTTTGAACCCAAGGTCCATAAGTTTAGTACCTATGTTTTCTTCTATGCAGTTTATTGTGTCAGGTCTTATGCTTAAGTCTTTGATCCATTTTGAATTAACTTTGGTACATGGTGACAAATAGCAGTCCAGTTTCATTCTTTTGCACGTGGCTATCCAATTCTCCCAGCACCATTTATTGAAGAGGCTGTCTTTGCTCCATTGTATGTTTTAGCTTCTTTGTCAAAAATTATCTGTCCATATTTATGTGGTTTTATTTCTGGGTTCTCAATTCTATTCCATTGGTCTATGTGTCTGTTTTTCTGCCAATACCATGCTGTTTTGATTATTGTAGCCCTGTAGTACAAGCCAAAGTCAGGAAGTGTGATACCTCCATTATTGTTCTTTTTCTTAAGATTGCTTTGGCTATTCGGGTCTTTTGTGGTTCCAAACAAATCTGATGATTTTTGTTCTATTTCTTTAAAATATGCCATTGGGATTTTGATGGGGATTGCATTGAATCTGTATATTGCTTTGGGTAATATGGCCATTTTAACTATGTTGATTCTTCCAATCCATGAGCACGGAATGTCTTTCCATTTCTTTGTGTCTTCTTCAATTTCTTTCAAAAATGTCTTATAGTTTTCAGCATATAGGTCTTTCACATCCTTGGTTAAGTTTATTCCTAGGTATTTTATTCTTTTTGCTGCAATTGCAAAAGGAATTGTTTTTTGTATTTCTTTTTCTGAGATTTCATTGTTAGTATATAGGAAGGCAATGGACTTTTGTGCGTTGATTTTGTAGCCGGAAACTTTACTGTATTCGTTGATTGTTTCTAATAGCTTTTTGGTGGAGTCTTTAGGGTTTTCTATATATAGCATCATGTCATCTGCAAAGAGTGATAATTTAACTTCTTCATTCCCAATTTGCATGCCTTTTATTTCTTTCTCTTGCCTGATTGCTCTGGCAAGGACTTCCAACACTATGTTGAAAAGCAGAGGTGATAGGGGACATCCCTGTCGTGTTCCTGAACGTAGAGCAAAGGGCTTCAGTTTTTCTCCATTAATTATGAGATTAGCAGAGGGCTTGTCATATATGGCCTTTATTATGTTAAGGTATTTTCCTTCTATACCCATTTTATTAAGTGTTTTAATCATAAATGGATGTTGTATCTTGTCAAATGCTTTTTCTGCATCAATTGATATAATCATATGATTTTTGTCCTTTATTTTGTTTATGTGATGTATCACATTGATGGATTTGATGTTGAACCATCCTTGTGCCCCGGGATGAACCCCACTTGGTCGTGATGAATAATCTTTTAATGCATTGTTGTATTCGATTTGCTAGAATTTTATTTAGGATTTTTGCATCGGTATTCATTAGAGATATTGGTCTGTAGTTTTCTTTTTTTGTGCTGTTCTTACCAGGTTTTGGTATCAGGGTAATGTTGGCCTCATAAAATGAGTTAGGGAGTACTGTCTCTTCTTCAATTTTTTGGAAGAGTTTGTGCAGAATTGGAATTAGATCCTCTTTGAAGGTTTGGTAGAATTCACTAGTGAAGCCATCTGGTCCCGGACTTTTGCTTTTGGGAAGGTTTTGGATGACTGATTCAATTTCGTTACTAGTGATCGGTCTGTTTAGATTTTCCAGTTCTTCATGGTTCAGCCTTGGAAGGCTATATGTTTCTAAGAACTTGTCCATTTCTTCTAGGTTGTTGAATTTGGTGGCATATAGTCCTTCATAGTATTCTTGGATGATCCTTTGTATTTCTGTGGTGTCCGTGATAACTTCCCCTTTTACGTTTCTGATTTTGTTAATCAGTGTCTTCTCTCTTTTTATCTTAGTAAGTCTAGCCAAGGGTTTGTCAATTTTGTTAATCTTTTCAAAGAACCAGCTCTTTGTCATATTAATTTTTTCTATTGTCTTTTTGTTCTCTATTTCATTTAGTTCTGCTCTAATTTTTGTTATTTCCTTTCTTCTGCTGACCTTGGGTTTTACTTGTTCTTCTTTTTCTAGTTCTTTAAGGTGTAACATGAGGTTATTTATTTGGGAGTTTTCTTGTTTCTTGAGATAGGCCTGTAATGAGATAAATTTCCCTCTTAAAACTGCTTTCGCTGCATCCCAAAAATTTTGGTAGGATGTATTTTCATTGTCATTTGTTTCTATGTATCTTTTGATCTCTCCTCTAATTTCTTCTTTGACCCAGTCCTTCTTTAAAAGTATGTTGTTTAATCTCCATGTATTTGTGTTTTTTCCCGCTTTCTTTTTACAGCTGATATCCAATTTCAAAGCCTTGTGATCAGAGAATATGCATGGTATGATTTCAATCTTCTTAAATTTGTTGAGACTGATTTTATGTCCCAATATATGGTCTATCCTTGAGAATGTTCCATGTACACTAGAAAAGAATGTATAGTCTGATGTTTTAGGATGAAGTGCTCTATAAATGTCAATTATGTCCATTTCATCTAATGTGTCATTTAGGGCTACTATTTCGTTATTTATTTTCTGTTTGGATGATCTATCCATAGCTGTCAATGATGTATTTAAGTCCCCTAGTATAATTGTCTTTTGGTCAATTTCTTCCTTTAGTTCTGTTAGTAGTTGCTTGGTGTATTTCGGTGCTCCCTGATTGGGGGCATAAATATTGATGACTGTTATGTCTTCTTGTTGTACAGTCCCTTCACCATTATGAAATGTCCATCTTTGTCTCTTGTTATCTTTTTCACCTTGAAGTCTGTTTCATCTGATATCATTATGGCTACACCTGATTTTCTCTGGGTACCATTTGCTTGGAGTGTCAATTTCCACCCTTTCACTTTGAGTCTATGCTTGTCCTTGTAGCTGAGATGTGTCTCTTGGAGACAGCATATGGTTGGGTTTAGTTTTTTGATCCAATCTGCTACTCTGTGCCTTTTTATTGGTGAGTTCAGTCCATTTACATTTAGGGTGATTATTGATATGTGAGGATTTCCTGTCATTCTATCCTTAGTTTTCTGGTAAGGTTGTGTCTCCATTGTTTCTTTGCCTTTTTGTTGTTGTCTATTATTTCTGTGTGGTGGTATTCTATGATGTTTCCCTCTGTTTCTTTTTTTATTTCAGTATATATTTCAATTCTGGATTTATTTTGAGTGGTTACCCTTAAGTTTATGTAAAAGAAAGTTTGATATTTAGAGTATTCCATTTTCTTCAGCACGCTTACTTTCTCCATTCCCATATTCCGGTTCAGGCCTTTACTCTCCCCCTTTTTGAGTTTTGGTTGCCACCAATTGTCCCTGTTGATGGTGGTCGAATAGCCTCCTTTAGTATTTCTTGTAGTGCAGGTCGTGTATTAGAAAATTCCCTCAGCTTCTGTATGTCTGGAAAGGTCTTTATTCCTCCTTCATATCTAAAGGATATCTTTGCTGGATATATTATTCTTGGCTCATGGTTTCTCTCTTTCAATAGTTTGAATATTTGGTTCCACTCCCTCCTGGCTTGTAGAGTTTCTGCTGAAAAATCTGATGATAATCTAATGGGCTTTCCTTTGTAAGTTACCGTCTTCTTTTCCCTGGCTGCCTTGAGGATTCTTTCTTTGTCGTTGATTTTAGACAGCTTCAATACAATGTGCCTTGGAGAAGGCCTGTTGGGATTGAGGTAACTAGGTGTTCTATTTGCTTCTTGGATTCGAGGGTCCAGTTCTGTCCACAAATTTGGGAAGTTCTCATCGACAATTTGTTTGAATATATTCTCTGTTCCTTCTCTCTTTCTTCTCCTTCTGGTATGCCCATTATTCTTATATTGCTCTTTCTGATGGAGTCAGAAAGTTCTTGTAGAGTTCTTTCATTTCTTTTAAGTCTCAAGTCTCTTTCTTCTTCTATTTGTGTCATTTCCAGGTTTCTATCTTCGATGTCACTGATTCTTTGCTCCATCTGGTCAACTCTACTACCTAAGCTGGTTATTTCATTCTTAATTTCTTCTATTGAGTTCTTAATCTCCAGAAATTCTATTTGGTTCTTTTTAAGATTTCAATCTCTTTCGTAAAATGTTCATGCTGTTCTTTGATTGAGTTTCTGAGTTCCTTTAACTGCCTATCTGTGTTTTCTTGTATCTCGTTGAGTTTTTTCAGAACTGCAATCTTGAATTCTCTGTCATTTAAGTCACATATTTCTGTATCTTTAAGTGCCTTCTCTGGAGATTTTTCACTTTCTTTCTGAGCTATCTTGTTGCCTTGGTTATTCATGGCGATTACTGGTTTACTATTTCTCTTCCTAGACATCTACAGGAGTGACTTCTGCAACAGGTTGATAGAAAGTGGTCTTTCTTTTGTTTGCCAGTACTTGTTGGTAGAATGTTTTATTATTTCTCCAACTGCAACTTATTTTTCTTCTCCCACACAGTAGTGCTATGTTTTGTCTGCACTATTCCAACTTCTCACGCAATGGGGGATTCCCTGGGAGACGGCCTTCTCCTCTGTTAATAGTTCGTCTAGGTCACAGGGCTCAGTGTCCCGGTGGGTATGCGGAGAGCTTTTGATGTTCGAAAGCTCTTCCAGCTGCTGATTCAGAGCCCGTATATTTCAGCAGTTCTGTTTACTCCTGCAGGGATCCGCCCAGATAGGTGGGGTCAGGGGCGGGGTGAGTTGTGAGAGGTGGCCCAGAGCAATGGCGGCGACCACCACCACAGCAGGTCGTGCTTCCACAGCTCTCTCCCCTTTGCTGGAACTAGTTGGGCTGTGAATTTGTGTTTGCGGTCCACAGATCTCAAAACAGCAAATTTTCTGTTGTTTTGATCTGACACTGCTACTGTTTCGCTTCTAGCACCGGGCAGGTGGGGGCGGGGCAAGCTTGGGAGGGGAGGGAGGGGGCGGCTAGTCTCAGTGCCTAAGGCTCCGTTCTCTGCTCGGCAGTGCGGGCTTAAACCACCGTTTTCAGCCTTTTTCCCTCAGTCTTTTCTCCGAGGTCTCTGCCGTGAGCGTTGGGTTCAGCCGTGTTATATGCTGTCCCCTCAGCCCTGTGGAGCCCTGGCGGAGCCCTAGCAGTCTGATCTCCCCCAGCTGCGGTAGTTCCGGGAAGCAGCGAGCTCGGCGCTCTGAGCTAGGTCTGCGTCCTGTGCCCGCGCGGTTCTGTCTCCGCGCGCCTTCCCTTTCCTCCTCCCTCCACTCGCGGGAATCTCCCACCTGTAGGTGATTTCAGTCGGTAGTGGGCCTCTTCGTGTTGCTTGTCTGCTGTGCAGGGAGTCCTTTGTGGAGTTTTTGTTGTTCGATTCTTTGTAAATTCCAGGGGAGCTTTACAGAGGCTCACCTCACTCCGCTATTTTTCCGGAAGTCTCTTTTTTTTTTTTTTTTTTTTTTTTAATTAAATTTATTGGGGTGACAATTGTTAGTAAAAAAAAAAAAAAAAGCATATTCTTGAAACATCACAAAATTGAATGTAGAGATACTGCAATACTGCAAGTACTTACTTAGAAAATGACCTTGTATACCTTTCCTTGGATTTTAAAATGCAATGATTTAGCATATCAGAAAAAGGAGCCAAACTGGAATATATAAAGGTTAGCAGTTGTGTATAAAATGTCTTGTTTTTCTCATTGTATTTCATACTTGAGCAAACATACATAACATGGTGCCTGCCAGGGTTTGTGGAAAGAAAAGTTATCACATCAGAGAGGTTCTCTATTCAAAGAATATAGCCACCAAGTTAACCAATTAATAATTACACCCATACTTTTCATCCATGGGTTGAAACATGAAATTTTTTTGTTTTTTTTTAAATAGAGAGAATTGAAAGACAAATTTTAAATTCATATGAATCCAAGACATGCTTAGCAATATCTCTGATCAGTGAGGAAAAAGACAGGGTATGGTACATCTAAACAAAACATAACTGAAATACTCCCCTTCACTTTGAACAGACTTACCCCATCAATCTTACCACTTTCTGAAGCAGTTCTGGAAATTCTCTTTCGTAAGTATCTAGTTGTGCTGTCATGCCTGTCTCAATTCAAAATATTTGCCTATGGAACTTAGATTGAAAGTTTCTCCAGAGGGTGTTTTTTTGTTTGTTTGTTTGTTTTCCTTAACTACACTTCACAGAGTAAAGCTTAAGAGTAAAACCTATATAGGAAGTGTTACGAAGTTTAAAGTTTAGTTACATACAGTTCTGAAAGCAAGCTTTTTCTAAAAATTGGGTGATGTGCATTTTTTTCTTTTTAAATTATATTTTTGAATTCAGAAAAATAATTTCTATAAAATAAAACATCAAAATATGTCAATAGAACAGGGAAGGCTATATTTGTTTGCAGGAGTGTTTGGTATTTAGACAGGTCCTAAAAAAATAACACACATTCAAGTTACCAATTTTCTTATGCATAATTAACTGATGAGTTCTTTGTCTTTAAGTAAATCTTTATTCTGAAATACATACCTCAATTATGTTAACTAACTAATAACTTTGTTTTTAATTAGACCCTGCTTCAAACGTTAAAATTTTTGGAATAGTGGAAAGACAATTCTTGTTTTCAAGTAAAATTGTGACAGAACAAAAATTAGCATATTAACTATGAATAAGTTTGTTGCACACAACATTAGTTTAGTACTAACTTGTGCATGTATCTTGAAATAACTAAATGGAACAAAAGTCATTTTTTGAGAATGTCATAAGAATTCATTTATAAATCATAGCTTTGGAATATTCTTAAGTTTTATCATACACCTATCAAAAACAATAAAGTAAAATGCAGTACCACTAGTATTAGATGTGCAGTTTACATTAGCTAATGCTTTCAAAACATATTTTTGCACCTTCATGGTTGCACTTGTCCTGATAAATTAAGATTGTTCTGAGTCAAAAATATCAGAATAGATTACCTTAAAAACAATAACTTTTAAAACATTATCATTGCCAACTGCAAACGCATTCCAAATACAAAAAGGCAATTGTATGTACATTTGGAATGCTAAATGAATTGGATCAATCAAACATATTAAGTTTCATGGAAAGCTTTCAATAAATGGCAAGGTTGTAATAACATAAAAAGATAGTGGACCGAGTTCTCTGCCCTGATCACTGGGTTCAATCTTATTGTACACGGATCATTCAGGAAAAATACTTGAGGCCACAGAGACTACCAGATGTGATTGAAAATTATGTTGAATATTTACATAAAAATGTATTCCAGTAAAAGACACATCACCATTAATCCCCGTCAAAATACTCTCCCTCACTTTGAACATACTTGTACCATCATTCTTGCCACTTTCTGAAGCAGTTCTGGAATTTCTCTTGCATAAGTGTCTTCGGTTGTGCTGTCATGCCTGTCTCAATTCAAAATGTTTACGTTTCATGGTCATTTTGACTTTGGGGAAGAGCCAGAAGTTGCAGAATGCTACATCCAGTGAATAAGGTGGATGAGGACACACTGTAAAGTTTTTATTTGACAGAAATCACAATACCAGAAGCCATGTGTGACATGAAGCCTTAATGTTGTGCTTGTAAAATACAATAAGTGCTGCTGCTGAGTGCCATCCAATGGAAAAACGGGGATTTTTAGTACAAGAAACAGCATGTTGAACCTTGGTAACAGTGTGTGACAAGTTTCAACTTGTTCAGTGCAGGGAGTTGTGAACTATGGTTGAGAGTAGGTGTGTTTTAAAGTGTGCTGTAAATCATCCTCCATCATGACAATGCTCCGTGTCACACACCACTTCTGGTAGGCAGCAATTTCTGTCAAATAAAAGCATTATGGAAGATTATATCACACAAATGGTGGTGTGAGAAGAGCCTCTTGAAATCTCCCCTGGAATTTACAACAAATTGAACTGTTATAATTCCACAAAGGACTCCCCACATGGCACATGGGCAAGCCAAAACAAATGTAAATAAAATCATCTAAAGGTGGGCAAATTGGACAAGTCGGGGAAGAGGGAAATGGGAAGTGAGGAGATGCAGGCCATGGGCCAGAAGATGCAGACTGGAGCTTGGAGCTCCCACAGTCAGGAGCTACTGCAATCACAGGAGAGGGAAGAATTCAGACTGCTAGCACTCCCTATATGGCCCACAGTCCCACATGAGGGGTCAGCATATAACACAGCTGAACCCAACAACCACAACAGAGACCTCAAAGCAAAGACTGAGGGAAGAAGGGTAACAACAATGGTTTAAGCCCTCACTGCAAAGCAGAGAATGGAAGACATAGGCACAGAGCCAAGCTGACCACTCCCTACCCTCCCAGAGCTTGGCCAACCTCCACCCTCCAAGTGCTAGAAGAGGAACTGCAGCAGTGTCAGATTAATAAACAGAATATTTTCAGACATGACTGTAGCCCCGCAGCCACAGTCTCACAGTGCAACTAATCCCAGTTAAAAGGAAGGAACTTTAGAGGCAAGATAACTCTGCTGATAGTTGCTGCCATTGCTCAGAGCCACCTCTCACAACCCACACTGTGCCCACCCCACCTATCTGGCTGGATCCTGTCAGGGATAAACAGAGCTGCGGAAACACAAAGGCTGTGAATTTGGTTGCAGGAAGAGATTTGGATCTTCAGACGTTCTCCACAGCCTCCCACGGTTGTGGTGTCCTGAGACCCAGGTGATCTGCCCACATAAGAGAAGTAAACCGTCCAGGGAACAACTCCCATCAAGTGAGAAGCCAGAATAGTGGAAGAGAAAATATAACACTACATGAGAGAGAATAATAGGCTGCAGTGGGAGATAAAACATTTCACCAATACCTACTGGAAAACAAAATAAAGACCTCTTCCTATCAACCTGTTGCAGAACCCACTCCTGTAGATGCATAGGAAGAGAAATAATAATTCACTAATTGTCGTGAATAACCAAGGTAACAAGGCAGCTCAGAAAGAAAATGAAAAATTTCAAGAAAATGAACTCAAAGACATGGGAATATGTGACTTAAATGACAAAGAATTAAATATTGCAGTTTTGGAAAAACTCAATGAAATGCAAGAAAACACAGACAGGGAACTTAATGAACCCAGAAATACAATCGAATAACAAATGAACTTTTAACCCACAGATGGAAATTTAAAACAAACAAACAAAAAACAAATAACATTTCTGGAGATTAAGAACTCAACAAAATAAATGAAGAATGAAATAGCCAGCTTAGGTAATAGAGCTAACCGAATGGAGAAAAGAATCAATGACATTGAAGATAGAAATCTGGAAATGAAACAGATGGAAGAAGAGAGAGACTTGGGAGTTAAAAGAAAAGAAGGAACACTACAAGAACTTTCTGACTCCATCAGACAGACAAACATAAGGATAATTGTAATGGGGTGGGCGGATGGCTGAGTTGGTTATAACGTGAGTTCTCGACAACAAAGTTACTGGTTCGATTTCCACATGAGATGGTGAGCTGTGCCCCCTGGCAAAAAAGATTGAAAAAGGTTATTGGAGTTCCACTTGAGCTGTGCCGTCCACAAGTAGATTGAATAAGAGACAATACGCCCTAACTTATTTTATGAGATCAACATTACCCTTATACCAAAACCTCATAAGGATAACACACACACACAAAAAAAAATTACAGACCAACATCTCTAATGAATACAGATGCAAAAATTCTAAACAAAATTCTAGCAAATTGAATGCAACAATGCATTAAAAAGATAATACATCACGACCAAGTGAGGTTCATCCCAGGATCACAAGCATGGTTCAATATACACAAATCGATCAATAGGGTACACCATACAAATGAAATAAAGGACAAAAATAATATGATTATGCTAATAGATTCAGAAAAGCATTTGACAAGATAAAACATCCATTAATGACTAAAACACTTCATAAAATGGGTATAGAAGGAAAATACCTTAATGCAATAAAGGCCATATAGGACAAACCCTCAGTTAGTATTATATTTAATGGCAAAAAAACTGAATCCAATCGCACTACATTCAGGAAGATAACTGAGCTGTGCCCTATCACCTCTGCTTTTCAACATACTATTGGAAATCCCAGCCAGAGCAATCAGGCAAGATAAAAAAATAAAATGCATCCAAAATGGGAGTGAACTTAAATTGTCACTCTTTGCAGATGACATGATGCTGCATATAGAAAACCCTAAAGAATCCACCAAAAAAACTATTAGAAACAATGAGTGAATACAGTAAAGTTGCCGGCTACAAAATTAATGTACAAAAATCCACTGCATTCCTATATACTATCATGAAATCTCAGCAGAAGAAATACAAAAAACAATTCCATTTGCAATTGCAGCAAAAAGAATAAAATAGCTAGGAATAAACTTAACCAAGGATGTGAAACACCTATACACTGAAAAATATAAGACATTTTTGAAAGAAATTGAAGAAGACACAAAAAAATGGAAAGATATTCCATGTTCATGTATTGGAAGAATCAACCAAGTTAAAATGGCCATGTTACCCAAAGCAATATACAGATTTAATGCAATCCCCACAAAAATCCCAATGTCATTGTTTAAAGAAATAGAAAAGAAAAATCATCAGATTTTGATGGTACCACAAAAAACCCCAAATAGCCAAAGCAATCCTAAGGAAAAAGAACACTGCTGGAGATGTTATACTCCCTGACTTCGACTTGTACTATAAGGAAACAATAATCAAAACGGTATGTTATTGGCGGAAAAACAGACACACAGACCAATGGAATAGATTGAGTACCTAAAAATAAACCCACACAAACATGGAGAGATAATTTTTGACAAAGAAGCGAAAAACATACAATGGAGAAAAGACAGCCTCTTCAATAAATGGTGCTGGGATAATTGGAAAGCCACGTGCAAAAGAATGACACTAGGTTGCTATCTGTCACCCTGTACAAAAACTAACTCAAAATCAATCAAAGACCTAAACATAAGACCTGAAACAATAAACTGCATAGAAGAAAATATAGGTACTAAAGTTACTGGCCTTGGGTTCAAAGAGGATTTTATGAATGTGATTTGAAAGAAAAGGGAAGTATAAGCTAAAATAAACGAATGAGACTATATCAAAGTAAAGAGCATCTGCACTGCCAAAGATACCACTGATAACATAAAGAGGCAACCAACGGAATTGTAGAAGTATTTTGCAAACAATGCCCCTGATAAGGGGATAATATCCAAAATATGTAATAAACTCATACAACTCAACAGAAAAAAAAAATCCCTTTGAAAAAAATTGTCAGAGGACCTGAATAGATATTTCTCCAAAGAGAACATATAAATGGCCAATAGATATATGAAAAAATGCTCAACTTCACTAATCATCAGAGAAATGCAAGTAAAAATCACAATGAAATATCACCTAACACTAGTTAGAATTGTTATCATGAATAAGACACATAATAACAAGTGTTGGAGAGACTGTGGACAAAATGGAACCCTTACACACAGTTGGTGGGAATGCAGATTGGTGTAGGCACTATGGAAGGCAGTGTGGAGATTCATTAAAAATTCAGAATAGAATTACCATATGACCCAGCAATCCCTCTCCTGGGTATCTATTAAAAAAATCGGAAAAACATTTTTTCCATAAAAATATATGTGCTCCAATGTTCCTTGAAGCTTTCTTTATGGTGGTTAAGACATGGAAACAACCAAACTGTCCTTTGATAAATTGGATAACATAGATGTGCTATACATACACAATGGTATGCCATTCTGCCATAAGAAAAGATGAAATAGTGCCATTTGTGACAAGATTCACATCGGTGAATCTTGAGATTATTATGCTAAGCGAAATAAATCAGAGAGATAAAGAAGAGAACCATATGACTTCACTGATAGGTGATATATAAAACTGAAAACAACAAAGTAACATAACAAACAAATGAAGAAACAAAAACTTATAGACACAGACAATTGTTTAGTGTTTACCAGAGTGAAAACTGGGAGGGGGTGGTAAATGAAGGTAATCAAGATCAAATACATGGTGATGGAATGAGAACTGACTCTGGGTGGTGAACACACAACATGTTATATAGATGACATAATGCAGAATTTTACACCTAAAACCTATGTATCTTTACCAACAATTGTCATCCCAATAAACTTTAATAAAAATCATCCTCCAGCAAAAAAATAGCAATAAACATATATATACACATGTCCCTTCGAAACAGTGGTTTGCTTTTCTTCTAATAAATACCCAGAAGTGGGATTAGTGGGTCCCTCTTTTTCTCTTGTTATAGCCTTTGTTTTCTAGTATATTTTGCCTGGTGTAGGTATTGCTGCACCAATTTTGTGGGTTTTTTGTTTGTTTTGTTTTTATTTCATTGTCATGAAATGTATTTTTCCATCCTTCACTTTCAGTCTGTAGGTGTCTTCCTATCTGACATAAGTCTCCTGTAGGTAGCATGTGTGAAGGACTTTTTCTCTTATCCATTCAGCCACCATATCTTTTGCTTGGCGCATTTAGTCCATTTACTTTTAAGGTAATTTTTGATAGTCATGCAGTTTTTGCCATTTTATTATCCATATTTTTTTAAATTTTTTTCTTCTTGAAGAAATCCCTTTAACTTTCCTTATAATACTGCTGTAGTGGTGGTGAACTCCTTTCACTTTTTCATGTTTGAGGAGGTCTTTATCTGTTCTTCAATTCTAAATGATAGCTTTTCTGGGTAGAGTAATCTTGGTTGTAGGTTCTTCTTTTATACCACTTTGAATATTTTGTGCCAAACCCTTCAGCCTGCAAAGTTTCTGTTGAGAAATCAGTACACAGTCTTTTGGAGCTTTCTTGTAGATAACTAACTGCTATTCTTTCACCACTTTTAGGATTCTTTCTTTATCTTTAACCTTTGTCATTTTAACTGTGATGTATCTTGGTGTCACCCTATTTGGGTTCATCTTGTTTGGGACTCTCTGCACTTCCTGGGCTTGTATTTCTATTTATTTTGCCAAGTTAGGGAAGTTTTCTATCATTATGAATATTTCTTCAAATAGATTTTCAATTCTTTGCTGATCTCTCTCTTCTCCCTCTGGTACCCCAACTTTTGGTACATTTGATGTTGTCCCAGAGGCTCCTTAAACTATCCTCACTGGGTTTTTTTCTTCTTTTTTCTGTTCTGATTGGGTATTTTCTGCTATGTTATATTCCAAATATCTGATTTGATCCTCCAATTAATCTAATCTACTGTTGATTCCCTCTAATGCATTTTTCTTTTCAGTTTTTGTATTCTTCATTTCTGATAAGTTCTTTTTTTATGTTGTCTATGTCCATTTTTATGTTTCCTATCTGTTTGTTGAAGTTTTCTCTGAGATCACTGAGCATCCTTTTTTTTTTTTTAATTAAATTTATTGGGGTGACAATTGTTAGTAAAATTACATAGATTTCAGGTGCACAACCAGTGTTTGGAACTCTGCATCTGGTAGATTGCTTGTTTCCATTTTGCTTAGTTCTTTTTCTTGAGCTTTGCTCTGTTCTTTCATTTTAGACATGTCTCTTTGTCTCCCCATTTTGGTTGCCTCCATGTGTTTGTTTCTATCTATTAAGTAAAACTGCTATGAGTCCTGGTCTTGGTAGCATCCTGTAGTAGGTATCCTGTGGGGCCCAGTGATGCAGTCTCCCTAGTCACCAGATGCAGGTGCTCCAGGTGTGTTTCTTGTATGGGTAGTGGGTGGCCTCCTGTTGTCACTGAGCCTTGGTTTCTGTTTGTACATCAATGGGTTACCATCAGGCTGATTGGTTGTCATGACTTCACTGGAGCAGCTTCTGTGCAGGGGCTGACCCTACAGAGCAAGATGTGTTTCAGAGGGCTCTGGTGCCTGTCCAGCATGCCCTTGGGGTGTGTCATTTGGAGAGATGTTTCGAGGGTGCTCTGTTATGGTCTGAAGCTGGCCACTGGGTATGTTGGTCTCCAGGCCTCTTGGGAATGTCTCTACTGCAGGCGAATTTCAGCAGCTACCTGTGCCCTGCCCAGGGCTAGTTGGTATGAGACACAAAGTAAACTGCAGATGTTTGCCACTTATGCTGGGCTTGGGGGTTATTGAGAGAAGCTAAAGCTATGAAACAAGGCCAGCTGTCACTAGTGCCAGGCTTGGGGCTGCTTAGGAAGTGTTATGTGGTTCACTGACACCAGATGCTCTGTGTTTTGGGTTTATGAACTTTGAGAGGTTTTGGGAAAATCTGTAGCATGAGCCAAGACAGGCAATTTGTATGGAAAGGCCACTGGAAGTGATTTGAGTGCGCCTCCAAGTTGGATGGGGTTGAGTCTCAAGGGATCACCAGGATGAGGCAAACAGTGTTAGCACTGTTGATGAAGACTCAGATATTCTGCCAGCCTAGGTTTGCACACTGGGTGGGTGGAGGCCACAACAAAGGAACAGTGGTTTCTGCCAGCACTTCTGTCTGGGAGAATGCTGCCCCTCCAGCTCTTGCCTTGAAGCCAGATAATTCACTTCCTCCCTGTATGTTCCTGGTTTTATTGAGTTTCTTCTTTAGTGCTGGAGCTCAGAGCAAGTGAGTCCATTGGATAGTAAGCCCATGTATGTGCCTTTAAAGGGAATGCCTGGGACTCCAGCAGCCCTCTCTCTCCCTCAGCCACAATCTCCACTGGTTCTCACAGTCAGAAGTTGTGGGGACATTTCTTCCTGGCACAGGAACCCTGGGTTGGGGAGCCTGGTGTTGGGCTGGGAACACTTATTTCTCAGGGGTGAACTCCACAGCTCAAATACACCTTGGGGCCAGCCTGTTCAGCATCTCTGCTACTCTTACCTGCCTTGAGGTGGCTTCTTCTCCATATCCTTAGTTATAAGACTTCTGTTCAGTTAGACTTCAGGCTATTCTCAAAGATGGTTATTCAGTACTTCAGTTGTAATTTTTATGTGATCATGAGAGGAGAAAATCACATTGTTTGCCTACTCTGCCATCTTGACTAGAAGGCCAAAAATGCATGATTTTTAAACAGAGTTATTTCTCTGTAGTTGAGTCTACTATGGACTACCATAACATAATATTGTAGACTGAGCTGTTTAAAGAACAGATATTTATTTTCTCACATTTCTGGAGACTGGCAGTCCAAGATCAAAGCACCAGCATATTTGTTTCTCTGGTGATGGCTCTCATGCTACCATGTAGACTGATGTTTTCTCACTGTGTCCTCAAATAAGTGGGAAAGATAGCTTTGGTCTCTTTCTCTTTTTATAAGGGCACTAATCCTATCATTAGGGTCCCATTCTCAGAAACTCATCTGAACTTAATTATCTCCCCAAACACCCCCTCTTCAAATATCATCATATGGGAGGGATAAAGTTTCAACATGAATTTGGGGGACACAATTCAGTCCATAGCAGTTAGTAAAAACTAAAGCTTCCCCATGATACTTTGAAATTGTAGTAGAACTGCCACAAAATATACTGAAAATGGGTCCTGTTTCATAAGACAGTAACTTTAAACTCACTGTTGCATACAATGCAGAGTTCTAATTTCTTATCTTTAATACACATAGACCCAATCAGGTTTCTTATTAGTTTCCTTTAAAAACTCTGCAACCAAGGTAGAGGCTTCTCAAGACTGATCCCAAAATATACTTTATATTATCTACCAAAGCCCTAGTTCCATGAATTTTTCATTCAACTCCATTGCTTAAAATGGTCCCCTGATCCATTTTCCATCTAATAATCATTGTTAAGAATTTTATGTTGGGGATCAAATATATGGTGATGGAAGGAAAACTGACTCTGGGTGGTGAACACACAATGGGATTTATAGATGATGTAATACAGAATTGTACACCTGAAATCTATGTAATTTCACTAACAATTGTCACCCCAATAAATTAAAGAAAAAAGAATTTTGATGTTAAATAATTGTATTGAGCAAATGGTAAGTACAGGGATGATTTTAGTAAAGTACTTAATATAAATTACCTCCTTTAATTCTTGCAACAACCAAATTCGGCAGATGCTATTTTAACTCATATTTCACAGGTGAGAAACCTGAGACTAAAAAGATTAAATAACTTGTTCACAGTCCCACCACTACACACCACATAATGGGAGAGCTTGAATCCAAACCCAGTTTTATCCAATTGCAAAAGCTGAATTGTAACCCTTGTGTTGTGCTTTCTGGAGTCAGCATTCTCAAAACAATTTTGTTTTAATAGCATATTTCACTGATAATGATTCAGTGAACTTACTATTTTTATTTTCAGTAATTTGAAAATAATAGCTATTAACTCCATGGAGAAAGCATATCTAAAGGCAAACGCCCACCACACACACAAAAAATAGTTATCCAAAAAGAATTTCATGACTGAATAGCCTCCTTTTTAATAGCATACTTTTGGAAGTTGATTGAAATACCTTCTCAGAATTCCTTTTTTTTTATTAAACTTTATTGGGGTGACAATTGTTAGTAAAGTTATATACGTTTCAAGTGTACAATTCTGTAATACATCATTTATACATCACATTGTGTGTTCACCACCCAGAGGCTGTTCTCGTTCCATCACCATATATTTGATCCCATTTACCCTCATCTATACACTCCCCCTTACCCTCTGGTAACCACAAAACTGTTGTCTATGTATATGAGCTTTTTGTTTGTTTGTTTGTTTGTTTGTCTTGTTCCTTTGTTGCTTTCAGTTTTATATCCCAAATATCAGTGAAATCGTATGGTTCTCGATTTTTTCTGTCTGACTTATTTTGCTTAGCATAATAATCTCAACATCCATCCATGTTGTTGCAAATGGCACTATTTTATCTTTCCTTATAGCAGAATGGTATTTCATTGTGTGTGTGTGTGTGTGTATATATATATATATATATATATATATATATATATATATATATATATATATATATATCTCACATCTTATTTATCCAATCATCTATTGAAGGACATTTTGGTTGTGTTCATGTCTTGGCAACCATAAATAAAGCTGTAATGAACATGGGAGCACATACCCGTGTTTCCCCGAAAATAAGATCTAGCCGGACAATCAGCTGTAATGTGTCTTTTGGAGCAAAAATTAGTATAAAACCCGGTATTATACTATATTATTTTACATTATGTTATATTACATTACATTACATTACATTACATTACATTACATTACATTACATTACATTACATTATATTATATTATATTGTATTATATTATATTATAAGACCCGGTCTTATTTTGCTATAATTTTTGCTCCAAAAGATGCATGAGAGCTGATTGTCTGGGGAGGTCTTATTTTCGGGGAAACATGATATATCTTTATGGATAAAGGTTTTCTGTGTTTTTTGGTAGATACCCGGGAGGGAGTTTGCTGGGTCATATGGTAATTCTATTATTAATTTTTCGAGAAACCTCCACACTGCCTTCCATAGCGGCTGTACCAATCTGCATTCCTACCAAAAGTGTATGAGTGTTTTTTTTCTCCACAGCCTCTCCAACACTCGTTATTATTTGTTTTGTTCATGATAGCCATTCTAACTGGTGTGAGGTGATATTTCATTGTGGTTTTTACTTGCATTTCTCTGATGATTAGTATTGGACATCTGAATGTCCTCTTTGTAAAAATGTCTATTCAGCTCCTCTGCCCATTTTTTAATTGGATTTTTGTTGTTGCTGTTGTTAAATAAAGCTTTCCTGCAGCAAACATTAGCTTATTTGTAGAAATAGAAAATACATTTCCCTTGATTAATTTGATATAATTTATGTTTAGACAATGCCAAATGGATAAATTAAATGTTTGCATTAGCGCTGACACTTGTCAGTCAATATTTATCATTCTCAATCATGATACCAAATGTACAACATGGACCCAAGTGCAGAGTAGATGCCAGGTGCAGAGACTCTTTCAAGCATGACACCATTTAGAGCCATACTACAACAACAAATGAAATATTTTGTACCACAACACAATACTAATTTATACATAAGACAGGCACAGTCTTCTCACCAAATAATACATTTACTTAAGTAATAAATGTTGTGAATGGCAGTCACCACTGGGAATAAAGCAGTGAGCAAGAGATTCCTATTAGAGAGCCAACAGTCTAGAAGAAAAGAAAAAAAATGTAAATATGTGATTTAATTTATTTAGATGTACACAATTCTGTGGGTATCTCCAATAGGAGTACCTAACTTAGTCTGGAAACTCATGGTTTCCTGCTTTTTTTTATTTTTATTTTTTAAAATTTATTGGGGTGACAATTGTTAGTAAAATTACATAGACTTCAGGTGTACAATTCTGTATTACATCATCTATAAATACCATTGTGTGTTCACCACCCAGAGTCAGTTCTCCTTCCATCACCATATATTCGGCATTAAGAAAAGATGATATAGGAACATTTGTGACATCATGGATGGATCTTGAGAGTGTAATGCTAAGCAAAATAAATCAGACAGAAAAAGCAGAGAACCATGTGGTTTCCTTCTCTTTTTTTTTGTTCTTTACAGTTTAATAAAAGGTTTTTCAAAGTTACTAGACAGTGAATATTTAATAAGTAGATATTTAAATAAGAGACTTATGAATAGAGACTATGTCTTAATTCTCAAGTTGCATTTAATGTATTTGTTATTTACTTACCAACAGCCTTTATGATTTTATGTATTTATTATTTACCAACATTTATTGTGCATCTGTAATAACTAGGCCCTGAGAATATAAACATGAGTAAGACATCTCTGTCTTCAAGTAATTCACAGCAAAACAAATCTTATCTTTTGAAAAATGTTAGTTTTCACCTTGAAGAAATGTAAAGATTCATAGTTGCTTCATCCATCACCTCTAAGAATCATTACATCAATCAGACTTCCGAATATGAGAATCAAATACTAAAATCATTGAACATTTGGGAGGTTGGTGGGCAACTATATAACTCTTCAGTAAAGACTTACAAGCTAATATTAATATTTCAGATTTATAAAACAAACAAAATGTAAATCTATAACACGTATTCTATCTGAATGCCTGCCTTCACACACACACAAAAAAAATTCACATGAGTAATTTTAAGCAGTAAACATTTTTTTTAATCTTTTTAAAACTTGTTCAAAAGAATTTCCTCCTACATGAAAGAAGGATTTGCCAAGTTTCTGTCTGGAGCAATTTGTTATGGCTGTGTAATAAATCCCAGAAAGTTTGAATTTTTAATGGAAACACTGACAAACCTTTAACCATGCTATAATAAGGAGGGTGTTATCATACATATGTCATTTAAAAATCTGAGCAAATCATAGCATGCTCGCAAAACAAATATACTTTCTTTAGACTGCACTCCAAAATGAAGCTGGGGAGACCAGAAAACTAAAATAAACTAAAAACAAAAGTGAAAACCTCTCTCACACAGTGGACTCTGAGGTCAGCTTGCCACACCCAAACTAAAGTCACTGGGCTCTCTGTATGTCACAGGGACTCTTAAAGGACATACTTCTGAATCATCTGTCTTGACCCTCCACCAAACTGTAGCAGAACAGGCTTCTGGGTAATGGAAGTGACATCACCAATAGTCAAGAGTGAAGTGAAAATCGTTGTATTTAAACATCTGCCAATAGTTTATGATTTAACATACGCATTGTACAATTTTAAATAAGATTCTGTCTACAATTAAAAACAAAAACAAGTGCTTTAGTGTAGGTCTATATTGTCTACTATGGCTATTAAACACTTGAAATGTGATTAGTCCAACTTAAGATGTGTTATATAAGTGTAAAATATATTAGGTTGGTGCAAAAATAATTGTGGTTTTTGCAATTATTTTCAACCTTTTAAACTGAAATTACTTTTGCACCAACCTAATACTACGGATTTCAAAGACTTAGTGCATACACACACACACACACACACACACACGTGCACACACATACACACACCTACATACATATCTACACATGTATATCTATCTCAATTATGTTTATATTGATTAAATGTTAGAATAAAAATAGTCTGTATAATTAGATTGCATAAAATGTACTGTTAAAATTAATTTTACCTTTTTCTTTTTACTTCTTAATGTAGCTATTATAAAATTTATATGCGTGGAAGGATTGCATATTGTGTTGTTTTTTTTAAATTTTATTTTATTAAATTTATTGGGGTGACAATTGTTAGTAAAATTACATAGATTTCAGGTGTACAATTCTGTATTACATCATCTATAAATCCCATTGTGTGTTCATCACCCAGAGTCAGTTCTCCTTCCATCACCATATATTCGGCGTTAAGAAAAGATGATATAGGAACATTTGTGACATCATGGATGGATCTTGAGAGTGTAATGCTAAGCAAAATAAGTCAGACAGAAAAAGCAGAGAACCATGTGGTTTCCTTCTTTATGAAGCAATTTTTGAGGTGAAACCTGAAGGATAAGTAGGAACTGGCCAGATACGGAAATGAAGGGAACTTACAGAACAGGAAAAAATTCCAGGCAGAGGCAAGAGCAACTGTTAAAGGCCCAGGAGGGTAGCTGCTACATTGTAACAACTGAGAGAAGCCCAGTATGGCCAGAGCATAAATAATATGGTTGAATAAAGCAAGAGTGAAGCTTGTAAAGGTATGTTAGTGATGGTTCCCTCAGGGACCTATAGACCAGGTTACATATTTTATGCTAAGACAAAGGGGAATCCGCTGAATTATTTCTTAACCCATGATAGAAAACTATTATATCCAACTCTTTTTAAAAACCTTTCATTCCATAGATGTTTATTGAAAATTGCTTAAGTTCCATATGCTTTATTGAAAACTGATATTTGTGACGTAGTTGCCCTCAAAATTCATGTAGTCTGGTTTGAAGAAAGAAAACAAAATTTAGGCAAGTTGTTTAACACTTTTAGCATTAGACCATATTACTTCTGTATAAAACAGAAGTAATAATAGGAATTTCACAACAAACAGTCAAAAAAAATGGAAAGTACTATTAAACACCAAAGATTAAGCTTAGTTTCTTCATAACTTGGTATTATACAATTTCCTTTGAATACTGGAAGTCTGAATATACCAGAGTAATATCTGGAGAGCTTGGTGGAGTGCGATGGAATTCTAGAGCTCCTTTGCAAAGATTTTCTTAACCCTCAAAACTGTCCTTGTGCCACCACTATATTTGACTCTCTTATAGCACAAATCACACTGTATCATTGTTATTTTTCTGCATTTCCTACTACTATGAGTAACTTTGAGGCAATGTTATATCTTACTCATATATTTGAGTCCAGAATCCATCACATGGTCTTGCATCTAGTGACAATTAATAAATATGTATTTGTTCACTGAGTGACGATCCATGCATGATTCAATTATTAGAAGACAGTTAATTGATACCTAAAGTGTTAGACTACATTGTGTATTTTACACTATAAGTAATTGCAGATCAGAAAATTTAAAATGTTCACTGTTTCTAATAGTTTTCTACATAAAGTTGAAATATACAAAATCAATGTACAAAAGTCCATTGTATTCCTATATACTAACAATGAAATTTCAGAGAAAGAAATGAAAAATAAAACTATTTTTGCAATTGCAACAAAAAGAAAAAAAATCCTAGGAATAAGCTTAACAAAAATGTGAAGGACCTACACACTAAAAAATACAAGACATTCCTAAACAAAATTGAAGAAGACAGAAAGAAATGGAAAGACAGTTTGTGTTCATGGGTTGGAAGAATCACCATAGTTAAAAAAAGGTCATATTACCCAAAGCAATATACAGATTTCATGCAATCCTCATCAACATTCCAATTGCATTTTTTCCCAAGAAATAGCACAAAAAATCATCAGATTGGTGTGGAATCATAAAAACACCTGAATAGCCAAAGCAATCCCAAGAAAAAAAGAACAAGTCTGGAGCTATCACACTGCCTGACTTCAAATTATATTTCAAAGCTACAGTAATCAAAACAGCATGGTACTGGCAGAAAAAACATTTACACAGATTAATGGAATAGAATTGAAACCCAGAAATAAACCAACATATATGGGCAGATAATTTTTGACAAAGGAATCAAAAACAAACAATGGAGAAAAGAAAGCCTCTTCAATGAACAGTGCTAGGAAAATTTGAAAGCCACTTGCCAAAGAATAAAACTACTCTGCTATCTGTCACTATATATGAACATTAAGTAAAAATTGATCAAAGACCTAAATATAAGGCCTGCAACAATAAATTGCATAGAAGAAAACATAGACACTAAACTTATGGACCATAGGTTTAGAGAGGAGTTTATGAATTTGACCTCAAGGGCAAAGAAAGTAAAATCAAAAGTAAAGGAATGGGACTATATCAAATTAAAAATCTTCTGCACTGCAAAATAAACCATTAACAAGACAAAGAGGCAACCAAACAAATGGAAGAAGATATCTGCAAACAACACCTCCACAAAGAGGTTAATGTCCAAAATATATAAAGAATGCATACAGCTCAACAACAACAACAACAAAAATCCAATTAAAAAATGGGCAAAGAAACTGAACAGAGACTTCTCCCATGAAAGCATACAAATAGCTAACAGATATGTGAAAAGATGTTCAACTTCCCTAGCTCCTAGGGAAATGCACACCACAAACACAATGAGATATCACTTCACACCTGTTAGAATGGCTGTTATCAACAAGACATGTAATAACAACTGTTGGAGAGGCTGTGGGAATGTAAACTGGTACAACCATGGAAAACATTATGGAGGTTCCTCAAAAAAATAAGAATAAAATTACCATATAACCCGGAAATCCCTCTCCTGGGTATCTACCCAATAAATCTGAACACATTTATCCATAAAGATATATGTACCCCTATGTTCATCGCAGCATTATTCATGGTGGTCAAGACTTGGAAACAACTGAAGTATCCTTCAATAGATGATTGAATAAAGAAATGTGATACTTATATAATGGAATACTACTTGGACATAAGAAAAGATGAAATAGTGTCATTTGTGACCACATAGATGGGTTTGAGATTATCATGCTAAATGAAATAAGTCAGACAGAGAAAGTCTGACTCATATGGGGGATATAACCTAAAAACAGAAAATGAACAAGACAAACAAGTAAATATTCATGCACACTGACAACAGTTTAGTGGTTACCAGAGGGAAAGGAAGGAAGATGTGGTAAAAAAAAGGTTAAAGGGGGTCAGATATATGGTGATAGAAGGAGAATGATTTTGGGTGGTGAACACACAATGCAATGTATAGATGATGTATTATAAAATTGTACACCTGAAACCTATATAATTTTACTAACTAATGTCACCCCAATAAATTTAATAAAATTAAAAAAAAAAAAAAAGATTTTTCCTGAACCAAAAAAAAAAAAAAAAAGAAAATTAAAAGTGATTGTGGTCAGTGACATTGTCTAAAGAAGGCCTTGTTAACGTGTGGGGATTTGGAATAAATACATAAATCATGATGAGTTTTGGAGAAGTAGATTTTCATAGGTAGAGAGAGTGAGACTCATGATAGCTATGTCAATGTTTTGGGATAGTTCCTGTAAGTAAGTGACAAAAATTTGGACAGTTCAGTTCAAGCTGTATTAGGTAGGATTTGGAAATATTGTTTTTAAGCATGTATTATATCTCACAGACCATAATAGACTTTTTACCTACATTCGTATCACTTAACTTTTGCTCTATAATAATTCACCTCAAAACATGGTGACTTAAAACAAAAATATTTATTTAATTCATGATATTTCATGCTAGGAATTTGGGTTGAGTTCATCTGGATAGTTCTTCTGATTATCTTGCTTTGGCTCATTCATGCATCTGCAGTTAGCTTCTGGGAGTTGGTTCTTGTCAATTTCAGCAATATGGGTAAATGGATCATGTATTTCTCATTATCCAACAGGCTACCTCGGGCTTCCTTTACTTGCTGGCTAGGTTCCAAAAAGGGATGAACAGGGTAAGATTAAACATACAAGCACTTTTCCAGCCTCTGCTTGTATCATATTTGCTAATGTTTAATTGACCACAGTTTATCACATGGCAAATTTGAGATTATAAATTGGAGAAGTAGACTCTACCTTTGATGGAAGGAGCTGCAAAGTCACAATGAAATGTGGCATGCATGCATAAATGGAAGGAATTGTTGAGGTCCTTTTAAAACAATCACTTCAACATTATTTTTAATATTCAAAATAACCATGGAGGTAGATACGCATATTCTCATTTTAGAGAAGCAGAAAATGAAATTAATAAAGTTTGAACATTATATATCAGCAGCGTAGAGATTATATCCCAGCTTTTTCTAACTCTGAATCCTATGTTATTTCTATTACTTGAGGCATCTTCCTGCGGAATCATTAGGTGCCAGTTGTTGAGAACTATTGAAGATACTTGATTTTGATGATACCATGGTGAAAGTATTTTTTCATGAAAATGGCTTCATATATTAGAGGGAATGGAGTGAGACAAGACTGGAAGGAGAGTTATGTGTTGTGGAGACCAGAACCACGCATAAGATTTGAGGCATGGATACAAGTATCTTCTAGTTCCCATGGAACACAGCTAAATGTTCAGAACTCTACACACAGCTATTTTCTACCTTCCCAGAAGAAGAAGTCTTAGTATATTTCCATTGCGAATAATTTTCTTTTTACCACTGCCTGATGGGGGTGGTTTCAGAAACTCAAGTTCTTATAGTTTTCAAGTCCTTGTTTTGCTATAAAAATAGAAACCACAATAAATAATGAAAACTAGTACATCATTAAAATAAATTTTTATTTGCTGTTTTTCACTGTATTTTAAAATAAGGTGAATAAGAAATATTTACTACATCTCCTATTTGAAATTGAACAAAATGTCAATTTCTTCCAGTGAACAAATGTGTCCTATCACAGAGTAAATGTATATAGGAAGATTTAAGTTTAATAGCCAATTGTCCCTGAAGACCTCTTTTCATAAATGAACACACATTACTTATTGCATCTTAGTACTTGGTTCTGAATAAATCATGAAGTGTTAAAATGTCATAATTCCATGACATGAATAGTTACTCCCCTAATGAATTGAATTTTCAACAGGATTTGTTGGAAAATAGCCATCGATCTTCATTTCCTTCTGTGTTTCTGTGCAGCCAACATTTCTTACCGTGTTTCCCCAAAAATAAGACCTAGCCAGAACATCAGTCTAATGCGACTTTTGGAGCAAAAATTAATATAAGACCTGGTCTTATTTTACTATAACGTAAGACTGGGTCTATAATATAATATAATATAATATAATATAATATAATATAATATAATATAATATAATATAATTATAATATGATGTAATATAATTAATATAATATAATTAATATAATATAATACCAGGTCTTATATTAATTTTTGTTCCAAAAGATGCATTAGAGCGGATGGTCCAGCTAGGTCTTATTTTTGGGGAAAGTGTATTTCAGGGAATATTTTGTTCCAAAGATTTTTTTTTGTCAGTTTCTTTCCCACCCTGGTTATTTGAAATAATGGCTCAACTCCTATAACTGTCTGCCACACATACCTTAATTATAAAACACATACATAACTCATAGTGGTTTTAATTCATTTTGTTATCAGAAGGGCTAATCTCAGTCTCCATCCAAAATATCTCAGATTTTCTACCCTTCAGTCAAGGGTAGAAAATATAAAGCACTATAGTAGTAGGATTTCAAGTCTAGTCCCTATTCCATTTTCTTAACCATGTGGCCTTGAGGAAGATATCACATTTCAGTGCCTTATGTATCTATTTGTGAAATGGAAATAATGATAATTAATGATAATAACAATAATAATAATACACTGATAATAATACATCTACCTGAAAAGGCTAGACTGGATATCTCAGAGACAGAGAACAATATCTTCTGAGTCCTTTGACTCCATTAAGACTATCAATAAGAAACCAAAGCAGATTCCCATGAAACAGTATTGTATGTAGTATCAAACTCAGCTTTAAAAGACAGTGTTTCCTGAATAACTGAGGCACATTATTTCAGATATGAATATATTGTAACCATAAAATAAAACTTCTATTCTCCCTTGGATCAGGACAGGCTAGGACACTGAACAAACACATTTTAAACTGCTGGTATTAGCTTTTTGGCCCTTGATCTCATATTATTCCAGTTGCAGAAACAATCAGTAATATTAGGAAGATGTTCATGGTTGGGATCTGTAGAACCTGGTTTTCAGTCCTACCATGCTTCCCCGAAAATAAGACAGGGTCATATACCATATTTCCCCCCAAATAAGACCGGGTCTTATATTAATTTTTGCTCCAAAAGATGCATTAGGACATATTTTCAGCGGATGTCTTATTTTTTCATGTACAACAATCTACATTTATTCAAATGCAGTCATGTCATCTTCTGGAATATCATTATAACATACTGAATGCATCCGTCTGGCTGACAATATTAACTGGGGCTTATTTTCAAGGTAGGTCTTATTTTTGGGGAAACACGGTATCTTTCTACTTTCTGTCTAAATGATCTTGCATGAATTTCTTCCTTCTTTGAGGTTTAATTTTATCATCTGTGAAGATAGAAGACAAAATTTTATTGTATGGGTGTGATTTACTAAGCAAGACATTGCCTTGCCATTGCAATAGGATCAGTAGCCTAATCATACCTTTTTAAGCTAAATTAGTTCCAAGCTTTCCCTTCTGGAGTGTTGCATGGTCAATATGCAGGTCAGATTATTACAGTGTCAGCTCTCAGTAAAATTGTGAAAGTAGTTGATTTCTAAGCATTGCTATTTTTATCTTCTTTTCAAGTGTCCTAACACAAACCTAACCTTCTTCTTCTAGGTGCCATCCCATATGAACCAATATCCATATCTTGTCCATTCTGACCAGGCCTTATCTGAGTATTTCCCCCATCCCAAAGCCTTTCAAGGCAGTCACTGGTCTGTCCCACTCATTGCAGTGCTACATAGTTCCACTCATGGATTACTTAAGCTGACATTTCCTCAAATGGCAAGAATAAATAAAATGAACTGGTGGTAGTGAAGACTCTACCTTGGATGAAAAATTTACCTGTACTGTGCCCTGTCACTAATTCTAAATTGATGAAAAATTACTGGGTATACAATAGATATGGAAGTGCTAATGCATGAGTAATTAAATAGTATGCATCTTTACCATGGTTCTGGGAGCAGTAAAATGTTATCACTTTATAGTCAATAGTTAACTAAAATACTAATTAATTATGATGATGAAGATGATAATGACGATGATGATGATGATGATGATGATGATGATGAGTATGATGAGTATGATGGACTATCCAGAAATCATGTCAATTTGGGTGTTTCAGATTTTTTGAAACCTAAATGGTTTATTTCCATTATCAAAAGATTACTAAATCCATAAAATTTTGTTAAACATCTTTGACTGATAAAACTTGACACAGCATGATGATGATATGAGCCTTGGTTTAAAATTCTCATTTTCATTCTTCTTTTTTATTCATCAGCCACCAAACTGAATCTCCTGCTTTCAGAGCATAAGACTTCTGGTAAAAATCTAAATCTTCTGGAAACTTGATTTTCTTTGGTGCATTGCTGCTAGTGCCTCATGCTCATGAATGACCCTGCTAGTGAAACAGTATTTCTACTAAATTAACAAATAGTTGTTATAAAGGCTTTGAGTATTACTATATTACTACAACAGAAGCTTCCATCTTCTGCTAATTAATCCTTGTAAATGAGATTCAAACGATGAAGGAACTTACAATAAGCCCTCTTCTTAACTATTTTCTAGTTATTTCCTATAATTCTGAGGAGTGGGCTCAATTCTGAGGAAATAATTATAGGATTTAATGTGGATAAGGATACTTATTAAGGGATAGGATCATTCAAGTGCCAGTGGAAGTGTCCTCACATTAGGTTTATGTCACCCATAAACTTGTTAACTTGTGTTTGATGAAGGAAGGGAGGGGAAGAAATGAGGGAGAGAAGGAGGAAGGACAATAAGAAGGAAAGGAGGAAGATTAATACTCAGGGAGCATCTTATGATTGCTGGATTGAGCTCTGTATAGCTATAAGTCATTCTTGTAAATTCAGAGGAGAAAATTGTTTCTTGGTTGTGACCATAGCAGTGTTTGGTTTTTTTCATGTTATATTAAAGGAGAAGAATCATCATCATAATAATTATTATAATTATGTTATAATCAGTTGTAAGAATTAAAATTGGATGTGTCCACTTAATATTTACTCTTAGCATTTTTAAGCAGTCAACCTCATGTTTCCCACCCTTGGAGTACTGGTTTTGTGTAGGCAAGTAATTCTTTGTAAGTGATGTGAGGGAACTGCTGATAAGTTTTCTATTAACAATAATATAATACCATACTGGCAGGCTTCAGGTCTCAATTAGTAATAAATTTATCATTTTTCTCAATGCAGTGATGGCTAAAACAGCAATATTAGCCCCATTTATTATGATAAGGTGCTTTTAAATAGTAAGGGAAGATTGTTACCTGCATGAGTGGTCTTTTTTATGAACGAATGAAGGTGTCTTTCCAACTAAAATATATGAAAACTGTTGGTGGAGACCACACATTTACTGAACTATAATTTTTACTTTTCCCCCCAGATGGTGTTTTGCAAATAGGCATACCCAATTTCTCTACATTTTTCTGTTCCCACATAGTATGTCAGCATTCACTTCTACTCTGTTTCTATTCTTCCTAAAGGAAAATCCTAGGCCTCATTACAGAGAATTCCACAGTATTGGCTCAATTCTCTAGGACCTGGGCTGCAATGCCTTCATCCATTCATTATGCATAACCCTGATGTGTCCCAACAAGGCTCCAGGAATCTTTCATTTGGATCCAGTACCAAACGAGAAGGACTCCTGAGGAGTCCTCAGGTGAGCAGTTGCTATTTGAATTACAATAATAATATTATTCAAGAGGACAGGGAAAATCAAGAGGATGGAGTGTCTGTAGCTTTCCACTCTAATACTGCATTTCATGCATTCTTAAGCTAAAAAAAGAAGAGTAGTTCATTCTCTGGTGCTCCTCCTCTAGTGGGGCTACATCATCAGAAGATAGGCCAGAAAGTAACTTGCTTCTAGTAACCAAAGCTCCCTCCCTGGATATGGCTGATCAGAGCTAGTGCTTTAGTCTGGGGCCCTATAACACAGAAAGCTAACTATACTTAGTTGAATATGAATCTTGCCTATTTTGTGCTCTTATTCACAAAAATAACCAGGGAAAAATAGGTGAAAGTGGATCTTATCATTATCTGAAAGAGAAACTCCTGAATGATCTTTCTATTGACTGGCTACTGTACAAAGTTACTGCCTCAGGATTTAGTAATCAACATCAATCATCAGATTACCAAATTTCTCCTGAAGCATCAAATGTCAATAAAAAAGAAGTATGCACTGATCCTCAAATGAATATACACAGTGTAATCTGTGTGAACTCAGGAATTTCATGTATAATTTTGCTAAAGGAACTATTTTTTTTTAATTTTTGTTAAAAATCTACCTTCTAGATAAGTACAAAGACAAATGTGTTGTTTTTTTTTCCTTCTGGCACCAAATTTACAAAATTATTGGTACAAATGGAAATATATTAAATAGATACACACAAAAAACACACATACAAGCAACACACACACATGGAAAGGGGTATAGGGGAGAGAGAGAGAGAGACAGACAGAGACAGAGAGAGACAGAGAGACAGAGAGAGAGAGATTGAGAATGACATTGAAAAATCAGTGAGAGACTTTCTCAGTGGATCAGGAACTGTGAGGGATCATTGTACAATTGAAACGGATGTAACTTTAGTAACTGTTGCAACCCCAATAAACTTTAATTTAAAGAAAAGAAAAGAAAGCCGGAAATTACTCATTAAGCCTCAGAGGGAAGACAGTGTCCCAGAAGGAAGCTGCAGTCAGGGTTAAGTGTGAGAACATGTTACCAAAAAGGGATATTGAGCACCAAACATATTCTACATCTGAAAATAAAAGCCAGAAGCAGGCAGAGACGTAAGAGAAACTAACAAGGTAATTAGATGACTATCTGTGTACACTTATCCAGACAATTCATTCCCTGTCTTATAGAAACCTGGTTCTCCTTTTAGACCAAATGAAAGAAGCAATTAGAGATCATGGGAAAATTGTTAAAATTAGAAATCCAAAGACCAAGTGTCTTAGTTTATTCAGGCTCTTATAACAAAGTACTTGGTAGCTTATAAACAACAGAGATTTATTTCTTACAGTTCTGGAGTCTGGAAGCCTGAGATTAGGGTGCCAGCATGGTCAAGTTCTAGTGAAGGCCTTCTTCCTGGTTGCAGACTACTGACTTCTTTTTTGTAGCTTCACATGGCAGAGAGCAGAGAGGTTGGGGAGAAGCTCTTATGCCTTCTATAATGGCACTAATCCCAGTCATGAGGGTGCCATCCATCCTCATTACCTCATTTAATCCTAATTACCTCTGAAATGCCCCATCTCCTAATACCATCATATTGGGAGATAAGGTTTCATCATGAATTTTGGGGGAATACATTCAGTCTATAACATCTCACACTGCCCCCCAAAATTCATGTCCTTCTCACATGCAAAATACATTCATTCCATTCTAATAGCCCCAAAAGTTTTAACTCAGTTCAACATCAACTCTAAAGTCTAAAGTTTAAAGCCTCATCTAAATATCTAATCAGATATTTGTGGGACTTAAGGTACAATTAATTCATCTTGAGGGAAAATTCTTCCCCAGCTGAGAACCTATGAAATAAAACAAGTTATATGTTTCCAAAGTACAATGGTGGGATAGGCATAGAATAAACATTACCATTCCAAAGGGAGAAGGAAAGGATGATGTGTCCCATGCAAGTCCAAAACTTAACTAGACAAATTTCATGAGATCTTAAGGTTCAAGAATAATCCTCTTTGGCTCCATCCTCTGCCCTTCAGGCCTAAGGGGACAGCAGTCTGCCTTATGACCCCACTGGAATGGCAGTCCTTTCCCTGCAACTTCGCCAGACAGCACAGCAGTTGTCCTGCCAGGACTCTGCTGAATGACCTCACCCCATGGTTTTAGACAGCTCTCCCCTACACGCAAGGGTTTGGTCAGAGGCCCCTGGCCTGTGGAAAGCAAGACAATGCCTCCCCCTTTAAAACTAAGGAGGCAGCTGTGATGATCATGGAATAAATTTCAGTATCATTCTGTCTTTGTCTTAAAGAATAGCATACTTTCACAGCCAAATATCTCTGTGGACTTGTCTTGTAAAATCCAAGAAGTCCAACAGCCTTTTCTTTTTCCTTCCTGTCTCCTCCCACTTTAGTGAAACTGGCAGTGTTATTACTGGGGTGGCTAATTAAGTTCAAATGGTTCACACCCATATTAATCTCCTTATCAAATGGCCCCTTGACAATATCCTTAATATTTTCACCCAAACATGCTTTCTCATTTTTCTTTGTAATATGAATAGGCTGAGAATTTTCCAAATCTTTAAGTTCTAGTACCTTTTAGCTTAATAATTCTATCTTTAAATCATCTCTCTTTTCTCAAATTTTACTATAAGCACTCAAGAGGAGCCAAGCTATATCTTCAACATTTTGCTTAGAAATCTTTTCAGCTAAATAACCAATTTATTTGCTTCTATGTTCTACCTTCTATAAAACACTAAAACATGACAATAATTGAACCAAGTTCTTTGCCACTTTGTAACAAGGATCGGCGTTCCTTTCCATTTCCAATAACATGTTTCTCACTTTTATCTGAGATGTCGTTATAATGGGCTGTACTGTCCATATTTCTACAAATATTCTGCTCATGATTGCTCACATACTCTCTAAGAAGATGGAACTTTTCTCTATAGCTCTCCTTTTTTCTGAGTTCTCACCAGAATCGCCATTCAAATTCCCTCAATGGCTATACTGGCTTCTTCAAGCATGAACCTCAAAACTCTTCAAAACTCTACTTATTACCTAGTTCCAAAATCACTTCCATATGTTTAGGTCACAGTAGCATCCCTATTTTTCAGTACTCAATTTGTGTCTTAGTCCTTTCCAGCTGCTGTAACAAAGTACCATAGACTGATGGCAGATGAACAAAAGAAATTTATTTCTCACAGCCTGGAGGCTGGAAGTCTGAGATTCAAGTGCTAACATAATCAAATTTGGTGAAGACTCACTGTTGGGTTGTAGACTGTCATATCTTCAAATGGTGGAGAATAGAGAGGGGGATGAAGTTCTCCTGAAACACTTAAAAGGGTACTAATCTGATTCACGAAAAGTTTACCCTCAGAACCCCATCTAATCCTAATTACCTCTTAAAGGACCCACCTCCTAATACCATCATAATGGTGGTTAGGGTTTAACCACATGAATTTTGGGGGTACAAAAATCATTCAGTCCATAAAACCAAGCCACAATCATCTCTTGCTGGAGATGATGTAGTGGTCCCCTTAACTCATCTCCTTTCTCCCATCATTGTCCCCCCCATAACCTACTCTAAACATAGCAACATGAGAGATACTTTTATAAATCAGATTATGCCTCTCCCTTGTGTGAAGCACTCTACTGTTTGAGTGTTACACATAAAATCAAAAGTCCTCCTGACGACCTTTAGCACTCTGTATTACCTGCCCAAGTTCACCTCTTTAACCTCTTTTCATTATTTTCTTCCTCAATAGGCTCTAGTCACACTGACTTCCTTGATATTTCACATTTCTCAGTGCATTTGCACCTAATCTTTCCTCAGATAACTGTATCATCCACCCTCTGACTTGATACTAGCCTCTGCTAAGTGGCCACCCTATCTAAAGTAGTACATCCCTCACTCTCCGTTCTCTAAATACACTTTTGTTTTAGTTCTTGCACTCATTATTGTATAATAGGCACAAACAACATAACTTGCATAACAACATAATATACATTCAATACATAGTAGCTGAATATTGATTGAATGAATAAATAGTACAAAAATAGTATAAGAAAAAACAGAGAAGAGAAAATTGGTGAACTGGAGTGCTAAACTGCAGAATTTTACCAGAAGAAATCATAAAGGGATAAAGAGATGCCATACCAAAGACAAATTAAGGAAAATGTAAAACAAGTCTATAAATTCCAACATCTTTCAAATCAAAGTTCCAGATGGATTGAATAGAGGGATTGGGGTGAAATAACATTTTCTGGAAAATAATAAGATAACTAACATTTTACACAAATGGAAAAAAAAATACTTGAATGCTCTGAAGAACGTACTAAATATTTTTTAGGAAATATCAAAAGACATAACAATAGGCCACACAGAGACAGATTATGGTGTTATTTCCAAATTGTTAAATACCAAGGAATAAATCTGAGCAGAAGAATGTCAAATCTTTATTAAACATTTTAGAATTTCTAATTTTTTAAAAAATTAAAGTTTATTGGGGTGACAAGTGTTAGTAAAGTTACATGGTTTCAGGTGTACAATTCTGTAATACATCATCTATATATCACATTGTGTGTTCACCACCCAGAGTCAGTTCTTCTTCCACCACCATATATTTGATCTCTTTTAGCCTCATCTCCCACCCCCACACCCCAAGAGTCTGGTAAGGGCTAAACTATTGTCTGTGTCTATGAGATTTTGTTTCTTCATTTGTTTGTCTTATTCCTTTTTTTGTTTTTCGTTTTATATACCACATATCAGTGAAACCACATGCTTCTCGACTTTTTCTAAGTGACTTATTTCACTTCACATTACAATTTCAAGATCAATCCATGATGTCACAAATGACACTATTTCATCTTTTCTTATGGCAAAATAGTATTCCATTGTGCATATATATCACAACTTCTTTATCCAATCACCTATCAAAGGACAAACTGGTTGTTTCCATGTCTTGGCCGCCATAAATAAAGCTGCAAGGAACATTAGAGCACACATATCTTTACGGATGAATGTTTTCAGATTTTTTTGGTACCCAGGAGAGGGATTTCTGTGTCAAATGGTAATTTTGTTTTTAATTTTTTGAGGAATCTTCACACTGCCTTCAATAGCAGCTCCACCAATCTGCATTCCCACCAACAGTGTATGAGGGTTCCTTTTTTCCACAGCCTTTTCAACACTTGGTATTATTTTGCTTATTAATGATAGGCATTCTAATTGGTGAAAGGTGATATCTCATTGTAGTTTTTATTTGCATTTATCTGATGATCAGTGATGTTCAGCATTTTTTCATATGTCTATTTGTCATTTGTATGTCCTCTCTGGAGACATGTCTATTTAGGTCTTCTGCCCATTTTTTAATTGGAGTGTTTGTTTTTTTGTTATTGTGTTGTATGAGTTCCTCATATATTTTGGATATTAGCCCCTTATCAGAGGAGTTGTTGCGAAAATATTCTCCCATTTGGTTGGATGTCTCTTTATTTTGTCAATGGTTTCTGTTGCTGTGCAAAAGCTTTTTTGTTTCATATAGTCCCATTCATTTATTTTAGCTTTTGCTTCCCTTGCCTTTGTAGTCAAATTCAAAAAATCCTCTTTGAATCCGAGGTCCATAAGTTTAGTGTCTATGTTTTCTTCTATGCAGTTTATTGTTTCAGGATTTATGTTTAGGTCTTTGATCCATTCTGAGTTAATTTTGGTACTTGGTAAGAGATAGCCTTCTAGTTTTATTGTTTTGCATGTGGCTTTCCAATTCTCCCAGCACCATTTATTGAGGAGGCTGTCTTTTCTCCTCCATTGTATGTTTTTGGCTTTTCTGTCAAAAATTATCTGTCCATATTTATGTGGGTTTGAAATAGACTTTTTTTTAAAATTAAATTTATTGGGGTGACAATTGTTAGTAAAATTACATAGATTTCAGGTGTACAATTCTGTATTACATCATCTATAAATCCCATTGTGTGTTCATCACCCAGAGTCAGTTCTCCTTCCATCACCATATATTCGATCCCCAGTACCCTCATCTCCCACCCCCCACCCCCCAGCCCCCTTACCCTCTGGCAACCACCAAACCATTGTCTGTGTCTATGAGTTTCTGTTTCTCATTTGTTTGTCTTGTTCTTTTGTTGCTTTTGGTTTATATACCACATATCAGTGAAATCACATGGTTCTCTGCTTTTTCTGTCTGACTTATTTCGCTCAGCATTACACTCTCAAGATCCATCCATGTTGTCACAAATGTTCCTATATCATCTTTTCTTACTGCCGAATAGTATTCCATTGTGTATATATACCACAACTTCTTCATCCATTCATCTATCGAAGGACATTTTGGTTGTTTCCATGTCTTGGCCACCGTAAACAAAGCTGCAATGAACATTGGAACACATATACAAATAAAAAATAAATAAATAAATAAATAAATAAATAAATAAATAAATAAAAACCAGTTTCTTAATCCAGTCATCTAACGATGGGCATTTCAGTTGTTTCCACATCTTGGCTATTGTGTATAATGCTAAAATAAACTTAGGCATGCATAATTTTTTTGAATTAGAGTTTTGGATTTCTCCGGATAGATACCTAGGAGTGGAATTGCTGGATCATAAGGTAGTTCCATTTACAGATTTTTAATATACCTCCATACTGTTTTCCAAAGTGGCTGCACCAATCTGCAATCCCACCTACAGTGCACAAGGGTTCCCTTTTCACCATATCCTCGCCAGCACTTGTTGTTTTTTTGATTTATTGATAATAGCCATTTTGTCTGGGGTGAGGTTGTATCTCATTGGGGTTTTTATTTGCATTTCTCTAATGGTTAGTGAGGTTGAGCATGTTTTCACGTGTTTGTTTACCATCTGTATCTCCTTTTTAGACAAATGTCTCTTCATACCTTCTACCCATTTTTTAATTGAGTTGTTTGTTTTTTTGGAGTTGAGTTGAGTGAGTTTATTATAAATTTGGGATATTATCCCTTTACCGGACATATCATTGGCAATTATCTTTTCCCATTCAGTAGGATCCCTTTTTGTTTTATTGATGGTTTCCTTGGCTGTGAAAAAAATTTTTAGTTTCATGTAATCCCACATGTTTATTTTTTCTCTTACTTCCCTTGTGCGAGGGGATATATCAGTAAAAATCTTACTCCAGATAATGTCTGTAAAGTTTCTTCCTATATTTTCTTCTGGGAATTTTATGATTTCATATATTACATTTAAGACTTTAAACCATTTTGAATTTATTCTTGTATTAGGTGGAAGGAGGTAGTCCAGCTTGATTTTTTTGCATGTGTCTGTCCAGGTCTCACAGCACCATTTATTGAATAGACTGTCTTTACCCCACTGTAAATTCTTGCTTCCATTGTCATAGATTAAATGACCATCCAGGCATGGATTTATTTCTGGGCTCTCTATTCTGTTCCATTGATCTATGTGTCTGTTTTTATACCAGTATCATGCTGTTTTGATTACTGTAACTTTGTAATATAATTTGATGTCAGGTATTGTTATACCTCCCATTTTCTTCTTATTCCTCAAGATTGCCGAGGCTATCTGGGAACTTTTATGGTTCCATATAAATTTTAGGATTATATGTTGTATTTCTGAGAAAAACATCCTTGATAGTTTGATAGGAATTGCTTTGAATCTGTATATTGCCTTAGGCAATATGGACATTTTTCTTATATGAATTCTTCCTATCCATGAACATGGTATGTGTTTCCATCTATTTGTATCTTCTTTCATTTCTCTCTTCAGTGTCTTAGAATTTTCTGAGTACAGATTTTTTACTTCTTTGGTTAAATTTATTCCCATGTGTTTTGTAGCCTTTGAAGCAATTGTAAATGAGATTGTTTTCTTAATTTCTCCTTCTGATATTTTATTATTGGTATATACAAATGCAACTTATTTCTGAATATTAATTTTGTATCCTGCTACTTTCCTAAATTTATTTATCAGCTCTAATAGTCTCTTGGTGCAGTCTTTAGGGTTCTCTATATATAGAATCATGCCATCTACATATAATGACAATTTTACTTCCTCCTTACCAATTTGGATGCCTTTTATTTCTTTTTCTTGTCTGATTGCTGTGGCTAGAACTTCCAGCACTATGTTGAATAGAATTAGAGAAAGTGGGCAACCTTGCCTTGTTCCTGATCTTAAGGGGAATGGTTTTAGCTTTTCCCCATTGAGTATGATGTTAGCTGTGGGTTTATCATATATGGCCTTTATTATGTTGAGACATGATCCCTCTATTCCCACATTCTTAAGGGTTTTTATCATAAATGTCTGCTGAATTTTGTCAAATGCTTTTTCTGCATCTATTGAGATGATCATATGATTTTTATTTTTCATTTTGTTAATGTGGTGTATCACATTAATTGATTTGCGGATGTTGAACCACCCTTGCATACCAGGAATGAATGCCACTTGATCGTGTTATATGATTTTTTTAATATATTGCTGAATTCTGTTCAGTAATATTTTGTTGAGGATTTTTGCATCTATGTTCATTAGAGATATCCACCTGTAGTTTTCTTTCTTTGTATTGTATTTGTCTGATTTTGGTATCAGGGTGATAGTGGCCTCGTAAAAATTGTTTGGGAGTCTTCCATCCTTTTTGGAAGAGCTTGAGGAGAATAAATGATAATTCATTTTTGAATGTTTTGTAACATTCACCTGTAAAGCCATCTGGTCCAGGGCTTTTGTTTGTTGGGAGACTGTTGATTACTGATTCAATTTCCCTGGTGGTAATCAGTCTATTCAGGTTTTCCGTTTCTTCTTGAGTTAGCCTTTGAAGGTTGTATGCTTCTAGAAAATTGTCCATTTATTCCAGATTGTCAAATTTGTTAGCACATAGTTTCTCATAGTAATTTCTTAAAATTTTTTTAGTTCTGTGGTGTCTGTTTTCACTTCTCCTCTTTCACTTCTGATTTTATTAATTTCGGTACTGTCTCTCTTTTTTTTTGATGAGACTGGCTAAAGATTTGTTGATTTTGTTTATCTTCTCTAAAAAAAACAAGTTATGGATTAATTGATCTTTTGTATCATTTTTCTGGTTTTTATATCATTTATTTCCGCTCTGATCTTTATTATCTCCTTCCTTGTATTCCCTTTGAGCTTATTTTGCTGTTATTTTTCCAGATCCCTTAAGTGTGCAGATAAACTCTTGATTAGTGATTTTTCTTCTTTCTTTAGATAGGCCTGCAATGCTATGAATTTCCTACTTAGGACTGCTTTCACTGCATCCCATAGATTTTGGGTCATCGTGTTTTCATTTTCATTTGTCTCGAGATACCTTTTGATTTCTTCCTTCATCTCATGGTTGACCCATTCATTATTTAGTGACATGTTACTCAGCCTCCATGAATTGGTGTGTCTTCCAGTTTTGTTTTGTTTTCCTGTAGTTGATTTCTAATTTCATAGCACTGTGACCATAGCACTGTGATCAGATAAGACAACTGGTATGTTTTCAATTTTCTTAAATTTATCAAGACTTGTTTTGTGGCCTAACATGTGGTCTATCTTGGAAAATGTTCCATGTGTGCTTGAGAAGAATGTTTCTTCTGCAGCTTTGGGGTGAAATGCTCTGAAAATATCAATTAAATCCAAGTGGTCCGATGTGTCACTTAAGGCCATTGATTCTATATTGATTTTCTGTCTGGAAGACCTGTCACTTGTTGTCAGAGGTGTGTTGAAATTCCCTATTTTGATAGTCTTACTGTTGATCTCTGTCTTTACGTCAGTCAATATCTGTTTTATATATTTAGGTGCTCCTATGTTGGGTGCATAGATGTTTACTAGGGTTATGTCCTCTTGTTGGATTGATCCCTTTATTATTATATAGTGCCCATCTTTGTCTTTTAATATATTCTTCATTTTAAAGTCTATTTTGTCAGGTATAAGTATTGCAACTCCAGCTTTTTTCTCATTTCCGTTTGCATGAAATATCTTACTCCAACCCTTCACTTTCAGCCTGTGTGTGTCTTTTGATCTGAGGTGAGTCTCTTGTATACAGCATATACAAGGGTCTTGCTTTCTTATCCACTCAGCCACCCTATGTCTTTTGATTGGAGCATTTAATCCATTTACATTTAAAGTGATTATTGATAGGTACATAGTTATTGCCATTTTTAAATTTGTAGTTAGATTGTTTTCATCCTTCTTTATGTCGTCACTGAGCTCCTTAAACATTCTTATCGTCAGTGTTCTGAACTCTGTCTCTGATAGGTTGGTTACCTCTATTTCATTTGGTTCCAATTGTGGATTTTCTTCTATTCTTTTATTTGGGACATGTTTCTTTTTTTCCCCATTCTGACTCACTCTCTGTGTTTGCTTCGATGTATTAGGTAGATCCCCTAGGGTTCTTAGTTTTTTCTGGGTTATCTTATGTAGTGTGTGTCCTTTATATTTGACTTGCACCACTTCCTTCTTCTCCTCTGCGTGTGCTCCAAAGGTGACTCTTGTGTTTTATATATTGTCCTGTTAAAGTTGATCTTTAATTGTTTTTGGCTTGTGAGTAAGTGGGATTGATTCCTAGGCTGACTAATTGTGAGACTTGGCTCTGCCCACGGCGGATGCTCTGCTGCGTGAGGGTTGACAGCTCAAATGAGGATTGGCCCTATGGGTTCTTATGTCTGTAGTGAATTCCCTCTGCGTGTGTCATTTGTAGGTCAAACCTGGTAATACTCTGGTTTGGTCTGGAGTTGGCCACTCTGTGTGTTGAATCTTGGACCTCTTTAGCTGGGCCCTGGTGTAGACCAATTTCAGAACAAAGCAAATCACCAAGCACAGAAACAACAGCAACAACAAAGAAAAATATAAACATATTAACATGTAAAAACAACCGATAACCCACACTCAACACAGGAAAAATGTCAAAGACATGAAAACAAAACAAAACAAAAAAAGCAGCACCAGTCTTGGCTTAAGCCCACCTAGTAATCTCCAGGTTGTCCTCTGCTATACCAAAGAGTCCTCTGCGTATTTTGCAGGCAGAGCTGGTCACTTGGTACCCAGAGTGACCCTGGGACTACAGTTTTACATGAGTGGGGCTATGGGGTCTGGATGGTAGTTTTACAAAGTCGGTGCAGTTACTGCTCTTGTCTCGACATATGCATACTGAGAGTAACACAACCAGGCCTGTGCCCAGGTCTCCTGAGTCTTAGGGTCCTTCTTCCGTGTGTGTGTGTGTGTGTGTGTGTGTGTGTGTGTGTGTGTGTGTAGAGCTGGAGATTTCTGAGCTGCTGAAAACCGAGAACTGTGTCTGCTGCCTACTGCTCATCCCTGGGATTGTCACTGCAGTTGTAATTGCCCTGATCTAGGCAGGCCAGAAAGGATGGGGGTTGGGGATGGAGGAGTCTTCTCTTTCCTAGCCCAGCAGTGTCACACTCTTCCCACAGGTAAGAAAAGGTGGGGGCTGGGGATGTAGGAGTCTTCTCTCTCCCAGCCCAGCCCTGTCACACTCTTCCCACAGGCCACAAAATGTGGGGGTTGGGGGTGGAGGAGTTTTCTCTCTCCCATCCTAGCAGTATCACACTCTTCCCAGCCTCTTCCCTTGGTCAGAGCTGCACTGCACGCAGGGTCTTCCCAAATCCTGAGCTCTATGGCTCCTCTGTAACCTGACACTACTCCTCAGTTCAGGGGCAAGCTTGAGTCTCTGGGAGGGCGTGGGTAGGATTGGGAGACTGGGGGGAGGGGCCCGGGTATGGAGTTTACCTCCTTTGTCCAACTTAGGGCCCAGCTGGAGGTCTCAGCTGAGGTTACTGCCTCAAATAATGGATATGCTGCTCTCTTGGAGGGAGAGATCAGCTGTGGGACACAGGGAAAGAGCCTAAGTCCTGGCTTTTGTGGTCTCTCTTCCGTCTGGGACCCTCTGCTTCTCTGCAGCTGAGGATGCTGGCCCGGCCTCATCTCCACTCCACTCCCTTCCCTCTTTCCCTGCTTGCCCAATTTGCCCTCCTTCAAGTAAGCCTCCTACAAGTCTCTTATCTGCTCTGTGTGATGAGCAGAGAGTCCTTTGATGGATTATAGATTTTAAATTTGTGGTAAGTTCATGAGGAGAACTCAAGAAATTCGCCATGCTGTCACCATTCCTAAAATGGCCAGTCTATTTAATTTAGTTCTGATGTGATTTTTATTATTTCCTTCCTTCTGCTGACCTTGGGTTTCATTTATTCTTTCCTGGTTCTTTAAAGTATAACATGAGGTTACTTATGTTATTTTTTTTTTATTCTTTGTTGAGATAGTCCTGTAATGATATAAATTTCCATATTAAAATTGCTTTTGCTGCACCCCAGAAATTTTGGTAGGATGTATTTTCATTGCCATTTGTTTTTATGTGTCTTTTGATCTCTCCTCTTATTTCTTCTTTGACCCAGTCATTCTTTAAAAGAATGTTGTTTAATCTGCACATATTTGTGGGTTTTTCTGCTTTCATTTTGCAGCTGATATCTAATTTCAAAGACTTGTGATCAGAGAATAAGCTTGGTGTCATTTCAATCTTTTTAAATTTGCTGAGGCCAGTTTTATATCCCAATATGTGGTCTATCATTAAGAGAGCTCCACACACAGTCAAAAAGAAAGTATAGTCTGGTGTTCTAGGATAAAAAGCTCCAAAAATGTCATGTATATCCATTTGGTCTAAGATGTCATTGATGAGTGATATTTCTTTACAGACATTCTGTTTGAATATTTTATTCATAGCTGTCAAAGGTGTATTTAGATCCCTTACAATAATTGTGTTTTGGTCATTTTCTCCCTTTATTTCATTAGTAGTTGCTTTGTATATTTTTGTGCTCCCTTTTGGGGGGCATATATGCTGATTTTTGTTATGTATTCTTGTTGTATTGTCCCCTTTATCACTGAAATGTCCATCTTTCTCCCTTGTTACTACTATTATTTTGAAGTCTGTTTCATTTGATATAAGAATGGCTGTACATACTTTTCTACAGATATCATTTTCTTGGATTATCAATTTCCCCCCTTTCATTTTTTAAAAAAATTTATTGGGGTGACAATTGTTAGCAAAATTACATAGATTTCGGTTGCACAATTCTGTATTACATCATCTATAAATCCCATTGTGTGTTCACCACCCAGAGTCAGTTCTGCTTCCATCACCATATACTTGATCCCCCTTACCCTCATCTCCCACCCCCCACCCCCCTTACCCTCTGGTAACCACTAAACTATTGTCTGTATCTCTGAGTTTTTGTTTCTCATTTGTTTGTCTTCTTCTTTTTGTTGTTTTTGGTTCATATACCACATATCAGTGAAATCATACAGTTCTCTGCTTTTTTTGTCTGACTTATTTCGCTTAGCATTATAGTCTCAAGATCCATCCATGTTGTCACAAATGGTCCTATGTCATCTTTTCTTAACAACGAATAGTATTCCATTGTGTATATATACCACAACTTCTTTATCCATTCATCTATTGAAGGAAATTTTGGTTGTTTCCATGCCTTGGCCACCATAAATAAATCTGCAATGAACATTGGAGCACACATGTCTTTATGGATAAATGTTTTCAGATTTTTTGGGTAGATACCCAGGAGAGGGATTGCTGGGTCATATGGTAATTCTATTCGTAATTTTTTGAGGAACCTCCACACTGCGTTCCATAACGGCTGCACCAGTCTGCATTCCCACCAACAGAGTATGAGGGTTCCTTTGTCTCCACAGCCTCTCCAACACTTGTTACTATTTGTCTTGTTGATGATAACCATTCTGACTGGGGTGAGGTGATATCTCACTGTGGTTTTGATTTGCATTTCTCTGATGATTAGTGATGTTGAGCATTTTTTCATGTCTATTTGCCATTTGTACGTCCTCTTTGGAAAATGTCTCGTCAGGTCCTCTGCCCATGATTCAATTGGGTTGTTTGTTTTTTGTTGTTGTTGAGGTGCATGAGTTCCTTGTAAATATGAATATTATGTGCTTATCAGAGACAATGTTTGCAAAAATCTTCTTCCATTCAGTTGGTTGCCTCTTTGTTCTGTCGATGGTTTCTTTTGCTGCGCAGAAGCTTTTAAGTTTCATATAGTCCCATTCGTTTATTTTAGCTTTTACATCCCTTTCCTTTGAGTCAAATTCATGAAATGCCCTTTGAACCCAAGGTCCATTAGTTTAGTACCTATGTTTTCTTCTATGCAGTTTAGTGTTTCAGGTCTTATGCTTAAGTATTTGATCCATTTTGAATTAATTTTGGTACACGGTGACATATAGTAGTCCAGTTTCATTCTTTTGCATGTGGCCTTCCAATTCCACCAGCACCAATTATTGAAGAGGCTGTCTTTTCTCCATTGTATGTTTTCTGCTTCTTTGTCAAAAACTATCTGTCCATATTTATGTGGTTTTATTTCTGGGTTTTCAATTCTATTCCATTGGTCTATGTGTCTGTTTTTCTGCCAATACAATGCTTTTTTTATTATTGTTGCCCTGTAGTACAAGCTAAAGTCAGGGAGTTTGACACCTCCAGCATTTTTCTTTTTTCTTAAGATTGCTTTGGCTATTCGGGGTCTTTTGTGGTTCCAAACAAATCTGATGATTTATTGTTCTAATTCTTTAAAAAAATGCCATTGGGATTTTGATGGGATTGCATTAAATCTGTATATTGCTTTGGGTAATGTGATCATTTTAACTATGTTGATTCTTCCAATCCATCAGCATGGAATGTCTTTCCATTTCTTTGTGTCTTCTTCAATTTTTTTGAGAATGTCATAGTTTTCAGAATATAGGTGTTTCACATCCTTGTTTAAGTTTATTCCTAGTTATTTCCTGTTTTTGCTGCAATTGCAAAAGTTATTGTTGGTTTTATTTCTTTTTCTGAGATTTCATTGTTAGTATATAGGAATGCAATGGAATTTTGTACATTGATTTTGTAGCCGGCAACTTTACTGTATTCATTGATTGTTTCTAACAGCTTTTTGGTGGAGTCTTTAGGGTTTTCTATATATAGCATCATGTCATCTGCAAAGAGTGATAATTTAACTTCTTCATTCCCAATTTGGATGCCTTTTATTTCTTTCTCTTGCCTGATTGCTCTGGCAAGGACTTCCAACACTATGTTGAAAAGCAGAGGTGATAGGGGACAGCCCTGTCGTGTTCCTGAACGTAGAGCAAAGGGCTTCAGTTTTTCACCATTAATTATGAGATTAGCAGAGGGCTTGTCATATATGGCCTTTATTATGTTAAGGTATTTTCCTTCTATACCTATTTTATTAAGTGTTTTAGTAATAAATGAATGTTTTATCTTGTCAAATACTTTTTCTGCATCAATTGATATAATCATATAATTTTTGTCCTTTATTTTGTTTATGTGATGTATCACAACTGATGGATTTGCATACATTGAACCATCCTTGTGTCCCTGGGATGAACCCCACTTGGTCGTGATGAATAATCTTTTTAATGAATTGATGCATTCAATTTGCTAGAATTTTGTTTAAAATTTATGCATCTGTATTCATCAGAATTATTTGTCTATAGTTTTCTTTTTTTTGTGTTGTCCTTACCAGGTTTTGGTAACAGGGTAATATTGGCCTCATAAAATGAGTTAGAGAATACTGTCTCTTCTACAATTTTTTTGGAAGCATTTGAGAAGGATTGCTATTAGATCTTCTTTGAAGGTTTGTAGAATTCAATAGTGAAGCCATTTGGTCTGGGAGTTTTGCTTTTGGGTAGGTTTTTGATGACTGACTCAATTTCGTTACTGGTGTTTGGTCTGTTTAGATTTTCCAATTCTTCATAATTCAGCCTAGGAAGTCTATATGTTTCTAAGAACTTGTCCATTTCTTCTAGGTTGTTGAATTTTGGGGCATATAGTCCTTTGTAGTATTCTTGGATGATCCTTTGTATTTCTGTGGCATCCATTACAGCTTCCCCTTTTTCATTTCTGATTTTCTTTTATTAGTGTCTTCTCTCTTTTTATCTTAGTGTGTCTAGCTAAGTGTTTGTCTATTTTGTTAAACTTTACACAGAACCTGCTCTTTGTCACATTAATTTTTTCTATTGTCTTTTTGTTCTTTATTTCATTGAGTTCTGCTCTGATTTTTATTATTTCTTTTCTTCTGTTATCCTTGTTTTTCGTTTGTTCTCCTTTTACTAGTTCTTTAGGGTGTAACATGAGGTTATTTATTTGGGATTTTTCTTGTTTCTTGAGATAAGCATGTAATTATATAAATTTCCCTGTTAAAACTGCTTTCACTGCCTCCCAAAAATTTTGGTAGGATGTATTTTCATTGTCATTTGTTTCTATGTATCTTTTGATCTCTCCTCTAATTTCTTCTTTGACCTGGTCATTCTTTAAAGTATGTTGTTTAATCTCCATGTATTCGTGTTTTTTCCTGCTTTCTTTTTGCATTTGACATCCAATTTCAAAGGCTTGTGTTCAGTGAATATGCTTGGTATGATTTCAATCTTCTTAAATTTGTTGACGTTAGTTTTATGTCCCAATATATGGTCGATCCTTGAAAATGTTCCATGTACATTAGAAAAAAACTGTATAGTCTGATGGTTTAGGATGAAGTTCTCTATAAATTTAATTGTGTCCATTTCATCTAATGTGTCATTTAGAGCTGCTATTTCGTTATTTATTTTCTGTTTGGATGATCGATCCATAACTGTCAATGATGTATTTAGGTCCTCTAGTACAATTGTGTTTTGTTCAATTTCTCCACTTAGTTCTGTTAGTTGTTGCTTGGTATATTTCGGTGCTCCCTGATTGGTCCATAAATATTGATGACTGTTAAATCTTCTTGTTGTATAGTCCAGTTTCCCATTATGAAATGTCCATCTTTGTCTCTTGTTACCTTTTTAACCCTGAAGTCTGTTTCATCTGATATTCCTATGGCTACACCTGATTTTCTCTGGGTACCATTTGATTGGAGTGTCAATGTCCACCCTTTCACTTTGAGTCTATGCTTGTCATTGTAGCTGAGATGTGTCTCTTTGAGACAGCATATGGTTGGGATTAGTTTTTTGATTAAATCTGCTACTCTTTGCCTTTTTATTGGTGAGTTCAGTCTATTTACATTTTGGGTGATTATTGATATGTGAAGATTTCCTACCATTCTATCTTTTGTTTTCGGGTAAGAATGTGTGTCCATTGTTTCTTTGCCTTTTCATTGTTGTCTATTTTTTCTGTGTGGTGGTATTCTATGATTTTTCCCTCTGTTTTTTCTTTTATTACAGCACATATTTCAGTTCTGGATTTTTTTTTGTTTGGCTACCATTATGTTTATGTAAAAGAAAGTTTCATATTTAGAGTATTCCATTTTCTTCAGCATGCTCACTTTCTCCATTCCCATGTTCCCGTTCAAACTTTTACTTTCCCCATTTTCATGTTTTGGTTGCCACAAATTGTCCCTGTTGATGGTAGTCGAATAGACTCCTTTAGTATTTCTGTAGTGCAGGTCGTGTATTAGAAAATTCCCTCAGCTTCTGTATGTCTGGAAAGGTCTTTATTCCTCCTTCATATCTAAAGGTTATATTTGCTAGGTTCATTATTCTTGGCTCATAATTTCTCTCTTTCAATAGTTTGAATATTTGGTTCCACTCCCTCCTGGCTGGTAGAGTTTCTGCTGAAAAACCTGATGGTAATCTAATGGGCTTTCCTTTGTAGGTTACTGTCTTCTTTTCCCTGGTTGCTTTGAGGATTCTTTCTTTGTCATTGATATTTGACAGCTTCAATACAATGCGCCTTGGAGAAGGCCTGTTGGGATTGAGGTAATTAGGTGTTCTATTTGCTTCTTGATTGGAGGATCCAGTTCCTTCCAGAAGTTTGGGAAGTTCTCATCAACTATTTGTTTGAATATACTCTTTGTTCCCTTCTCTCTTTCTTGTCCTTCTGGTATGCCATTATTCTTATATTGCTCTTTATGATGGAGTGAGGAAGTTCTTGTAGAGTTCTTTCCTTTCTTTTAAGTCTCAAGTCTCTCTCTTCTTACATCCGTGTCATTTCCAGGTTTCTATCTTCAGTGTCACTGATTCTTTCCTCCATCTGGTCAACTCTACTACATAAGCTGGCTATGACATTTTTCATTTTTTCTGTTGAGTTATTAATCTCCAGAATTCTATTTTGGTTCTTATTTAAAATTTCAATCTGGTAAAATGTTATTGTTGTTCTTTAATGTGTTTCTGAATTCATTAAACTGTCTTTCTGTGTTTTCTTGCATCTCCTAGAGTGTTTTCAGAACTGCAATCTTGAATTCTCTGTCATTTATGTCACATATTTCTGTATCTTTAACTTCGCTTTCTGTAGACTTTTCACTTTCATTCTGAGCTGTCTTGTTTCCTTAACCAAGCATAACTCATTCATGGCAGTTAATGAGTTATTATTTCTCTTCCTAGACATCTAAAGGAGTCAGTTCTGCAACAGGTTGACAGGAAGATGTCTTTCTTTTGTTTTCCAGTACGTGTTGGTAGAATGTTTTATTTTCTCTCCAACTGCAGCCTTTTTTCTCCCTCACACTGTAGTGTTATGTTTTCTCTGCACCATTCCAGCTTCACAAAATGTTGGGATTCCCTGAAAGGCAGGTTTCTCTTCTGTTAACAGTTCGCCTGGGTCATAGGATGCTGCATCCAAGTGGGGATGCAGAGAGCTTTTGAAGTTCCAAAGCTCTTCCTGCACCAGATTCAGGGCCCGTGTGTTTCAGCAGTTCTGTTTACTCCTACAGGGATCCTCCCAGATAGGTGGGGACAGGGTCATTGTTGGTTGTGAGAGGTGACTGGGAGCAATGTTAGTGATTACCACTACAGCTAATCCTGTTTCCGAATCTCCCTCCCCTTTGCCGGAATGAGGTGGGCTGTGAATCTGTGTCTGAGGACCACATTTCTCAGAACTGCAAATATTCGGTTCTTTTGGTCTAACACTGCTATTTTTGTGCTTCTAGCACTGGGCAGGTAGCGGCGGGGCGAGCTCTGGGAGGGTAGGGTGGGGCAGGCTAGTCTCAGTGCCTAAGGCTTCTGTTCTCTCTGGCAGTGAGGGTTTACACCATTGTTTTTAGCCTTCTTCCCTCAGTCTTTTCTCAGAGTTCTCTGTCGTGATCATTGGATTGAACCGTGTTAAATGTTGTCCCCTCAGCCCTGTGGGCCATAAATGTATCCCTAGAAGTCCGAGTTCTTTACTTTCCCGCATCTGCGATAGTTCCAGGATGCAGCGAGCTCGGAGCACTGAGCTAGATGTGTCTTGTGCCCACCCACCCCTATCTCTGCACTTCTCCCTACCCTCCTCCCCTGCTTGTGCAATTTGCCCACCTTTAGGTGAATTCAGCAGTGATCCTCTTCGTCTTACCTGTCTGCTGTGCAGGGAGTCCTTTTTGGAGTTGTAGTTGTTCAATTTGTTGTAAATTCCAGGGCAGATTTCTAGAGGCTCACCTCAGGCTGACATTTTGATGATGTCTACTTTCTGTGCCTTTTTATAGGTGAGTTCCAGTCATTTACATTTAGGGTGATTATTTATATATCAGTATTTCTTACCTTTTTATCCTTTGTTTTCTGGTGGCTAGATGTCTCCATTATTTCTTTGACTTTTTATTACTGTCTCTTATTTCAGTGTGATGGTAGTCTATGATTTTTCCTTCTGTTTCTTTATTTTATGTTGTATATTTCAGTTCTGGATTTTTTTTTTTTTGAGTGCTTTTATTAAGTCAATGTAAATTTCATATATACAATAGTACTTTTTCTTCAGCATGCTTCTTATCTCCATTCACCTTAGCAGGTTCAGACCTTTACTCTCGCATTTTATGTTTTTGTTGTCACAAGTTATCCCTACTTATCCTATGAGTTGCTTTCTGAGTTGCACTAGCAAGTCGTTTTAGTCTTCTTTTTCCTTTTTTAAAAAATATTTATTCTTCTTTACGCTGTATGTTATGTTTAAGTATGAAGTGCCCTATTTTGTGTAGGTTTTCACATTTCCCTGCTCGGTCTGTCTGTTCATAATACTACTAATATTTTTGTATTCTCTTGATTTTGTGTTTCAGTATGGCTTCCTTCAGTATTTCTTGTAATGCATGTTGTATATTAGAAAATTCCCTCAGCTTCTGTATGTCTGGAAAGGTCTTTATTCCTCCTTCATATCTAAAGGATATCTTTGCTAGATATATTATTCTTGGTTCATAGTTTGTCTCTTTTAATGGCTTGAATATTTGATTCTACTCCTTCCTGGGTTGTAGAGTTTCTGATCAAAAGTCTAATGAACCTCATGGGCTTTCCATTATTGGGTACTGCTTCTCCCCAATCCCCATCTGCCTTAAGAATTCTTTGTCATTTTTGACGGTTACAATATAATGTGTGTTGGAGAAAGCCTTTTGGGATTGAGGTAGTTATGTGTTCTGTTCTCTTCTTGGATTCAATGATTCAATTCTTTTATAGGTTTGGGGAGTTCTCATCGACTACTTGAATATATTCTGTGTTCATTCTCCCTGTCTTCTCCTTCTGGTATAGCTATTAGTTTTATCTTACTCTTTCTGGTGGAGTCAGAAAGTTCGTGTAGAGTCCTTTCATTTCTTTTATCTCTCAACTTTCACTTTTTCTATCTGTGTCATTTCTAGATTTCTGTCTTCAATATCACTAACTCTTTCCTCAATGTAATCAACTCTATTACCTAAACTGGCTATTTCATTTTTCATTTTTTTTTTTTATAATTTGTTTTTTAAATTTATTTGGGTGAAAATTGTTAACAAAATTACATAGATTTCAGGTGTACAATTCTGTATTACATCATCTATAGATCCCATTGTGTGTTCACCACCCAGAGTCAGTTCTCCTTCCATCACCATATATTTGATCCCCTTTACACTCATCTAGCACCCTCCTCGCCCCTTACCCTCTGGTAACCATTAAACTATTGTCTGTGTCTATTAGTTTTTGTGTCTCCTTTGTGTGCCTTGTTCTTTTGTTGTTTTTGGTTTATATGCCACATATCAGTGAAATCACATGGCTCTCTGCTTTTTCTGTCTGACTTATGTTGCTTAGCATTATCTTCTCAAGATCTATCCATGTTGTCACAAATGGTCCTATTTCATCTTTTCTTACCACCGAATAGTATTCCATTGTGTATATATACCACAAGTTCTTCATCCATATATCTATCGAAGGACATATTGGTTGTTTCCATGTCCTGGACATAGTAAATAAACCTGGAATGAAAATTGGAACACATGTGTCTATATGGATAACTGTTTCCAGATTTTTTTGAGTAGACAACAAGGAGTGGGATTGCTGGGTAATACGGTAATTCTATTTGTAATTTTTGAGGAACCTACAACACTACCTACCATAGTGGCTGCAAAAATCTGCATTCCCAGCAACAGTATATGAGGGTTCCTTTTTCTCCACTGCCTCTCCAACACTTGTTACTATTTGTCTTGTTGATGATAGCCATTCTGACTGGGGTGAGGTGATATCTCATTGTGGTTTTGATTTGCATTTCTCTGATGATTAGTGATGTTGAGCATTTTTTCATATGTCTATTTGCCATTTGTATGTCCTCTTTGGAGAAATGTATCTTCAGGTGCTCTACCAATTTTTCAATTGGGTTGTTTGTTTTTTTTGTTGTTCAGTTGCATGAGTTCCTTGTATATTTTGGATATTAGCCCATTATTGGAGGCACTGTTTGCAAAAATCTTCTCCTATTAACTTGGCTGCCTCTTTATTTTGTCAATGGTTTCCTTTGCTGTGAGAAGCTTTTAAGTTTGACATAGTCCCATTCATTTATTTTACTTTTATTTCCCTTACCTTTAGAGTCAAATAAGTAAAATGTTCTTTGAAACCAAGGTCCATAAGTACAGTTTTCTTCTATGCAGTTTACTATGTCAGGTCTTTTGCTTAAATCTTTCATCCATTTTGAATTAATTTTGGCAGATGGTGACAGATAGCAGTCCAGTTTCATTCTTTTGCACATGGCTATCCATTTCTGCCAGCACCATTTACTGAAGAGGCTGTCTTTTCTCCCTTGTATGTTTTCTGCTTCTTTGCCAAAAATCATCTGTCCATATTTATGTGGTTTTATTTCTAGGTTCTCAATTCTATTCCATTGGCCTATGTGTCTATTTTCCTGTGAATACCATGCTGTTTGATTATTGTAGCCCTGTAGAACAAAATAAAGTCAGGGAGTGTGACACCTCCAGTATTGTTCTTTATTCTTAAGAATGCTTTGGCTATTCGGGGTCTTTTGTGGTTCCAAACAAATCTGATGATTTTTTTGTTCTATTTCATTAAAAAATGCCATTGGGATTTTGATGGGGATTTTATTAAATCTGTATATTGCTTTCTGTAATATGGCCATTTTAACTATGTTGATTCTTCCAATTAATGAGCATGGAAGTTTTTCCATTTCTTTTTGCCTTCTTCAATTTCTTTTAAAAATGTCTTCTAGATTTCAGTATATATGTCTTCCACATCCTTGGTTAAGTTTATTCCTACATATTTTATTATTTTTGCTGTAATTGCAAAAGGAATTTTTTTTCTGAGATTTCATTGTTAGTATACAGGAATGCAGTGGACTTCGGTACGTTGATTTTATAGCTGGCCACATTACTGTATTTGTTGAATGTTTCTAACAGCTTATAGGTGGAGTCTTTAGGGTTTTCTATATACAGCATCATGTCATCTGCAAAGGGTGACAATTTAACTTCTTCATTCCCAATTAGGATGAATTTTATTTCTTTCTCTTGCCTATTGCTCTGGTGAGGACTTCCAATACTATGTTGAAAAGCAGTGGTGATAGGGGAGAGCCCTGTCCTGTTCCTGAACTCAGAGCAAAGGGCGTCAGTTTTTCACAGTTAATTATGAGATTAGCTGAGGGTTTGTCATATATGGCCTTTGTTATATTAAGGTATTTTCCTTCTATACCTATTTAATAACTGTTATAATCATAAATGGATGTCGTATCATGTCAAATGCTTTTTCTGCATCAATTAATATAATCATATGATTTTTTTTTTAAATTAAATTTATGGGGTGACAATTGTTAGTAAAATTACATAGATTTCAGGTGTACAATTCTGTATTACATCATCTATAAATCCCATTGTGTGTTCATCACCCAGAGTCAGTTCTCCTTCCATCACCATATATTCGATCCCCCTTACCCTCATCTCCCACGCCCGACCACCCACCCCCCTTACGCTCTGGCAACCACTAAACTATTGTCTGTGTCTATGAGTTTCTGTTTCTCATTTGTTTGTCTTGTTCTTTTGTTGTTTTTGTTTTATATACCACATATCAGTGAAATCACATGGTTCTCTGCTTTTTCTGTCTGACTTGTTTCGCTCAGCATTACTCTCTCAAAATCCATGCATGTTGTCACAAATGTTCCTATATCATCTTTTCTTACTGCCGAATAGTATTCCATTGTGTATATATACCACAACTTCTTTATCCATTCATCTATCGAAGGACATTTTGGTTGTTTCCATGTCTTGGCCACCGTAAATAAAGCTGCAATGAACATTGGAGCACACATGTGTTTATCTCTAAATGTTTTCAGATTTTTTTGGGTAGATACCCAGGAGAGGGATTGCTGGGTCATATGGCAATTCTATTCGTAATTCTTTGAGGAACCTCCACACTGCCTTCCATAACGGCTGCACCAGTCTGCATTCCCACCAACAGTGTATGAGGTCCCTTTTTTTCCACAGCCTCTCCAACATTTGTTACTATTTGTCTTGTTGATGATAGCCATTCTGACTGGGGTGAGGTGATATCTCATTGTGGTTTTGATTTGCATTTCTCTGATGATTAGTGATGTTGAGCATTTTTCATATGTCTATTTGCCATTTGTATGTCCTCTTTGGAGAAATGTCTCTTCAAGTCCTCTGCCCATTTTTCAATTGGGTTGTTTGTTTTTTTGTTGTTGAGTTGCATGAGTTCCTTGTATATTCTGGATACTAGCCCTTATCGGAGGCACTGTTTGCAAAAATCTTCTCCCATTCAGTTGGTGGCCTCTTTATTTTGTCAATGGTTTCTTTTGCTGTGCAGAAGCTTTTAAGTTTCATATAGTCCCATTCGTTTATTTTAGCTTTTACTTCCATTGCCTTTGGAGTCAAGTTCATAAAATGCTCTTTGAACCCAAGGTCCATAAGTTTAGTACCTATGTTTTCTTCTATGCAGTTTATTGTGTCAGGTCTTATGCTTAAGTCTTTGATCCATTTTGAATTAACTTTGGTACATGGTGACAAATAGCAGTCCAGTTTCATTCTTTTGCATGTGGCTATCCAATTCTCCCAGCACCATTTATTGAAGAGGCTGTCTTTGCTCCATTGTCTGTTTTACTTCTTTGTCAAAAATTATCTGTCCATATTTATGTGGTTTTATTTCTGGGTTCTCAATTCTATTCCATTGGTCTATGTGTCTGTTTTTCTGCCAATACCATGCTGTTTTGATTATTGTAGCCCTGTAGTACAAGCCAAAGTCAGGAAGTGTGATACCTCCATTATTGTTCTTTTTCTTAAGATTGCTTTGGCTATTCAGGGTCTTTTGTGGTTCCAAACAAATCTGATGATTTTTGTTCTATTTCTTTAAAATATGCCATTGGGATTTTGATGGGGATTGCATTGAATCTGTATATTGCTTTGGGTAATATGGCCATTTTAACTATGTTGATTCTTCCAATCCATGAGCACGGAATGTCTTTCCATTTCTTTGTGTCTTCTTCAATTTCTTTCAAAAATGTCTTATAGTTTTCAGCATATAGGTCTTTCACATCCTTGGTTAAGTTTATTCCTAGGTATTTTATTCTTTTTGCTGCAATTGCAAAAGGAATTGTTTTTGTATTTCTTTTCTGAGATTTCATTGTTAGTATATAGGAAGGCAATGGACTTTTGTGCGTTGATTTTGTAGCTGGCAACTTTACTGTATTCGTTGATTGTTTCTAATAGCTTTTTGGTGGAGTCTTTAGGGTTTTCTATATATAGCATCATGTCATCTGCAAAGAGTGATAATTTAACTTCTTCATTCCCAATTTGGATGCCTTTTATTTCTTTCTCTTGCCTGATTGCTCTGGCAAGGACTTTAACACTATGTTGAAAAGCAGAGGTGATAGGGGACATCCCTGTCGTGTTCCTGAACGTAGAGCAAAGGGCTTCAGTTTTTCTCCATTAATTATGATATTAGCTGAAGGTTTGTTATATTTGGCCTTAATTATGTTAAGGTATTTTCCTTCTATACCCATTTTATTAAGTGTTTTAATCATAAATGGATGTTGTATCTTGTCAGACGCTTTTACATCAATTGATATAATCGTATGATTTTCTCCTTTATTTTGTTTATGTGATGTATCACATTGATGGATTTGCGTGTTGAACCATCCTTGTGCCCGAGGATGAACCCCACTTGGTCGTGATGAATAATCTTTTTAATGCATTGTTGTATTCGATTTGCTAGAATTTTATTTAGGATTTTTGCATCGGTATTCATCAGAGATATTGGTCTGTAGTTTTCTTTTTTGTGCTGTCCTTAACAGGTTTTGGTATCAGGGTAATGTTGGCCTCATAAAATGAGTTAGGGAGTACTGTCTCTTCTTCAATTTTTTGGAAGAGTTTGTGCAGGATTGGTATTAGATCCTCTTTGAAGGTTTGGTAGAATTCACTAGTGAAGCCATCTGGTCCCGGACTTTTGCTTTTGGGAAGGTTTTGGATGACTGATTCAATTTCGTTACTGGTGATCGGTCTGTTTAGATTTTCCAGTTCTTCATGGTTCAGCCTTGGAAGGCTATATGTTTCTAAGAACTTGTCCATTTCTTCTAGGTTGTTGAATTTGGTGGCATATAGTCCTTCATAGTATTCTTGGATGATCCTTTGTATTTCTGTGGTGTCCGTGATAACTTCCCTTTTACGTTTCTGATTTTGTTAATCAGTGTCTTCTCTCTTTTATCTTAGTAAGTCTAGCCAAGGGTTTGTCAATTTTGTTAATCTTTTCAAAGAACCAGCTCTTTGTCACATTAATTTTTCTATTGTCTTTTTGTTCTCTATTTCATTTAGTTCTGCTCTAATTTTTGTTATTTCCTTTCTTCTGCTGACCTTGGGTTTTACTTGTTCTTCTTTTCTAGTTCTTTAAGGTGTAACATGAGGTTATTTATTTGGGAGTTTTCTTGTTTCTTGAGATAGGCCTGTAATGAGATAAATTTCCCTCTTAAAACTGCTTTTGCTGCATCCCAAAAATTTTGGTAGGATGTATTTTCATTGTCATTTGTTTCTATGTATCTTTTGATCTCTCCTCTAATTTCTTCTTTGACCCAGTCCTTCTTTAAAAGTATGTTGTTTAATCTCCATGTATTTGTGTTTTTCCTGCTTTCTTTTTGCAGTTGATATCCAATTTCAAAGCCTTGTGATCAGAGAATATGTATGGTATGATTTCAATCTTCTTAAATTTGTTGAGACTGATTTTATGTCCCAATATATCATCTATCCTTGAGAATGTTCCATGTACACTAGAAAAGAATGTATAGTCTGATGTTTTAGGATGAAGTGCTCTATAAATGTCAATTATGTCCATTTCATCTAATGTGTCATTTGGGGCTACTATTTCGTTATTTATTTTCTGTTTGGATGATCTATCCATAGCTGTCAATGATGTATTTAAGTCCCCTAGTATAATTGTGTTTTGGTCAATTTCTCCCTTTAGTTCTGTTAGTAGTTGCTTGGTGTATTTCGGTGCTCCCTGATTGGGGGCATAAATATTGATGACTGTTATGTCTTCTTGTTGTACAGTCCCCTTCACCATTATGAAATGTCCATCTTTGTCTCTTGTTATCTTTTTCACCTTGAAGTCTGTTTCATCTGATATCATTATGGCTACACCTGATTTTCTCTGGGTGCCATTTGCTTGGAGTGTCAATTTCCACCCTTTCACTTTGAGTCTATGCTTGTCCTTGTAGCTGAGATGTGTCTCTTGGAGGCAGCATATGGTTGGGTTTAGTTTTTTGATCCAATCTGCTACTCTGTGCCTTTTTATTGGTGAGTTCAGTCCATTTACATTGAGGGTGATTATTGATATGTGAGGATTTCCTGTCATTCTATCTTTAGTTTTCTGGTAAGGCTGTGTCTCCATTGTTTCTTTGCCTTTTTGTTGTTGTCTATTATTTCTGTGTGGTGGTATTCTATGATGTTTCCCTCTGTTTCTTCTTTTATTTCAGTATATATTTCAGTTCTGGATTTTTTTGGAGTGGTTACCCTTAAGTTTATGTAAAAGAAAGTTTGATATTTAGAGTATTCCATTTTCTTCAGCACGCTTACTTTCTCCATTCCCATATTCGGTTCAGGCCTTTACTCTCCCCTTTTTGAGTTTTGGTTGCCACAAATTGTCCCTGTTGATGGTGGTCGAATAGCCTCCTTTAGTATTTCTTGTAGTGCAGGTCGTGTATTAGAAAATTCCCTCAGCTTCTGTATGTCTGGAAAGGTCTTTATTCCTCCTTCATATCTAAAGGATATCTTTGCTGGATATATTATTCTTGGCTCATGATTTCTCTCTTTCAATAGTTTGAATATTTGGTTCCACTCCCTCCTGGCTTGTAGAGTTTCTGCTGAAAAATCTGATGATAATCTAATGGGCTTTCCTTTGTAAGTTACCGTCTTCTTTTCCCTGGCTGCCTTGAGGATTCTTTTCTTTGTCGTTGATTTTAGACAGCTTCAATACAACGTGCCTTGGAGAAGGCCTGTTGGGATTAAGGTAACTAGGTGTTCTATTTGCTTCTTGGATTCGAGGGTCCAGTTCTGTCCACAAGTTTGGGAAGTTCTCATCAACAATTTGTTTGAATATATTCTCTGTTCTTTTCTCTCTTTCTTCTCCTCCTGGTATGCCCATTATTCTTATATTGATCTTTCTGATGGAGTCAGAAAGTTCTTGTGGAGTTCTTTCATTTCTTTTAAGTCCCAAGTCTCTTTCTTCAACCATTAATGTAATTTTCAGGTTTCTGTCTTCGATGTCACTGATTCTTTCCTCCATCTGGTGAACTCTACTATCTAAGCTGGTTATTTCATTCTTACTTTCCTCTATTGAGTGCTTAATCTCAAGAAATTCTATTTGATTCTTTTTTAAAATGTCAATGTCTTATGTAAAATGCTCATGCTGTTCTTTGATTGTGTTTCTCAGTTCATTAAACTGCCTTTCTGTGTTTTCTTGCATTTCATTGAGTTTTTTCAGAACTGCAATCTTTAATTCTCTCTCATTTATGTCACATATTTCCATATCTTTAAGTTCCTTTTCTGGAGTCTTTTCACCTTCCTTCTGGAGTGTCTTGTTACATTGGTTATTCATGGCAATTACTGATTTATTTTTTCTCTTCCTAGACATCTACAGGAGTGGCTTTGCAACAGGTTGATAGGAAAATGTCTTTCTTTTGTTTTCCAGTACTTGTTGGTAGAATGTTTTATTTTATCTCTGCCTTCAGCCTTTTTTTCCTCTCTCACATGGTAGTGCTATGTTTTCTCTGCACTATTCCAGCTTCTCTCACAATGGGGTATTCCCTGGGAGACGGGCTTCTCCTCTGTTAATAGTTTGCCTGGGTCACAGGATGCAGTGTCCGTGTGGGTATCCGTAGTGCTTTTGAAGTTCCAAAGCTCTTCCTGCACCAGATTCAGAGTCCATATGTTTCAGCAGTTCTGTTTACTCCTGCAGGGATCTGCCCATATAGGTGGCGCCAGGGGCGGGGTGAGTTGTGAGAGGTGGCCCAGAGCAATGGTGGCGACCACCACCACAGCCGGTCCTGCCTCCACAGGTCCCTCCCCCCCACCAGAACCAAATGGGCGGTGAATCTGTGCCTGCGGTCCACAGTTCCCAAAACAGCAAATTTTCCGCTCCCCCGAATCTGACACTGCCACGCTTACGCCTCCAGCACCTGACAGGTGGGTGCAGGGCAAGCCCCGGGAGGGCAGGGAGGGGGCGGCCAGCCCCAGCACCCAAGGCCTCCATTGTTCACCCTGCAGTGAGGGCCCAAACAACCGCCCTCAGCCTCTCTGCTCCAGTCCGTCCCCAAGTTCAAAGTGGTGAGTGTGGGGCTCAGCCGTGTCACATGCTGCCTCCTCAACCCTGTGGGCCACAAGCAGAGCCCTAGCAGTCCAAGCCTTTTCCCCCCCTGCAGCTGCAGCAGCTGCAGGATGCAGAGAGCTCGAAACACTGAGCCTGGGCTGCGCCACGTGCCTGCTCAGCTCTGCCTCTGCACCTCTTCCCTGCCCCCCCCCCCCCGCTCTTGCAACTCGCCCACCCCCAGGTGAATTCAGTAGTGGACCTCGTGGTACCCCCATCCGCTGTACAGGGAGTCCCCCGCGGAGCCACTGCTGCTCGACCAGTTCCAAATTCCAGGGGAGCCCCACAGAAGCCCACCCCATGCAGCCACCTTTACGACACCTCTTATTTTTTTTTTTTGTTTTTTTATTTTCTTTCTCCATTTTTATGTTTACTATTTCTTTGTTGAAGCTCTCCCTAAAATCATTGAGCATCCTTATAACCAGTGTTAGGAACTCTGCATCTAATAGATTACTTGTCTCCGTTTTGTTTAGTTCCTTTCTGGAGCTTTGATCTGTTTTTTATTTGGGACATATTTCTTTGTCTTCCCATTTTGGCTTCCTCCCTGTTTTGTTTTGTTTTTTCTGTGTATTAGGTATGGTTGTTGTGTCTCCCAGTCTTAGTACCTTGGGCCTTATATATTAGATGTGCTGTGGAGCACAGTTATGCAATCTCTTTGATCACCTGAGCCACACAGTCCTGGTGTTTCCCTAGTGTGGGTTGTGTGTTCTCTCCTCTTTTGTTGAGCTTTGGTTGCTCTTTGCACATCAACGGAAGTGATTGACCCTCAGGCTCATTGATTGTGAGGATTGGCCGTGACTACACAGGAAGAGTTGCTATGTAGGGGCTGATCCTACAGAGCAGGATCTGCCTCAGCAGGAGCGTGGTGCCTGCCCAACTTGCCTCTTGTGTATGTCATTCTTGGAGGCAGCTGGGTTATGCTCCAGCTCATTTCAAAGTGGGACACTGGGCACACCAGCCCCAGGGCCACCTGTGAGGAGACACACTGCAGGTCAAGTTCAGTTGCAGCCCATGCACCACCTGGGACACCAGACAGGAACCACAAAGCAATCTGCAGATGGCTGTTACTTTCGATTTGCTTGGAAGTGCTTCAAGAGGTGCAGTAATTTACCAAAGTCAGCTGCAGCTAGTGATCGGCTTAGGATTTTAGCGCTGCTCAGTCAGAGGTACAGAACACACTCAAGCCAGGTGCTGCTTATCTGGGTTCTGTGGACCTTTGAGAAACCCTAGGAAATTCTGCTGCATGAAGTAAGGCAGGCAGCTTGTACCAAAAAGCCAGTGGAAGTGGTTTTGGGTGTGCCTGAAAGTTGGGTGGGGTGGGGTCTCAGAATCACCTGTGTATAGTGAATGAATGGTGTCAGCTAACTTGATGGAGACTCAGATGTGGTGGCTGCCTATGTCTGCACACTGGGAAGGGTGACGGCTCAACAAGGAAACAATAGCTTCTGCCAATTCCTCCATTTGAGAGAAAGCAGCCTCCCCAGCCCACTTCAGCAAGTAAAGAGGCTTCAGGGTCCACAGCCATAGACTGGTCTAAGAAAACATTGGCCACGTGGGCTTGACAAACAAATGCTAGCCATACCAGTTTCAGCAAAGGTTTGGGGATCAAAATAATCTCAGACTTAGTGAACAATCTTAATCAAATGGTGGTAAATTTAGGGTGCAGGATACAACTTGAATTAAACTACATAGGCACCATTCTTAGCACATGTATGTGGGGCTGAAGAAGCCTCAGCAGACATTACTGGAACACTGAGGCCTCAGTAAGTGGGCACAATTGAGGCAAAGTTTCAAGCTTAAGGAAAAGATTATCTCCATGTATAGGCATTTTAGCTATTTATAGAACAAAATTTGCTGCTTTTAAATTGAGACAGTGGAATTCCTCAGACATTATGAAGCTCTGGAGTTTTCATAAAAAATCAAATTGTTGCAGGTTTATAATGGCAACCCTGTATCTGCTGAATTTTTTTTTAACCAAAAAAGCAGTGGTGAAGGATACACATTCGGATTCATGTAGACTGTGAACAGGCCCAAGAATTGCTACCAATAATGTGATCTCAGCTTGAATCTGGATTCATTTATTACAGAGGAAGAGAAAATAGTCTTCTCTAAAAGACAGGATTCAGAAGACTAAGCTTTTCCAAGGAAAACAGCAGTGAAAGCTACCACTGGGACCTAGGACTGACAAGTCTTGTTTACAAAACAATGTGCATAATACTTCACAAGAAAGTGAATTCAGTAAAGAAATACAGGCTCAAAATGCAAATGTGAGTGAAGATGTTTTGAATAAGCAATAAAATAGTCTCAAATGAGATCTTGTTAGTAAGAGTGTCAACGTTGCAGATTTATAAACTTGTTTTAAAAATCATCTTTTTTTATTAGTTTGAGGTGTACAAAACAATGTAACAGTTAAACATTTACACACATCACAATATGATAAACCCCTCTTCCAATCTACTACTACTCTGACATCATATATAACTGTTACAATTCCTTTGACTCTATTCCCTATGCTATATTCCACATTCCGTGGGAGTGAATATATATATATATGTGTGTGTGTGTGTGTGTGTGTGTGTGTGTATATATATATATATATATATATATATATATATTTATATATGTGTATATATGTGTATATATGTATATATAAGTATATATGTATATACATGTATATATACATATATATGTGTATATATATAATTATAGTTGACATTCAATATTATTCAGCCATTCAGCTGTATGCACAGTGGTCAGGCATCTACACAGTTCATGAAGTGATCTCCCTAATAAGACAAGTGCCCATCTGACACCCTACAAAATGTTTACAACATTATTGATTATATTCTCTAAACTATCTTTCATAAAAAGATTATAATGTAAGGATAAGAAGGCTGGAGGAGCTATAGTAATATCAGATAAAACTTAAAAACAAAGAGAAAAAGAGACTTAAAACGAGGCACTTCATAAGAAGTGAAAAACAAATTCACCATGAAGACACAAAAATAATTATGTACATGCACCCAATAATAGAGCTTTGAAATACATGATGCAAAATTTAGAGAAATTAAAGGGAAAAATAGTAAATCCCACAAGGATAGTTGAGGAATCTAACACCTATATCTCAGCAACTGATAGAACTGGATAGAAATCAATAAAAACATAGATGATCTGAACACTATTGATTAATAGGACCTAACTGAATCTCTATACCATAACACTGTAGAATATAATTATTTTCAAGTGGATACAGTATATGTATAAAGATGTCATAAACCCTGAACTGGGCCCTAAAACAAATCTCAATTAATTTAAAATGATTGAAATATAAAGCATTTTCTTTTGAAACAATGGAATTAAACTATAAATGAATGCATATTATACTTTTATATCCCACATATCAGTGAAATCATATGGTTTTTGACTTTTTCTGTCTGACTTATTTTGCTTAGTATCACAATCTCAAGATTCATCCATGTTGTTGCAAATGGCACTATTTCGTTTGTTCTTATGGCAGAGTAATATTCCATTGTGTATATATATGACATCTTCTTTATCGAATCATCTATTGAAGGACACTTTGGTGGTCTTCATGTCTGGGCTAACATAAATAATGCTGCAATGAACATCGGAGCACACATATATTTACAGATAAATGTTTTCAGATTTTGGGCGTATACAACCAGGAGAGTGATTGCTGGGTCATATGGTAATTCTATTCTTAATTTTTTGAGGAACCTCCACACTGCCTTCCATAACATCTGCACAGATCTGCATCAAAAGAACAAGAAAAACAAATAAAGAAACAAAAACTCACAGACACAGACAATAGCTTAGTGGTTACCAGAGGGTAAAAGGGGAGGGGTGTGGTAGATGAGGGTAAACGGGATCAAATATATGGTGATGGAAAGAGAACTGACTCTGGGTGGTGAACACACAATGTGATATACAGATGATGTATTACAGAATTGTACACATGAAACCTATGTAATTTTACTAACCATTGTCATCACAATGAATTTTAATTAAAAAAAAGAATGTATAAGGAATTCATACAACTCAACATCAAAGAAACCAACGATCCTATTAAAAAACGGTAGAGGACCTTAATTGACATGTCTACAAAGAGTACATACAGATGGCCAACAGATACAGGAAAAGATGTTCAACATCACTAGTCATTAGGGAAATGCAAATCAAAATCATGAGATACCACCTCACATCTGTCAGAACGGTTGTCATCAAAAAGTCAACAAATAACAAGTGTTTGCAAGGGTGTGGAAAAAATGGAAATCTTGTGCACAGTTGGTGGGATTGTAAACTGGTGCAGCCACTGTGGAAAACAGTATGAAGATGATCTGAAAAATTAAAATAGAACTACCGTATGACCCAGCAATTCCAATTCTTAGTGCTTATCTGAAAAAAAATGAAAACACTAATTAGAAAAGATATATGCATGCCTATGTTCATGGCAGCATTAATTACAACAGCATTAATTCCAATTACAATGGAAGCAGCATAAGTGACTACATATACAGATGGTGCCAAAAACATGTATACAGATTTTAAGAAAGGAAAAAACTGTATTAAAATTGTAATACAATGAATGATGCTTGCATTTATTTGATTAATGCCATCTCTTGAGGAAACATCATATTACATATGCTAACATAATTCAATTCAACTTTGAAAAGTAATACATAGATAACATCTCTTAAATCGTGAACATTTTTGGCACCACTGTATATATATATATATATATATATATATATATATATATATATATGCCAAAAAATGTATAAACATTTTAAGAAAGGAAACAAAACTATTAAAATCTATGTAATTTTACTAACAATTGTCACCCCAATAAATTTAATTAAAAAAAAAAATAAAAAAAATTGTAGTACTCAATATATACCAATAACAAAAGATGAATACAAGTCACGTTTGACTTCTGCAATTACAAAAGGTGCTTAAAGTGGTTATCAGCAGCAACCAGACACTTCTGATTATGGCGAACTATTGCTTGAGAAACCTTGACCAAAGTGTCCACTTTACACATTTTTGGCACCCCCCCAGTGTATTGTTCATTGGTATCCATGTTTTGTTTAATGACTTAAAAATGTTTATATGAATATTCTTCATATGCTTAGTTTCTCATGAAATTCGTTTTGCGAACTTTGTTTTCTGCATACTCTTGTTTACTATGCCTTTTCCTTAATTCCTCCCAATTTCTGTCCTGCTGTTTGTTCAAGATAAAAAAGAGAAAGAGCAGGCAGAGTAAACAAGTTCAGCCACAATTTCAATTTGAGTAGATTGTCTCAAAATAATAATATATTTCATATCAGCTGTAGGTAACCATCTTCTATTAGATTTTGTCATTTCTCTCTTTGGAATGAATAAGTTATCCCTGTAGGTAGGGAACACAACTCACAGTAAAGCTACAGATATCACAGATTCTCTATGACACCTTTCATGGACAAGAGTTTGGAGGGAATAAATATGCTGTATCTATACAGTTACTTGTCTCCATCAGTTCTTTTGATCCCACCAACATTATTGAATGTATGAACTTAAATTTTTATGGGAATAGACTCCATTTTCCTTGAAGCACATCCATAGCCATAGTCCTTACTTTTAGAAATTAAACAATCATTAACTATTTATTTCAGGATCCATATTTACTTTAGAGAAAACATTACTTTTGTGACACCTATAAAATAAATATTGGCTATTAGCTTCTCAATTTGGTCCAAATTTTACTCTGTCTCTAACATTTCCTTTATATCTCTGGTTTCAGATTCTCAGTGTAACATAATTTTATTAAAGAATTTCCTTCTCTACTTACCATCCTTTACTAATTTTGGTGTGTTTTAGACAGAGGAGTAGACTGAGTGTATGTGTGTGTGCCTGTGGTGTAATTTACATAAAATGTACAAATTCAATGAGTGTACATTTCAATGAGGTTTGGTAAATTCATACACACGTGTAAACACCACCATAATCAAGACACAAAATTTCCATAACCCCTAAAATCTTCTATTGTGTTGTTTCCAGTCAATTCTAATCCTCAGGCCTTATCTCATGTAAACTGATTTTTTCTCTGGCCCTGCAGATTAGATATACCCCACTGACAAGTTAATCTAAGTGGAACCATACAGTACGTATTCTTTTGCATCTGGCTTCTTTCTTTTTTTTTTAAATTTTATTTTATTAAATTTATTGGGGTGACAATTGTTAGTAAAATTACATAGATTTCAGGTGCACAATTCTGTATTACATCATCTATAAATCCCATTGTGTGTTCATCACCCGGAGTCAGTTCTCCTTCCAACACCATATATATGAAGTTTGGCAACTAAATTCATGTAGTTGTTGCAACGATGCTGCTAACCATTTTTTTTTTTTTTTTTTTTTTTTTATTAAATTTATTGGGGTCGGCGGTAAGAAAAGATGATATAGGAACATTTGTGACAACATGGATGGATCTTGAGAGAGTAATGCTGAGCGAAATAAGTCAGACAGAAAAAGCAGAGAACGATGTGATTTCACTGATATGTGGTATATAAATCTTTTTTTTTAATTTATTGGGGTGACAATTACTAGTAAAATTACATAGATTTTAGGTGTACAATTCTGTATTACATCATATATAAATTCCATTGTGTGTTCACCACCCAGAGTCAGTTCTCCTTCCATCACCATATATTTGATCCCCCTTCCCCTTACCCTCATCTCCCCCCCCCTTACCCTCTGGTACTAACCTTTTTTACATATATATGTCAGAAGGATTATTCATTATGAATTTGTACAAAATGGTCAAACAGTTAACCAAGTTTACTATTTGGAAGTGCTGAAACGGCTGCATGAAAACAACCTGAACATTTTGCCAACAATTCATGTCTCTTCACTGCAACAATACACCAGCTCACATGACACTGTCTGTGAGGGAGTTTTTAGCTAGTAAGCAAATAACTGTATTGGAACACCCTCCCTATTCACCTGATCTGGCCCTAAATGACTTCTTTCTTTACCCAAAAGATGAAATAAATATTTAAAGGAAGACTTTTTTTTATTTTTATTTTATTAAATTTTAATGACATACAGGACATCAAGGGTAATATGATGACAGCTCTGATGGCCATTCCAGAAAAGGGTTCCAAAATTGTTTGAAGGGTGGACTAGGCACTGGTATCAGTGTATAGCTTCCCAAAGGGAGTACCTCAAAGGTGACCATAGTGATATTCAGCAATGAGGTATGTAGCACTTTTTCTAGGATGAATTCTTGAACTCAATTGTCCAACCTCACATATTTGACCCCCTTTACCCATACGCAATGGAATGCTACTCTGCCATAAGGAATTTCCTTTTGAACCCACAATTTTGTAGAAAGTGTTCTGAAAATTGTTCTTCATTTCAATAATAATAACAATCCACTACAAATTATGGCCCAATCACCCAGATCCACAAAGGTAAAGGACATAATGCAATGGGAAGAGGGCTGAGATTTCTGTTTGTGACAAAAATTATTGCTCTGGCACTACAACAGCAATTGTAAAAGCTCTTAAGAGTCAGTAAATATGAATTAGCTATTGGTTTCTACACTTTGTCAACTAGCAAAATAACATAATTGCCAGGAGAAATAGGCTGGCAGAATTGAATAGGTTCCTTGCAGGCCACTACACCTCTATTGTATTACAACAACTGGTATCACCTTGCCTTCCAAATACTGCTCATCTAAACAGTTACAAAGAAAACCCAGAATCTCTTCCACAACAAATTCAAATGTACCAAAAGAAAAAAACATTTAAATTACCTCAGTGAGTATTTGTGTACCCCCTGAGATGTTTCATTCACACCCCTCTGCCTTGCTTCAAATATAAAAAATGAGCAAAAGTTAAATAAAGAATACAATTTCAGTGTAAATAAAGCTGGATAAAAGGCAGGCCAGCGTTGATTAATTTGTTTCCCAAATCATATAATTACAAGTTCTTTTTTTAATTTTATTTTATTAAATTTATTGGGGTGACAATTGTTAGTAAAATTACATAGATTTCAGGTGTACAATTCTGTATTACATCATCTATAAATCCCATTGTGTGTTCACCACCCAGAGTCAGTTCTCCTTCCATCAGCATATATTCGATCCCCCTTACCCTCATCTCCCACTCCACACCCCACCCCCCTTACCCTCTGGAAACCACTAAACTATTGTCTGTGTCTATGAGTTTCTGTTTCTCATTTGTTTGTCTTGTTCTTTTGTTGTTTTTGGTTTATATACCACATATCAGTGAAATCACATGGTTCTCTGCTTTTTCTGTCTGACTTATTTCGCTCAGCATTACTCTCTCAAGATCCATCCATGTTGTCTCAAATGGTCCTATATCATCTTTTCTTACTGCTGAATAGTACTCCATTGTATATATATAACCACACCTTCTTTATCCATTCAATTATCGGATGTAATACAGAATTGTACACCTGGAATCTATGTAACTTTACTAACAAGTGTCACCCCAATAAACTTTTATTAAAAAAAAAAAAAAAAAAATATATATATATATATATATATATATATCAGGAACCAGACAACCCTGCCAATTTTCACCACTTTTATTCAACATAACTTTGGAAGTTTTAGCTACAAAAAGAAGAAAAGAAAAAGAAATAAAAGGTATCCAAATTGGAAAGGAGAAGTAAAATTGTCATTATATGCAGATGATGAGATAACATATGTAGAGAGAACCCCAAGTACTCCACTAAAAAACTATTAGAACTGATATCAGTTGCATTTGTATACACCAATAATAAACTATCAGAAGGAGAAATCAAGAAATCAATCCCATTTATAATTGCTTCAGAAACAATAAAATACCTAGGAATAAATTTAACCAAAGAAGTAAAAGATCTGTACTCAGAAAATTATGACACTGAAGGGAGAAAGTAAAGAAGATACAAATAAGTGGAAACACATACCATGCTCATGGATAGGAAGAATTAATACAGTTAAAATATCCATACTGCCTAAGGCAATATACAGATTCACCACAATTCCTATGAAACTACCAGTGACATTTTACTCAGAAATAGAACACATAATCCTAACATTTATATGGAACCATAAAAGAAATCGAAAAGCCATGGTAATCTTGAGAAATAAGAACAAAGTGGGAGGCATCACGCTACTCGACATCAAATCATACTACAAGGCTATAGTAATCAAAACAGTATGGTTCTGGAATAAAAAAAGACACATAGATCAATGGAACAGAATAGAGAGTCCAGAATTAAATCCATTCCTATATGGTCATTTAATCTATGAAAATGGAAGTAAGAATTTACATTGGGGTAATTAAATGGTGCTGCAAAAACTGGACTGACACATGCAAAAAATAAAACTGGACCACCTCCTTATGCCATATACGAGAACAAATTCAAAATGGATTAAAGACTTAAATGTAAGATCTGAAACCATAAAACTCCTAGAAGAAAATATTGGGAGTAAATTTACAGACATTATCCTGAGTAATATTTTTACTGATATAGCTCCTCGGGCAAGAGATGTAAAAGAAAAAACAAACATATGGTGTTACATTAAACTTAAAAGTTTTTTCCAGCAAAGGAAACCATTAATGAAACAAAAAGGCATCCTACTGAATGGGAGAATATATTTGTCGATGATATATCTGATAAGGGATTAATATCCAAAATTTATAAAAAACTCACTCAACTCAACTCCAAAAAAAATAACAAACAACCCAATTAAAAAATGAGTAGAGGATATGAAGAGACATTTTTCTAAAAAGGACATACAGATGGCAAACAGACATATGAAAAACTGCTCAACCTCACTAATAATTAGAGAAATGCAAATAAAAACCACAATGAGATACCACCTCACGCTGGCCAGAATGGCTATCATCAATAAATCAACAAACAAGTGCTGGTGAGGCTATGGAGGAAAGGGAACCCTGGTGCTCTCTCGGTGGGATTGCAGATTGGTGCAGCCACTATGGAAATCAGTATGGAGGTAGCTCAAGAAACTAGAAATGGAACTGTCTTATGACTCAGCAATTCCACTCTTAGGTATCTATCCAGACAAATCCAAGATTCTAATTCAAAAAAAAAAAAAAAAATGCACCCTATGTTTATTGCAGCACTATTTACAATATCCAAGACTTAGAAACAACCAAAATTCCCACTGATAGATGACTGGATTAAGAAACTGTGGTACATTTATACAATGGAGTATTTCTCAGCTATTGAGAAGAATGAAATCTTACCATTTGCAACGATATGGATAGACCTAGGGAACATTATCCTAAGTGAAATAAGTCAGTTTGAGAAAGACAAATACCATATGATCTCACTTATATATGGAATCTAAAGAAATGAGTAAAGTAAACAAAAATAGTCTCAGAGACACAGAGAAAAAACTGATGGTTGCTAGATGGGAAGGCAGTGGGAATAAGGGAGAAGGGGAAAGGATTAGACAGCATAAATTGGTAACTAAAATATTGCCATGGGGATATGAAAGACAGTTTGGGGAATATAATCAATAATGTTGTAAAGATTTTGCAGGGTGTCAGATGGGCACATGTTCAATTAGGGAGAATATTTCTTGGACTGTGTAGATGCTTGACTACTGCACTGTACACCTGAAGCTGAAGCTAAATAATATTGTATGTCAACTACAATTTAATATCTATAATCACAGTATATGGAGTACAACGTAGAGAATAGAATCAATGGAATTGTAATACATATATATGATGTCAGAGGGGCAATAGATTGGCGGAGGGTTTATCATTTTGTGAGGGATGAAATATCGATTATATTGTTTTGTACACCTGAAACTAATAATAATAATAATAATAATAATAATAATAATAAAAAAAATAGATTCTCTTTTTGTCTTTAACCTTTGCAATTTTAATTATAATGTGTCTTGTTGTGACCTTGTTTGGTGTAATCCTTTTTGGGACTCTCTGTACTTCTTGGGTCTGTGTGTCTATTTCTTTCACCAGGTTAGTAAAGTTTTCAATCATTATTTCTTCAAATAGATTCTCAATCCATTACTTTCTCTCTTCTCCTTCTGGTACCCCTAAGATGCCTATGTAGTTATGCTTGATGTGTCCCAGTGGTCTCTTAAACTGTCTTCATTTTTTTGGTTTTCTTTTTTCTTTTTTTCTGTTCCAATTGGGTGTTTTCTACTACCTTGTCTTCCAATTTGCTGATTCGACCCTGTGCTTCATCTAGCCTCATTTCAGTTATTGGATTCTTCACTTCTGACTGGTTCTTTTTTTTATGATTTCTATGTTCTTTTTAGTGCTTGTTGTCTCTTTGTTGAAGTCCTCACCAAGTTCCTTGAGCATCCTTATGACCATTGTTTTGAACCCTGTTCATTCAGTTCTGTTTCTGGAGTTTTCTCCTGTTCTTTCATTTGGGATGTATGTCATTGTTTCCTTATTTTGGCTGACTCTCTGTGTTTGTTTCTGTGCATTAGGTAGATCTGCCATGTCTCCCAGTCTGTTTGTGTGGTTTGGTGTAATAGGTGCCCTGTGGGGCCCAGTGACACAGTCTCCCTCGTCACCTGAGATGGGTGCTCCAGGACTGTCCCTTTTGTGGTTTTTTTTTGTGCCACCCTGTTATATTTGAGCCTTGATTGCTATTGGCACGTGAATGGGTGGGATTGAAACTTAGGATGACTGGCTGTGGAATTTGGCCACAACCACAGTTTATGGGCTCTGTGCGAGGAGCTTACCCCATGGAGCAGTTTTTGCACTGGTTGGCTCTGGTGCCTGTTGAGACTGACTTTGGGTGTTCCACTTGTGTAGCGAATTAGGTGGTACTGTGTTGTGGCAAAGCCAATCTCCAAGCATGCTATTTCTGGGGCTTCTTGGGAGGGACTCCAGTGCAGGCCCAGGTCATCCACTACCTTTGACTGGCCAGGAAGTACCTAGTAGGAGCTATAAAGTAATGAATATTTGGTTTCTGCATGTGCTGTACCTGGAGACACATGGGGGAAGCCACCCTGTTAACTGAGGATAACTGCTAACAGTACTGTGTCTTGGGTAGCTCCACAAAAGGCCAGGAAACTGAAGTTTACTTCCACCCACTAGCTCCCATAAGGTTCAGCCACTGATGAAGCCTCCTGTGGTACATATGTGGGTGTGGTGGGGTCTTGTGAGTCACCAGGGTGGAGCAAGTAGAACTTACCAGACTAATTCAGATTCAGATTTGCCCATGGGCATGGTGGAGAGGCTCAACACAGGAAAGCTGCTGCCCATGTGCTGGCTGCACAGAAGCAGGATCCCACACAGGGAAAATGATGACTCTCTCTCCAGTCCTCACCTAATAGTTACATAACTCAGTCTCCCCCCTTAGCCACCTTCCTCCACTGATGCCCAGGGTGAGTGTCTGCACAGGCCCTTTAAGAAGATGTCTTGGTTTCCTACAGCCTTCTGTCCCACCCAGATGGTCAGCATCCCCATTGGTTTTCACAGCCAGATGTCATGGGGTCTCCTCTTCCCAGCACCAGTATTCTGGGTGAGGAGTCTGGTTACAGCTGGGGTCACTTGCTGCTCCATGGGGAACCTCTGTGACAAAGATATCTCTCCCAATTTTCAACTGCCACACGTGGGTGTGGGACCAGCCTGTTTTGCATCTCCACCCCTCCTACTAGTGTCAATGTGGCTTCTTATTTATATCCTTAGTTATAAAACTTCTGTTCAGCTAGACTCAGATGGTTCTCCAGGTTTATTGTCTCTATAATTTTGTTGTAATTTTGATGTGTTCACAGGATGAGCCAAGCAGAGTGTTAATCTACTCCTCCATCTTGGATCTCCTTCCTAGATACTTGATGAATTATTATTTTACAATTTTTGAATTATATTTTCTTTTATTTATAATTTCAGCATCAATATTCATATTGCGAATTAGTCTCTTTTAATTCTATTGTTTACAGATATTGATAAAAATTAAAACACTTGGATGTATTTCTTATTGTCCTCTGTTCTTTTATTTAATTGCATTGAGATTTTCTTCTCCTTGAAAGTTTGACAGAACTCACTTATGAAATCAATTGGCACTAAAATGTGGGGAGATGACCATTTTACCTTTCAGAAAATCATAATAGACCAGTTAATATAGATAGAATTGACAAGTTATGGAAACCTCCTTCAGTTAATAGTTTTTGATAAAATACACTTTCCAATAAAAACCGTCTCTTTTATTCTCATTTTCAAATTTACATTTGTTATGTTTGTGGCATGATGGTCTTCATAGCTAATTATTAATTTTGGATTTTAATTTTTTATTTTATTTATTCTTGTCATTCATTTATTTAACAAATATTTATTGAAGAGTGATTGAAATGGATGGTTTCTGTCAATCTATTTTGTTCATTAATTGAGCCATATTCTCTGTTTCTCTGTATGACTAATGGTTTTTGTAGAAAACTGGGTGCTTGATTATTTTAATGGATAACTCTGGAAATCACGTTTTCCCTCTTCCCCAGAGTTTGCTGTTTTGTTTTATTGTTTTTTGTTTGATTGTTGAAAGTAGTAGTAGTTTATATTCCAAATTATTTTGCAAAACTATTTCTTGTGTATGATTACAGAAGTAGCTCATATTCAGCTAATCTTATGACAGAAATCTCCATGAATGGTAGAAGATAAAACAGACAAATAGCACACCAAATTTTAAAAAGTAAGAGAAAAAAGCAGACAAACAACATGAAGAAAAAATAACCTCTCCAATCTGCAGATTGACTCTGTGTTGGTGCCCTCTTTCAGCACTTAGCAAGGTTTGCTCTGAGCCTACAGATCTTCCCAGGGTAAAAGCTTAAGTCCTCCTCAGGTCTTCTCTGGGCATGCATATTGTCTCAGCATGTATGTGGGTTTCTAAGTTTGATTTTGATTATTTTAACTTCCCAGTCTCACTCCAATTTTTCTTCCATGGCATAAATTATCTCTTATGTTTCACTAACAATCTCTTGTCCCTGGCATCTGGGGGTCTACAGGTCACCTTGCAGTTTTTATCAGCAGTGCCCACTGCATTTGTTGTCTGAGTTCTTAGGTAGGCAAAGCAAGTCATGCACCTCGCATTAGACTTTCAGATAATCCTCACATAGTTTAGAACAGACATACACAATAATTTACAAATAAAGTCTGCTTTGCTCACTCTGGCTCTTGGGAGAAAACAGAACCAGGATGGTGGGCCTTCAAGACCAAAACCACTGCCATGCTGAGGAGGGCGTGGGGAAAGGGTAAGAGAAAATGCCACATTTTCCCCCCATTTTGAAGACGTATTTTTCTTAATTGGGTATTTACTTGGTTGCAGTGAACTCTGTTTTCCAGAACTCTAATAAAATGTATTCACACAATTTATACATGTTTTCTTTCTTTTTTTTTTTTAAATGTTGCTATTGTGGATTGATAGCTTGGAGCTTTCTAGTCCCTTATTTTGCTCCATACAGTCCACTTTTACTTTGTAAAAGGTGTTGGTTATCAGCTTTTGTGTACTTATTATTTATGTATTTTATGACTATCTTGATGAGAATTTAGTAAAAATTCTACCAAAAATGTATAATCTGTTACCAAATTGAATTGTACTTTCAAACACCTCATTTTTAATATGTACAAAAATAAATTCATCAGTTTTCCCTCTCACTGGTAGCTTTTCCTAGCTTTCTTGGTTGCATAGGAAGGACAAGTATTAATACATTCATCCCAGTTGGAAAACTATTGGCAATGTTCAGTCTTCCTTTTCCTCTACCCTTTTATATGATATTTTGCTAGGACCTTTTTTTTATTTATTTCATGTATCTACTAAAATATTGAATAAAAACGTTGACACCTCTATCTCTAGTCTTCCATTCCCTTTCCCTGTCTACCTGATTCATACTTTTTATACCCCAGTATAGAATATTGTCTTGCTTCCATAACAATTTGCATCTTTCATGTCCTACAGGGCCCAGCACCATAACTTTTATTCAGTAATATTTTTTCAGGCTTATTTACATCACCAGCACTTGGAAAACTATGTACATATATTGAATGTTCAAAACTATTTATTTCTTTTTCAATTTTGGTTTATTTTATTTTATTAGTTTGAGGTGTACAAAGCAACTTAATAGTTAGGCATTTACACCCCTCACAAAGTGATAACCCTCCTCCCCCAAGCTACTATCCCTCTAATATCTTATATAACTGCTATAATGCCGTTGACTATCTTCTGTGTGTGTGTGTGTGTGTGTGTGTGTGTGTGTATAATTGACATACCATATTATTCTTCAGCTTTCAGCTTCAAGTGTACAGTGCATTGGTCATGCATCTACACAGTCTATGAAGTGATCTGCCTGATAAATTCAGTGCCGATCTGGCACCTTACATCATCTTTACAACATTGTTGATTATATTCCCCATACTGTATCTCATATCCTTATGACATATTGTGTCTACTAATTTGTACTTTCTAATCCTTCTCCCCGATCCCCTCCCCACTCATCTAGCAACCAACAGTTTTTTCTTCTATATCCCCGAGTCTATTTCTGTTTCATTTGCTCATGTATTCTGTTCTTTAGATTCCACATATAAGTGAGATCATATGGCATTTGTCTTTCTCAGTCTGACTTATTTCAGTTAGCATAATATTCTCAAGGTCCATCATGTTTTTGCAAATTATAAGATTTCATTCTTTTTTTTATGGCCGAGTGGTCCATTGTAAACATGTACCATTGTATACATGTACCACGGTTTCTTTTTCCAATCATCTATCGGTGGGCATTTCAGTTGTTTCCATATCTTGGCTATTGTGAATAGTGCTGCAATAAATATAGGGGCTAAATTGGTGTAAAGACAGTTTATTTAATAAATGGTTCTGGGAAAACTGAACAGATCCGTGCCCAAAAATGAAACTGGACCACCTTCTTACACCATATACAAGAATAAATTCAAAATGGATTAAAGACTTAAATGAGAGACCTGAAACCATAAAACTCCTAGAAGAAAATATAGAAAGTAAATTTGCAGACATTACCCTTAGCAATATTTTTACTGATATATCTTCTGAGTCAAGGGAAGCAAAAATAAATAAATTAATTAATGAATTAATTAAACAAACAAACAAACAAACATGGGACTACATCAAGGTAAATTTTTTTTCATAGAAAAGGAAACCATCAATAAAACAAAACAACATCATACCAAGTGGGAGAACATATTTGCTGATACATCTGATAAGGGGTTAATATCCAGAATTTATTTTTAAAAACTCAATAACAAAAAAACAAGTAACCCTATTTAAAAAGTGGGCAGAGGTCATGAAGAGACATTTCTCTAAAGAGGACATACAGATGGCCCACAGACATACACATATGAAAAAAAAAGTCAAAGTCACTAGTCATTGGAGAAATGCAAATAAAAACCACAATGAGCTACCACATCACTCCTGTCAGAATGGCAATCATCAATAAATCAAAAAACAAGTGTTGGTGAGGATGTGGAGAAAAGGGAACCCTCGTGCACTGTTGGTGGTATTACAGTTGGTACAGCCACTATGGAAAACAGTACGGAAGTACCTCAAAAAATTGAAAATGGAACTACCTTACGACCCAGCAATTCCACTCCTGGGTATATATCCAAAGAAATCCAAAACACTAATTGAAAACTATTTCTTGACTAGATGCTTCATTGAATAGCTACCCTGTCCCTTGGAACTCTCTTATCTCTAAACTCCTATCACACTTACATTAAAAACATAGATTATTATATTAATACTGTACTGTCTCATGTTGTTATCTTTGGAATGAAAAGACAAAGGAGAGAGATAAGGAAATTAAAATGTATTGACAATTCCCTATGTTTTGCAAGTGTTTTATAAGAATTAAAATATATAACATATATATTCACCTCCACTTTATAAGTGTGAGATTCTAGATGACTTGTACAAAGTTGCATAGTACAAAACTTGATCTTACAGACTGTAGAATCCATCGCGCTTCTCAATATACAAAATAACTCAGCATAGCTAGTATCTTAAGAGAATTTTAAAATCTTTACAATTCTTTCACATCTCATCTTACCTTTTCATTTTGCTACCGTCTGCTCCAAGTTCACATCACTTCACCTCTGCAATAGCATCATGAGTTTCCTATTTTTCCACCCACTTCCAACCTTATACAATAAGTTAAACTGATGTGTAAAACAACATAACAACAGTAATTTTTTTACTGTTTTAAGAACAGATTTTTTCTCAAAACTAATTCTTAAAATTCCTTAGTCTAGAATTCAATGCCTCTATGAATTTGAGCCCTCTTGTAATGATCCCATTTATGAATGCCATGTGTCCTACAAACAAAAATATTTAGTATTATTAATAATAATACTTCCACTGCACCCTATACAATTTTAGTTTTGGGATTTTAAATATTTTCTGTGGCTGTGTTCACTGGAATGCCATACTCACAGTCTCTTCTCCACACATTTAGATCGTCCTGATCTCTTAATTTATGTATATCACAAACATAGAATAAAATTATAGTAAAAAATAGAAAATGATCAATTCTCTTATCTTACCTGATAAATGGTATGCTTCAAAACACTTCAGCTTCTCAAATTTCCCCCATGCAACTAGCACAGAATAGGCTAATAAAGTGAATGAACAAGTGCCTCAGTTTAGACCATTAAAATGTAATTTAAAGTCACCTCTCTCCTCTGTTCCTCATATCATGTTAAAAATGAGAGAATCACTCCTGAATACTGACATAAATACAAAATTGAGTCCTGAAATCTCATACTATATAGTGTAGTATTTAAAAATACAAGCTTGGAAGTCAGACAACTGAACTTTAAATCCTTATTATAATAGTTACTAACTGTAAGACCTTGGATTTATTTTTTTTTTCATTTTAGTTTCCTCATTTATAAAATAGGAATAGAGATAATCCCCACTTCATAGGGTAATTATAAGGCCTGAGGAAAGTTGAATTGTGTCACCTCTATTTCCAAAGCTTGATCTGCTCTAGAATTTCAGACACAAAGAATGTCCAGACTAGAAAGAACCTTCAAAAAGAAAGAGATTGTTTTTGTGGTATTCCAACATAAACCATGATAACCTTTCTACCATATCTGAAAATCCTATTTCTATCCCAGATTGAAGCTAGATTACCCTGCTTTGCTCCCACGGACTGAGTCTCCTCCAAGTCTGCTATGCACAGTTCTTCCTACACTCAAGATTTTCTCTTTGTATTAGAAATTGCACGAAGTAGTGAGCACTAATTTAAATTAATAGTCATAACTTGTCCGTTATGAAATAAAGAGAGGCTACATAAGTTTTCACTGAGCAGTAAAGAGTGCATATGTATTCTGCCATATATTAAGCTCAGACTCTGCTGTGCACTTAATGCTATCAAATACTGTATTTTTTGAAAAAAAATTACATGAAGTTGCATTACAAACACTAATGATATATTTACTAGGGAAGGAGCTAATATTATTAAATATATTTTATCTACTCTGCAACACATACTTTTTTGTGCTTCCCTCAATTATGCCTCCATTGGATTTGAAATTATTCCAAGAATAAAACAAGGGAAATAAAGTGGGTGCTAATAGGCAAGGTAGTGGAAAGGACCCTTTCTAACAAATTGTCCACACATCTCTCTGATCCAGGATTTCTTATTTAATTATATGTGGACGATGGAGATTGTGGTCATGGAGTAAGACATGATTATCAAATCCTAAAATATTGGGAAAAAATGAATTATCTTAGAAACTTCGATAAAGTAAATTGCAGTCAAAATAATTTCAAGTGGAGGCCAATATAATACACCAAAATGGAAGCAGTTATAAGAGAAACAGTATTAATTTGTCTTGAACCTATTTATGAATAAGTGCTCTATAATTGGTCACTAAAGGAAGATGGTTGTTTCCCTCATATTAGCCTTGACAGTTACCATGCTCCCAAGTATGCCCTCTTCAAAGAAATAATCTTGGATTAGATGTGATATAGAGCTCACTCAGAGTAAAATTTATTAAGTCCACCTGTCAGAAACTAAGAATTTACTACCAAATTCTGTGACACCAATTATACTAAATCTTTTTAATTCAGCCTTCTGAGTATTTTAAAAATATTTTCCCTTTACATATTCCCAGAGCCACTTTTTTAGACCAGGCTAATATCATCTCTTTTCTGAAATCTTGTAATACCCATTCTTGACTGTAGTCTAACATTCACCAATTATACCTGATATTGCTAATGGAGTAATATTTCCAAAACATAAATATGGGAGAGATGCAAGAGAGTAGATAAGCACTGTGCCTGCTTCCTTCTGTGAACACATTAAAATTATAACTATTATAGAACAGTCAACCTGGAGAAACATCTGAAGTCTAGTTGAACAGAAGTTTTATAACTAAGGATATAAAGAAGAAGCCACGTCAAGACTAGCAGGAGGGATGGAGATTACTCCCAAAGGAGCGAGGGACACCAGCCACACACCAGGTCCCCAAGCCCAGAGTACTGGTGCTGGAAAGAGGAGTCCCCACAACATGTGGCTGTGTAATATGTGGGGAGTCCAACTATTCAGGTGGGATAGAAGGCTGTTGGAAACCTAGACATTTTCCTAAAGGGTTCCTGCACAGACTCACTCATTCACAGGCAATCAGCCTGGACTGCATAGGAGGGATGATGACTCGGGGTGGGGGGGCATTGGAGGCATATGTGGGGTCAGACTGAGGTGTGTGGCCTTGGAGCAAGGACTGGAAAACAGTCTCCATTTTCCCTGTGTAGGATCTTCTTCCCATGCAGCTGGCAGGCGGATGCCATCTTTCCTGTGTTAAGCCTTCCCCAACATGCTCAGATCTGAATCTAAATTGGTCTGGTGAGCTCTGCTGTGATGCAGCCCTACCCAAATCCCCCAAAGCTGGAGGAACTTTCTTGGAGACCAATAAGCCCTTTCCACATTACACTCTTCTTTGGAAAACTGTCAGAGTCCATGGACCCCAGGTGGGCAGGAACTGCCCTTGGTATACTCTGAGATTTTTCCTGAGTAGCTCCAGGCTCAGCACTGTCATCAAACCAGAATCTACATTAACTTTGCGAACACAACACTTCCCAATTTTGTGACTCCTTAAGACCCTGCCTCATTCAAGTTTAGTACTGCCTGAAGATATATCAGTACTGAACCTTAAGGGAGCTGGGAGGTGGCAGCAAGCCTTGGTGTGGCCTGGGTTGTTTCAGAGCTACCTCAGGACTGGTAACAGTAGTATCCATCCTTGGTTCCCCGTGTGGCCTTTCCCACACACCTGCAGGTTTAGCATGGTCAGGACACAATGGTTAAATCACTTTGTAGCTCCAACCAGGTCATCCCTGGCCAGTCATAGGCAGAGGGTGACCTGGAACTACAACAGAACCTCTTCCAAGAGACCCAGAATGAAAATACATAGAGCTTGGCTTCAGACTACAGTACACCAGCACCCAATTAGCTCCATAAGTGGAACACACAAAGGGTGGTCTCAGTAGGTATCACAGTCCACTGGGGAAAATTCCACTTGCGTGGGCAAGAACCCACACAGCAGCAAATAAGATGTGGACATGGTCAAACCCCACAGCCAATCAGCCTGAGGGTCAATCCCACCAACTGACATGCTGATAGCCATCAAGGCTCAACAGTAATATGAGGGCATACACAACCCACACAAGGGACACTCTTGGAGCATGTGGAACAATTGACCAGAGAGATTATGCCTGGGCCCCACAGGACACATACTACACAAGACCACTCAGCTAAGACTGGGAGACATAGTAGATCTACCTAATAAACAGAAACAAACACAGAGAGGCGGCCAAAATGAAGAAATAAAAATATATGTCCCAAATGAAAAAAACAGGAGAAAACTTCAGAAAAAGATCTAAACTAAATAGAAGAAAACAAAACAAAACAAAACAAACTAACAAACAAAAAAAAAAACCACAAAACACTATAAGATACAGAATTCAAAATAATGGTTATAAGGATGCTCAAAGAATTCAGTGAAAATTTCAACAAAGAGATTTCAAGCATAAAAAGGACATAGAAACCATAAAAAAGAACCAGTCAGAAGTGAAGAATACAGTAACTGAAATAAAGAATGCACTAGAAGAAATCATCAGCAGACTAGATGAAGCATAGTATTGAATCACTGATTTGAAAGACAAGGTAGCAGAAAACACCCAAACAGGACACCAAAAAGAAAAAAAAAGTATAAAAAAATTAAAATAGTTTAAGAGACCGCTGGTATAGCATCAAGCACACCAACATTTGCATCATAGGGGTACCACAAGGGGAAGAGAGAAAGCACAGGATTGATAACCTATTTGAAGAAATTATGACTGAAAAATTTCCTAACCTGTTGAAGCAATTAGACATGCAAGTCCAGGAATTGCAGAGTCCCAAAGAGATGAACCAAAACAGGAACAAACCAAGACACATTTGATTTAAAAATGACAAATATTAAAGACACAGATACCCACAGGGGGGTGGGGGGGGTGGCGGGGAGGTGAGGGTAAGGGGGATCGAATATATGGTGATGGAAGAACTGACTCTGGGTGATGAACATACAATGGGATTTATAGATGATGTAATACAGAATTGTACACCTGAAATCTATGTAATTTTACTAACAATTGTCACCCCAATAAATTTAATTAAAAAAAATAAAATAAAATAAAAATAAATAAAAAATAAAAGCAGCAAGAGAAAGGTAAATAGCAACTTATAAGATTGTGAGCTGTTGTGATGAGAAAATATATATGAAAATTATACAAATGCAATGCCTGATATGAAAACAGGAGTTGAAAAATGCTAACTTATTTTTGAATAATATATTATATTGCTAATAGTACAAAACTGCCTTGTTTAATAATTAATATCCATTATCAATAAAACGTTTAAATACTTTACACACAAAAAAAAATAAAGCAAAAAACCACTGTGAGTGAATTTCTCAACAGAAAATTTGTAGGCCAGAAGGACAGGCAGGAAACATTCAAAGCGATAAAAAGCTGGGATCTACAACCACGACTACTCTACCCAGCAAGACTATAATTTAAAATTGAAGGACAAGTAAACAGTTTACCAAACAAGAAAAAGCTAAAGGAGTTCATCACCACCAAACCTGTATTTCAAGGAATGTTAGAAGGACTTCTTTAAGATGGGAAAAAAATCAAAACTATGAATAATAAAAAGGCAATAGGTACATATATAGCAACAATTTCAAAGTAAATGGATTAAAAGCTCCAATCAAAAGTCATAGGGTGACTCTTTTTGCTTAGCATAATTTCAAGATCCATCCATCTTGTCGCCAAGGGCAATATTTCATCTTTTCTTATGGCACAATACTAATTCATTATGAGATATATATATATATATATATATATATATATATATATATATATATATATATATATATCTCACAATGGAATATGTATATATGTGTGTGTATATATATATATCACAACTTATATATATATATATGTGTGTGTGTATATATATATCACAACATATATATATATATATATATATATATATATATATATATATATATATATATATATATATCTCACAAGTTGTTTATCCAATCATCTATTGAAGGACATTTCAGTTGTTTCCATGTTTTGCCCACCATAAATAAAGCTGCAATGAACATCAGAGCACATATATCTTTATGGATCAATGTTTTCAGATTTTTTTGGAGAGATACCCAGGAGAGGGATTACTGGGTAACATGATAATTCTATTCTTAATTTTTTGAGGAACCTCCACACTGCCTTCTGTAGCAGCTGCACCAATCTGCATTCCCACCAACAGTGTATGAAGGTTCCTTTTTCTCCACAGCCTCTCCAACACTTATTATTTGTCTTGTTGATAACAGCCTTTTTAACAGGTGTGAGGTGATATCTCATTGTGGTTTTTATTCACATTTCTCAAACGATTAGTGATGTTGACCATCTTTTCATACGTCTATTGGCCATCTCTATGTCCTCTTTGGAGAAATGTCTATTCAGGTCCTCTGCTCATTTTTTATTGGATTGCTTGTTTTTTTTGTTGTTGAGTTGTATGAGTTTATATATATATATATATATATATATATATATATATATATATATATATATATATATATATATATATATATATAAATGCAATGCCTGATATTTTATATATATATATATATATTATTCCCTTACAAGAACCGTTGTTTGCAGAAGTCTTCTCCCATTCAGCGGGTTGCCTCTTTATTTTGTCAATGATTTATTTTGCTGTGCAGAAGCTTTTTGGTTTAATATAGTCCTATTCATTTGCTTTAGCTTTTTCTTCCCTTGCCTTTGAAGTCAAATTCATAAAATCCTCTTTGAACCGAAGGTCCATAAATTTAGTACCTATGTTTTCTCCTATGCGGTTTATAATTTCCAGCCTTATGTTTAGGTCTTTGATCCATTTTGAGTTAATTTAGGTACATGGTGACAGATAGCAGTCTAGTTTTACTCTTTTGCACGTGGCTTTCCAATTCTCCCAACACCATTTATAGATGTTGTCTTTCCTCTGTTGTATATTTTTGGCTCCTTTCTCAAAAATTATGTCCATATTTATGTGCTTTATTTCTGGGTTTTCATTGTAGTTCGTTGGTCTGTGTCTGTTTTTCTGCCCATACCATACTATTTTGAATGTTGTTGCCCTGTAGTGCAAGCTGAAGTCAGGGAGTGTGATAACTCCAGAATTGTTGTTGTTTCTTAGGATGGCTTTGACTATTCGGGGTTTTTTGTGGTTCCATACAAATCTGATGATTTTTTGTTCTCCTTCTTTACAAAACGCCACTGGGATTTTGATGGGGATTGCATTAAATCTGTATACAGCTTTGGGTAATATGACCATTTTAACTATGTTGATTCTTCCAATCCATGAACATCAAATGTCTTCCCATTTCTTTGTGTCTTCTTCAATTTCTTTTAAAAATGTTTTATTTTTTTCAGTGCATAGGTCTTTCACACCCTTGGGTAAATTTACTCCTAGGTATTTTATTCTTTTCCTTGCAATTGAAAAGGATTTTTTTTTTCTTTTTCTGAGATTGCATTGTTGGTATATAGGAATGCAATGGATTATTGTACACTGATTTTGTAGCCAGCAACTTTATTGTATTTGTTTATTGTTTCTAATAGTTTTTTGGAGTCTTCAGTGTTTTCTATGTAAAGAATAATGTCATGTGCAAAAAGTGACAATTTAACTTTTTCGTTCCCAATTTGGATGCCATTTATTTCTTTTTCTTGCCTGAATGCTCTTGCTAGGACTTCCAATACTCAGTTGAAAAACAATGGTGATAGGTGCTTTAGTTTTCATATTGCTTCAAATTACTGTCTGCTGTCTTTTCCTTTTAGTCTGAAGCATTTGTTGTAGTGCAGGTCTTCTAGCAATGAAGTTCCACAGTTTTCATTTTAATCTGAGAATGTATTCAGGGTAACTTTCTGGAATATAGAATTCTTGGTTGACTGTAATTGTTTCCTAGCACTATAAATACGTTATTCTACTGCTGTTTTGCCTCAAGTGTTCTGAAGAGAAATCCGCTGTTAATCTTCTTGGGGTTACTTCATACATGAAATGTCACTTTCCTTTTCATGTTTTCAGGCATCCCTCTTCATCTTTGTCTTTCAAAAATTGGATTATTGTGTGTCTGTATAGTCATCTCTTTTGAGAGTTTTTGAAGTTCCTTGGATGTGTAAAATCATGTATTTTACCAGATTTGTAGATTTATGTATTTTACCAAATTTATTGAACTTTTTAAAATTTTGGCCATTATTTCTTAAAAATATTATTTATTCCCCTAGTTCTACCACGTCTCCTCTTCAGACTCACATAATTTGAATATTGGTAAGTTTGATGGTGTCCCACAGGTCTCATAGAATGGTACATATATTACAACCGAACAACTTATATTGAAACATGATAATCACCTCAAATCCATAGTTTATCTTAGGGTTCACTCTTGGTTGTACATTCTATGGGTTTACATAAAAGGATAATGGCATGCATTCACTATTACAGTATTATAAATAGTTTCACTGCCCTAAGGGCTCCTCTGTGCTCCACCTATTTATCCCTTATAACCCTTTAATACACAGCACAATAACTCTTTTTACTGTTTCCAGAGTTTTCCCTTTTCTAGAATGTCATATTGTTGAAATCATACATTGTGTAGAATTTTCAGATTTGCCTCTTTCACTTAGTAATATGCAATAAAGTTTCTTCCATGTCTTTTCATGGCCTAATAGCTCATTTCTTTTTAGTGATAAATAATATTGCATTGTCTTGATGTACAACAATTTATTTATTCATTTACCTACTAAAGTATATCTTGGTTGCCTCCGTATTTTGACAATTATAAAAAACCTAATGTAAACATCAATGTGCGTGTTTTATGTTTTGTTTCGTTTTTGTTTTGTTTTTGGTGTGTGTGTGCATGTGTGTGTGTGTGTTTTCAACTCCTTTGGGTGAATACTAATGGATATAATTACTGGACTATATGGTAAAAGGATGTTTAGTTTTGTAAGAAACCACCAAACTATCTTTCAAAGTGGCTGTACAATTTATATTCCCACTAGAAAAGGGTGAGAACTCCTGTTGCTCCACATTCCTGCCAACATTTGGTGTTGTCAATGTTTTCTAGCACTTTTTCTAGGACGAGTTCACGAAATTAATTGTCATACCTCATAAGCCTTGAGGTTGAGTAGTTTCAGTCTTCCGCCTTTGCCCTTCTCCTTCAATGTTGTGTTGTTTATTCTGGGTCTTTTTTCTTTCCCTAAAAGCTAACATGGTGTGATTTTTATTGTGATTGCACTGAATATATAGATCAAGTTGGAAAAAAACTGGCATCTTGACCATATTGAATCTTCCTTTCCATGAAAATAGTGTATAACTCAATTTATTTAGTTATTCGATTTTGTTCATCAAAGTTTTATAAAACTACAAAACATAGATATTGTATATGATGTTTGTTACATTTATACTTGAGTATTTCATAGATGGGGATGCTAATGTAAATGCTATTGTGTTTTAATATCAAATTCCACTTATTCATTGTTAGTATACAGAGAAACTAACTTTTTGTTTGTTTGTTTGATTTTAAACAATTGTTTTTATTAGTTTCAGGTGTACAAAACAATATAATAGTTAGACATTTATCATTTATATCCCTCACACAGTGATAACCCCCTCCGCCCATCTACTACGACTCGGACATTGCATACAGGCATTACATTTCCACTGTCTCTATTCCTAATGCTATACTTCTTGCATACACACACACACACACACACATATATATATACATATATATGTATATGTGTGTATATATATTTATATATATTAAAAATTGTAGTTGACACTCATTATTGTTCAGCTTCAGCTTCAGGTGTACAGTGATCAGGCAGGTGATCAAGCATCTACAGCATCCCTCAGGTGGTCTCCCTAATGAGACAAGTATCAAGGTGAAAATATAATTTATGAATTGGAAACTAGTACTGGGGAAAAAATATTATAACAAGGTTCTCTTCAAGAGAAACTAACTTTTGTATACTAACCTTATACCCTGCAATATTGTTATAATAGTTTATTAATTTCAGGTTTTTTTGTTGTTTTGCATTTTCTATAAGCTCATGACTTTTTCAAGGTTATCTTTTCATTCATATTTTCATCTTTTTCTCTATCATGTGTTCTGATTAATTCCTCAGTACTAATTTCAATTCATAAGTTATTTTTCACCATTGACAAGTAAACAGCTAATTCCATTTATAGTAATATTACTTTAAATGACTGTATATTTCCTTTATTGAGCTTTCAGTTACTTAATAATTGGAGTACTGGGTAAAAGAAAAAAAAAAAAAAACACAGAAAAAAACCCTGTACTAGACAAAATATTAGCTTACTTGCATCCTTTTATTTCACAACTTAATTTTCTTTTTTTGAATTTAATTTCCTCCTTTATGGTTCTTTTATAACTTATTGGAGTGACAATTGTTAGTAAAATTACATAGACTTCAGGTGTACAATTCTGTATTACATCACCTATGAATCTCATTGTGTGTTCACCACCCAGAGTCAGTTCTCCCTCCATCACCATATATTTGATCCCCCTTACCCTCACCTCCCAACCCCACTCCCCTTACCCTCTGGTAACCACTAAACTATTGTCTGGGTCTATGAGGTTTTGTTTCTCATTTGTTTGTCTTGTTCTTTTGTTGTTTTTCATTTATATACCACATATCGGTGAAATCATATGGTACTCTGCTTTTTGTGTCTGACTTATTTCGCTTAGCATTATACTCTCAAGATGCATCCATGTTGTCACAAATGTTCCTATATCATCTTTTTTTTTACCGCTGAATAGTATTCCATTGTGTATATATACCACAACTTCTTTATCCATTCATCTATCGAAGGACATTTTGGTTGTTTCCATTTCTTGGTTACCGTAAACAAAGCTGCAATGAACATTGGCACACACGTTTCTTTATGTATAAATGTTTTCAGATTTTTTGGGTAGATACCCAGGAGAGGGATTACTGGGTCATATGGTAACTCTATTCGTAATTTTTTGAGGAACCTCCACACTGCCTTCCATAACGGCTGCACCAGTCTGCATTCCCACCAACAGTGTATGAGGGTTCCTTTTTCTCCACAGCCTCTCCAACACTGCTTACTATTTGTCTTGTTGATGAGAGCTATTCTGACTGGGGTGAGGTGATATCTCATTGTGGTTTTGATTTGCATTTCTCTGATGATTAGTGATGTTGAGCATTTTTTCATATGTCTATTTGCCATTTGTATGTCCTCTTTGGAGAAATGTCTCTTCAAGTCCTCTGCCCATTTTCAATTGGGTTGTTTGGTTTTTTGTTGTTCAGTTTCATAAGTTCCTTGTGTATTTTGGATATTAGCCACTTATCAGAGACGCTGTTTGCAAAAATCTTCCCGCATTCAGTTGGTGGCCTCTTAATTTGTCGATGCTTTCTTTTACTGGGCAGAAGCTTTTAAGTTTCATATAGTCCCATTCATTTATATTAGCTTTTACTTCCATTGCCTTTGGAGTCAAATTCATAAATACTCTTTGAACCCAAGGTCCATAAGTTTAGTACCTATGTTTCCTTCTATGCAGTTTATTGTGTCAGGCCTTATGCTTAAGTCTTTGATCCATTTTGAATTAATTTTGGTACGTGGTGACACATCACAGTCTAGTTTCATTCTTTTGCACATGGCTATTCAATTCTCCCAGCACCATTTATTGAAGAGGCTATCTTTCCTCCATTGTATGTTTTTAGCTTCTTTGTCAAAAATTATCTGTCCATATTTAATGTGGTTTTATTTCTGGGTTCTCAATTCTATTCCATTGGTCTGTGTCTGTTTTTCTGCCAATACCATGCCGTGTTGATTACTGTAGCCCTGTAGTACAAGCTAAAGTCAGGGAGGGTGATACGTCCAGTATTGTTCTTTTTTCTTACGATTCCTTTGGCTGTTCGGGGTCTTTTGTGGTTCCAAACAAATCTGATGATTTTTTTGTTCCATTTCTTTAAAAAATGGCTTTGGGATTTTGGTGGGGTTTGCATTAAATCTAGATATTGCTTTGGGTAATATGGACATTTTAACTATGTTGATTCTTACAATCCATCAGCACAGAATGTCTTTCCATTTCTTTGTGTCTTCTTCAATTTCTTTCAAAAATGTCTTATAGTTTTCAGCATATAGGTCCTTCACATCCTTGGTTAAGTTTATTCCTAGGTATTTTATTCTCTTTGCTGCAATTGTAAAAGGAGTTGGTTTTGCATTTTCTCTGAGATTTCATTGCTAGTATGTAGGAAAGCAATGGACTTTTGTACGTTGATTTTGTAGCCAGCAACTTTACTGTATTCGTTGATTGTTTCTAATAGCTTTTTGGTGGAGTCTTTAGGGTTTTCTATATATAGCATCATGTCATCTGCAAAGAGTGATAATCTAACTTCTTCTTTTTGAATTTCGATGCCTTTTATTTCTTTCTCTTGCCTCATTGCTCTGGCAAGGACTTCCAACACTATGTTGAAAAGCAGAGGAGATAGGGGACAGTCCTGTCGTGTTCCTGAACGTAGACCAAAGGGCTTCAGTTCTTCACCATTAATTATGAGATTACGTGAGAGTTTGTCACATATGGTCTTTATTATGTTAAGGTATTTCTCTCTATACCTATTTAATTCAGTGTTTTAATCATAAATGGATGTTGTATCTTGTCAAATGCTTTTTCTGCAACAATTGACATAATCATATGATTTTTGTCCTTTATTTTGTTTATGTGATGTATCACATTGATGTATTTGCGGATGTTGAACCATCCTTGTGCCCTGGAGATGAACCCCACTTGGTCGTGATGAATAATCTTTTTAATGCATTGTTGTATTCGATTTGCTAGAATTTTATTCAGGATTTTTGCATCTGTATACATCAGAGATATTGGTCTGTAGTTTTCTTTTTTTGTGCTGTCCTTACCAGGTTTTGGTATCAGGGTAACGTTGGTTTCATAAAATCAGTTAGGGAGTACTATCTCTTCTTCAATATTATTGGAAGAGTTTGAGGAGGATTGGTATTAGATCCTCTTTGAAGGTTTGGTAGAATTCACTAGTAAAGCCATCTGGTCCCGGACTTTTGCTTTTGGGAAGGTTTTGGATGACTGATTCAATTTCGTTACTGGTGATCAGTCTGTTTACATTTTCCAGTTCTTCAGGTTTCAGCCATGGAAGGCTATATGTTTCTAAGAACTTGTCAATTTTTTCCAGGTTATTGAACTTCGTGGCATATAGTCCTTCATAGTATTCTTCGATGATCCTTTGTATTTCTGTGCCTTCCGTGATAACTTCCCCTTTTACGTTTCTGATTTTGTTAATTAGTGTATTCTCTCTTTTTATCTTAGTGAGTCTAGCCAAGGGTTTGTCAATTTTGTTAATCTTTTCAAAGAACCAGCTCTTTGTCACATTAATTTTTTCTATTGTCCTTTTGTTCTCTATTTCATTTATTTCTGCTCTAATTTTTGTTATTTCCTTTCTTCTGCTGACCTTGGGTTTTACTTGTTCTTCTTTTTCAAGTTCTTTAAGTTGTAACATGAGGTTATTTATATGGGAGTTTTCTTGTTTCTTTTTTTTTTTTTTTTAATTAAATTTATTGGGGTGACAATTGTTAGTAAAATTACATAGATTTCAGGTGAACAATTCTGTATTACATCATCTATAAATCCCATTGTGTGTTCACCACCCAGAGTCAGTTCTCCTTCCATCACCATATATTCGATCCCCCTTACCCTCATCTCCCACCCCCACCCCGCCCCTTACCCTCTGGCAACCACTAAACTATTGTCTGTGTCTATGAGTTTCTGTTTCTCATTTGTTTGTCTTGTTCTTTTGTTGTTTTTGGTTTATATACCACATATCAGTGAAATCACATGGTTCTCTGCTTTTTCTGTCTGACTTGTTTCGCTCAGCATTACTCTCTCAAGATCCATCCATGTTGTCACAAATGTTCCTATATCATCTTTTCTTACTGCGAATAGTATTCCATTGTGTATATATACCACAACTTCTTTATCCATTCATCTATCGAAGGACATTTTGGTTGTTTCCATGTCTTGGCCACTGTAAACAAAGCTGCAATGAACATTGGAGCACACGTGTCTTTATCTCTAAATGTTTTCAGATTTTTGGGTAGATACCCAGGAGAGGGATTGCTGGGTCATATGGCAATTCTATTCGTAATTCTTTGAGGAACCTCCACACTGCCTTCCATAACGGCTGCACCAGTCTGCATTCCCACCAACAGTGTATGAGGGATCCTTTTTCTCCACAGCCTCTCCAACATTTGTTATTATTTGTCTTGTTGATGATCGCCATTCTGACTGGGGTGAGGTGATATCTCATTGTGGTTTTGATTTGCATTTCTCTGATGATTAGTGATGTTGAGCATTTTTTCATATGTCTATTTGCCATTTGTATGTCCTCTTTGGAGAAATGTCTCTTCAAGTCCTATGCCCATTTTTCAATTGGTTTGTTTGTTTTTTTGTTGTTGAGTTGCATGAGTTCCTTGTATATTCTGGATGCTAGCCCCTTATCGGAGGCACTGTTTGCAAAAATCTTCTCCCATTCAGTTGGTGGCCTCTTTATTTTGTCAATGGTTTCTTTTGCTGTGCAGAAGCTTTTAAGTTTCATATAGTCCCATTCGTTTATTTTAGCTTTTACTTCCATTGCCTTTGGAGTCAAGTTCATAAAATGCTCTTTGAACCCAAGGTCCATAAGTTTAGTACCTATGTTTTCTTCTATGCAGTTTATTGTGTCAGGTCTTATGCTTAAGTCTTTGATCCATTTTGAATTAACTTTGGTACATGGTGACAAATAGCAGTCCAGTTTCATTCTTTTGCACGTGGCTATCCAATTCTCCCAGCACCATTTATTGAAGAGGCTGTCTTTGCTCCATTGTATGTTTTTAGCTTCTTTATCAAAAATTATCTGTCAATATTTATGTGGTTTTATTTCTGGGTTCTCAATTCTCTTCCATTGGTCTATGTGTCTGTTTTTCTGCCAATACCATGCTGTTTTGATTATTGTAGCCCTGTAGTACAAGCCAAAGTCAGGAAGTGAGATACCTCCATTATTGTTCTTTTTCCTTAAGATTGCTTTGGCTATTCGGGGTCTTTTGTGGTTCCAAACAAATCTGATGATTTTTTGTTCTATTTCTTTAAAATATGCCATTGGGATTTTGATGGTGATTGCATTGAATCTGTATATTGCTTTGGGTAATATGGCCATTTTAACTATGTTGATTCTTCCAATCCATGAGCACGGAATGTCTTTCCATTTCTTTGTGTCTTCTTCAATTTCTTTCAAAAATGTCTTATAGTTTTCAGCATATAGGTCTTTCACATCCTTGGTTAAGTTTATTCCTAGGTATTTTATTCTTTTTGCTGCAATTGCAAAAGGAATTTTTTTTTTTGTATTTCTTTTTCTGAGATTTCATTGTTAGTATATAGGAAGGCAATGGACTTTTGTGCATTGATTTTGTAGCCAGCAACTTTACTGTATTCGTTGATTGTTTCTAATAGCTTTTTGGTGGAGTCTTTAGGGTTTTCTATATATAGCATCATGTCATCTGCAAAGAGTGATAATTTAACTTCTTCATTCCCAATTTGGATGCCTTTTATTTCTTTCTCTTGCCTGATTGCTCTGGCAAGGACTTCCAACACTATGTTGAAAAGCAGAGGTGATAGGGGACATCCCTGTCGTGTTCCTGAACGTAGAGCAAAGGGCTTCAGTTTTTCTCCATTAATTATGAGATTAGCAGAGGGCTTGTCATATATGGCCTTTATTATGTTAAGGTATTTTCCTTCTATGCCCATTTTATTAAGTGTTTTAATCATAAATGGATGTTGTATCATGTCAAATGCTTTTTCTGCATCAATTGATATAATCATATGATTTTTGTCCTTTATTTTGTTTATGTGATGTATCACATTGATGGATTTGCGGATGTTAAACCAATCTTGTGCCCCGGTGATGAAACCCATTTGGTCGTGATGAATAATCTTTTTTAATGCATTGTTGTATTCGATTTGCTAGAATTTTATTTAGGATTTTTGCATCGGTATTCATCAGAGATATTGGTCTGTAGAGATATTGGTCTGTCCTTACCAGGTTTTGGTATCAGGGTAATGTTGGCCTCATAAAATGAGTTAGGGAGTACTGTCTCTTCTTCAATTTTTTGGAAGAGTTTGTGCAGAATTGGTATTAGATCCTCTTTGAAGGTTTGGTAGAATTCACTAGTGAAGCCATCTGGTCCCGGACTTTTGCTTTTGGGAAGGTTTTGGATGACTGATTCAATTTCACATTGGTGATCGGTCTGTTTAGATTTTCCAGTTCTTCATGGTTCAGCCTTGAAGGCTATATGTTTCTAAGAACTTGTCCATTTCTTCTAGGTTGTTGAATTTGGTGGCATATAGTCCTTCATAGTATTCTTGGATGATCCTTTGTATTTCTGTGGTGTCCGTGATAACTTCCCTTTTACGTTTCTGATTTTGTTAATCAGTGTCTTCTCTTTTATCTTAGTAAGTCTAGCCAAGGGTTTGTCAATTTTGTTAATCTTTTCAAAGAACCAGCTCTTTGTCACATTAATTTTTTCTATTGTCTTTTTGTTCTCTATTTCATTTAGTTCTGCTCTAATTTTTGTTATTTCCTTTCTTCTGCTGACCTTGGGTTTTACTTGTTCTTCTTTTTCTAGTTCTTTAAGGTGTAACATGAGGTTATTTATTTGGGAGTTTTCTTGTTTCTTGAGATAGGCCTGTAATGAGATAAATTTCCTCTTAAAACTGCTTTCGCTGCATCCCAAAAATTTTGGTAGGATGTATTTTCATTGTCATTTGTTTCTATGTATCTTTTGATCTCTCCTCTAATTTCTTCTTTGACCCAGTCCTTCTTTAAAAGTATGTTGTTTAATCTCCATGTATTTGTGTTTTTCCGCTTTCTTTTTACAGTTGATATCCAATTTCAAAGCCTTGTGATCAGAGAATATGCATGGTATGATTTCAATCTTCTTAAATTTGTTGAGACTGATTTTATGTCCCAATATATGGTCTATCCTTGAGAATGTTCCATGTACACTAGAAAAGAATGTATAGTCTGATGTTTTAGGATGAAGTGCTCTATAAATGTCAATTATGTCCATTTCATCTAATGTGTCATTTAGGGCTACTATTTCGTTATTTATTTTCTGTTTGGATGATCTATCCATAGCTGTCAATGATGTATTTAAGTCCCCTAGTATAATTGTGTTTTGGTCAATTTCTCCCTTTAGTTCTGTTAGTAGTTGCTTGGTATATTTCGGTGCTCCCTGATTGGGGGCATAAATATTGATGACTGTTATGTCTTCTTGTTGTACAGTCCCCTTCACCATTATGAAATGTCCATCTTTGTCTCTTGTTATCTTTTTCACCTTGAAGTCTGTTTCATCTGATATCATTATGGCTACACCTGATTTTCTCTGGGTACCATTTGCTTGGAGTGTCAATTTCCACCCTTTCACTTTGAGTCTATGCTTGTCCTTGTAGCTGAGATGTGTCTCTTGGAGACAGCATATGGTTGGGTTTAGTTTTTTGATCCAATCTGCTACTCTGTGCCTTTTTATTGGTGAGTTCAGTCCATTTACATTTAGGGTGATTATTGATATGTGAGGATTTCCTGTCATTCTATCTTTAGTTTTCTGGTAAGGCTGTGTCTCCATTGTTTCTTTGCCTTTTGTTGTTGTCTATTATTTCTGTGTGGTGGTATTCTATGATGTTTCCCTCTGTTTCTTCTTTTATTTCAGTATATATTTCAATTCTGGATTTATTTTGAGTGGTTACCCTTAAGTATATGTAAAATAAAGTTTGATATTTAGAGTATTCCATTTTCTTCAGCAAGCTTACTTTCTCCATTCCCGTATTTCGGTTCAGGCCTTTACTCTCCCCCTTTTTGAGTTTTGGTTGCCAGAAATTGTCCCTGTTGATGGTGGTCGAATAGCCTCCTTTAGTATTTCTTGTAGTGCAGGTCGTGTATCAGAAAATTCCCTCAGCTTCTGTATGTCTGAAAGGTCTTTATTCCTCCTTCATATCTAAAGGATATCTTTGCTGGATATATTATTCTTGACTCATCATTTCTCTCTTTCAATAGTTTGAATATTTGGTTCCACTCCCTCCTGGCTTGTAGAGTTTCTGCTGAAAAATCTGATGATAATCTAATGGGCTTTCCTTTGTAAGTTACCGTCTTCTTTTCCCTGGCTGCCTTGAGGATTCTTTCTTTGTCGTTGATTTTAGACAGCTTCAATACAATGTGCCTTGGAGAAGGCCTGTTGGGATTGAGGTAACTAGGTGTTCTATTTGCTTCTTGGATTCGAGGGTCCAGTTCTGTCCACAAATTTGGGAAGTTCTCATCGACAATTTGTTTGAATATATTCTCTGTTCCTTCTCTCTTTCTTCTCCTTCTGGTATGCCCATTATTCTTATATTGCTCTTTCTGATGGAGTCAGAAAGTTCTTGTAGAGTTCTTTCATTTCTTTTAAGTCTCAAGTCTCTTTCTTCTTCCATCTGTGTAATTTCCAGGTTTCTATCTTCGATGTCACTGATTCTTTCCTCCATCTAGTCAACTCTACTACCTAAGCTGGTTATTTCATTCTTATTTTTCTATTGAGTTCTTAATGTCCAAAAATTCTATTTGGTTCTTTTTTAAAATTTCAATCTCTTTCGTAAAATGCTCATGCTGTTTTTGGTTGTGTTTCTGAGTTCATTTAACTGTCTATCTGTGTTTTCTTGCATCTCTTTGAGTTTTTTCAGAGCTGCAATCTTGAATTCTCTGTCATTTAAGTCACATACTTCTGTATCTTTAAGTGCCTTTTCTGGTGATTTCTCACTTTTCTTCTGAGCTATCTTGTTGCCTTGGTTATTCATGGCAATTACTGGTTTACTATTTCTCTTCCTAGGCATCTACAGGAGTGGCTTCTGCAACAGGTTGATGGGAAGCGGTCTTTCTCTTATTTTCCAGTACTTGTCGGTAGAATGTTTTATTTTATCCTATTGCAGCTTATTTTTCCTCTCCCTCACGGTAGTGCTATGTTCTCTCTGCACTATTCCAGCTTCTCACAGAATGGGGGGATTCTCTCGGAGACGGGCTTCTCCTCTGTTAATAGTTCATCTAGGTCACAGGGCGCAGTGTCCCGGTGGGTATGCGGAGAGCTTTTGATGTTCCAAAGCTCTTCCAGCTCCAGATTCAGAGCCGGAATGTTTCAGTTGTTCTGTTTACTCCTGCATGGATCCGCCCAGATAGGTCGGGCCAGGGGCGGGGTTAGTTGTGGGAGGTGGCCTAGAGCAATGTTGGCGATCACCACCACAGCCGGTCCTGCTTCCACAGCTCCCTCCCCTTTGCCAGAATTAGTTGGGCTGTGAATTTGTTTCTGTGGTCCACAGTTCTCTGAACAGCAAATATTCTGTTCTTTTGATCTGACACTGCTGCTGTTCCGCTTCTAGCACCAGGCTTGTGGGTGCGGGGTGAGCTCTTGGAGGGTAGGGCGGGGGCGGCTAGTCTCAGTGGGTAAGGCTTCTGTTCTTTGCTCGGCAGTCAGGGCTTAAACCAGTGTTTTCAGCCTTCTTCCCTCAGTCTTTTCTCCGAGGTCTCTGCCGTGAGCGTTGGGTTCACCCGTGTTATATGCTGCCCCCTCAGCCTTGTTGGCCATAAGCGGAGCCCTAGCTGTCCGAGTTCTTCCCTCTCCCGCAGCTGCGGTAGTTCCGGGAAGCAGCGAGCTCGGAGCACTGAGCTAGGTCTGTGTCCTGCGCCGGCACAGCTCTGTCCCCGCACTTCTCTCTTTCCTCCTCCCCCGCTCACGCGAATCTCCCACCTGTAGGTGATTTCAGTAGTGGGCCTCTTCGTCTTGCCTGTCTGTTGTGCAGGGAGTCCTTTGTGGAGTTTTTGTTGTTCCATTCGTTGTAAATTCCACGGGAGCTTTACAGAGGCTCACCTCATGCCGCCATTTTTTCCTCCGACCCTCACATTTTTCGCTACTAATTTATCTGCATGAATGGTTGGTCTGAGTGATGTCATGGTGTGGTTAGCTGAACGATGCGTCCCAAAAGTGTCCATATTTTAATCCCCAGAACCTGTGAGTAAGTTATCTTATGTGGGAAAAAGAACTCTATATATTTGAATAAGTTAAGTATCTTGATATGGTTAGGTTATCTTGAATTATCCCAATTGGTCAATTTACTCACAAGGGAGGTGGGACGATCAAAGTCAGGGTAGAAAATTTGATAACAGAAACAAGATATTAGAGAGATTTGAGGGATAGGCCACGAGCAAAGGAACACCTATAGAAGATGAAAAAGGCAGGGAAATGGATTCTTCCTTCACAGTCTTGAATTCTCTGAGCCTTGTTTGGAAAAGGAATCAGCCCTGTCCATATCTTGGTTTTTAACTGTAAGATTCATTTGAGATACCTATAAAACTATAGGAGAACAAACATGTGTTGTTATAAACCATTATATTTATACTAATTTGTTATAGCAGCAAAAGGAAACTAGTATAGATGGCTATAATGATGCCATATATTTTTCTCTTCTGAAAGATTCACAAATGTAGAAATTATTGTTTGAAACTTAGATACAGAATACATCAAAGGGCACCTCAAAGGGATACCAACAATTACACACTTAAAGTCCACATTTAATATGACAAATGGCGATCAAAACTAAGCTTTATACCTGGAGAGATAACAAGAAACAATGTAGGTGGCGAAAGAGTGGACAGTGCATGTCTCTCTTAAAGTCCATTACCCAGTCCCAGCCAAGTATTGCTATGTAAGAATGCAAGACCAGTGTACCAGATCTTATATTTTTCTTATTCAAAAGATGTTATTTATGTAGATTTTTATGTAAAATTTCCTGATTTTAAACATGTATAACTAAATAAAAATTAAAACACTGCACAGGCCAACACAGTGTAGACCAAGCAAAACACATCTGTTACCAGCTGTTGTGTTTCCTTATGCTATGGCCAGTCTGCAATTTCCATTTTAGGCCTTGGGGACTCTGTCAGGAAAATATCTTGATACTAAATGAGGCCTGCTTTGGGGAACTAACTACTTTTTCAATCTGTTACCACTTTCACATCATTTTTTTTCCACTAGATTAAGGATGGGGATGGTAAATTTTAATGTTCAGTGTTGTGTGGGGCGGCCTGTGGGGCCTCTGGTTCCGCTCCCCACATAAGAATGCAGGGTATAGCTACACCAAAAATGAACACCCATGGAGCCATAGGTAAGGAAGTCATACCGCTATAGTCTCAGTGGAGGCTGGATTCACATGACGTGCGACCTGCTGTCCACTTTCTGCCAACCAACCGACTCTCTCCTTGACTTTTTTCTCCCTAGCGCAGCCGCGGCAGTTATATTAGTGGCCAATGGCTCAAGGGCCACAGCTGACGGCCAACTAGCCACAGCTGACGGCCATCTACGTCCCGAGCCAGCACCTTTCCACGTGAGGCCAAGAGCCTGGAAACTGATCTCTGGGGCTCTGCCCCCACACTCCACCCCTACAGGGTCTTGCCTCACAATCTACGTGACAAGCGGCTTCCGTGAGGGTCCCTGTGCCATATTAGCCTATTGGCACCTACGGATGAAAAGAAACAGTAGTCTTAGGAACCAACAATGGTAAATTCCTTCCATCTGGGAGGATACATGCCAGCTTTTTGTCCTGGGAAAAGAGAGTCACTGCCACGGGCACCTTTCCCAGTTTGTGGTACCAGAACTTTATGGCAGTGCTTGGGATTCCCTTGCATAGTTTCAACATGTAACAGAACAGGGGACCTCATAATTGGCCATAGTGAGAGCACATAGGTTCCCCGCAAAATCATCCCAGTATTGGGACCTCCGTATGCTACAGTCACTTGCGGTGGCCACTCAGCCACCACCCCTGGTGTCACTTGCAAATCATGAGTCAAACCGGCCCCCCATGGGGCTATCAGGCCCAACCATTGACAGAGGGGGCTTTTGACCTGCCGGGCTGAAGTCCATTGCTGTCGTTCCCCTGCTTTCAAGCATGTGGGTGCTGGCAGCAAAATGTTTCCATTTCTGCCACAGCCTGGCTTTAACAGAGTCTCACTGGTGGTAACTTGTAATTGAATGGGAGTGGCTGTTCGATGTAGCAGAGCTTCTACTGGTGCGGGCCCTCCCTTCCATGGTCTCTCATTCAGGACTCTCAGGACATTCCATAAACGCGAGGCCCAGTCATGCATCATGGGAGGGTGCTTTGACACCTGGAGACCTTGCTTCAAAAGTCCATTATAGGGTCCAATCATTCCAGCTGCTTGTGGGTTATACAGAATATGAAACAACCATTGCACGTCCATCCTGGCAGCACAGCGCTGCACTTCTTGCACTAATGGGTGTCCCTGTCACTTTCAATGACTTGGGGGCGATCATAGAGGGTGCACAGCCGTGTGAGACTGACCACTGTATGCAGCTGATCCACAGCCAGACACGGCCAAGCAAACATCAACCCTGTAGCAGTGTCCATTGCTGTAACGTGTATATCACATTGTGTGCCTTAGGCAGGGGTCCAATGTAATCCACTTGCTAGCAAGTGAGGGGCACCCTCCCTTCACTTCACTCCCATCAGTGGCAGGAGCCCATTCTATCCATCAGACCCGTGCTAGGGCATCTTCTTCATCACTACCTGGGGACACTAAGGGGGGGTGACCTGTGACATGCATTCTTCTCTGCCCTAGGTCCCAGAGGTCCTGCTACATGGCTTGACCCCACAGTGGACGGTGCCCTATCAACCAGTTTTGGTGTTTCCATGTAGGGAGCCACAACTTAGGCCCCAGAACACCGCCCAGCTGTCAGTACAAATAACTAGGGGCCCAGGCTCATGGCTGATTACCATCCACACAGCCCATAATTCAGCCCACTGCCCTGTCCCAGTATCAAACCAGTATCTGTTTTGGGCTGCACACCAATAGCCATTCAAACAGCTGTAGCCCCTCGGCTAGAACCATCGGTAAACCAGGCATCCTCTGGTACTGGAGACTGTCTTTCTTTGTAGGGCTAGGGCTCCAAGTCCTCCCCTCTAGGCAGAGCACTTGGCTCAGCCTGGGCTACAAGCTACACAGGCCCCAGGACATGTTGTAGCTCTGCGCTCAAAGGGCTTGAACTAAGGGTGCTACGTTGCTCCAAGTAGGCACCCCACTTGGCAAGGGTGGTGGTCTGTGCCACCCCCGTTTTGGGTCTCTGGGTCCATGTACGGACCCACCCCTGGACAGGATAGGTTGTTCGAACCAACACGCGTGCCGTTCCTGTGATGGCTTCTGTGGCCACTAGGGCTGCATACACAGCGGCCAGCTGTTTCTCTATTAGAGAGTAGCGGACCTCCGCTCCTTTCCATAATTGGGACCAAAATCTCACTGGCAACTGGAGACACTCCTGCCGTTGCCAGAGGCCCCATCCGTACCTCTCGGGTTATGTGATCCTCAAGTTCAAATGGGCGGCCAGAGTCCACTACTTGCAGAGCCTGTGCCTGCTGCACTGCCCGTTTTGTGGCAACAAAGCCTTCCTCTATAGCCTCTGTCCAATTCCATGAGGCCTCCTTTCTTATGATATTGTACAAGGGCCATTTGTGCCAAATGGGGTACAATCGCCTGCCAATATCCTAGCAGTCACAAATACGTCTGCAGTTGGGAGAACTTGGTCGGCCGGGGAAAGGCTTGTATCTTATCAATAATCACCTCAGGTATGACTTTTGTCTTACCTGACCACACAACACCCAAAAACTTGATGGATAAGCCATGGCCTTGGACCTTTCCCTCATTCACAACCCAGCTGTGTGACTTCAGGTGGCGGAAAAGAGAGGGAGCTGCTTGCTCTAAATCAGAAAGAGAATCTGATGTTAATAGAATATCATTGACATAATGAAACAAGGCCACAGAGGATGGGCGATCCCACTGTGCCAAACCCTGGGCCACGAGCCCATGCAGGTAGTGGGGCTGTGCAAGTATCCTTGCAGAAGGACTTGAAAAGTCCACTGCCGCCCATCTCAAGTAAAAGCAAACTGCTCTTGACACTCGGGTGCAATGTCAATGGAGAAAAAAGCATTGGTCAAGTCCACTACATAGTGATATGTTCCCAGGTGGACAGTCAGACGATCCATCAAATCGTGAATTGAAGGCACTGCAGCGTGCAAGGGTGGCATCACCTTATTTAACTCCCTATAGTCCACAGTCATTCGCCAGGTCCCATCTGGCTTCTTGACAGGCCATACTGGGGAGTTAAAGGGACTGTGCGTTGGCCTCACAATATGTGCCTTCTCCAATTCCAATATTGTACAACCAATCTCCTCCTGCCCTCCTGGCAGGCGGTAGTGTCACACTGTAACCACGCGCCAGGGCTGTGGCAACACTTGAGGAGGGTGGTGAGCATGCCCGCAGGTCACTGCTTTCACCACTCGGATCCGGAGATGGAACTCTCCTACCAACGTCTACAAGCTGAGGCCATGTAGCACGTCCACCCCTAGAATATACTCCGGAAAGGGGGAGACATAAACCTTGTAGGTATGAGGGGGAAGCCTTCCTACACCCAGTGGTAAGGAAATAGCTTTCACAGTCACAGCCTTTCCCCCGTAAGCATCAATGCAGATTGCTGGTCTGGGGAACAGTTCTGGGTTCCCATAAACAAGACTGCAGTCGGTGCCAGTATCAACTAGGGTCAAAACCCTCTGCACATTAGAAGGGTACCAATGTATGGACAGTTCCACGTGGGGCCTCCGGTCCCTGCTCATCCACTCTGACCGGGTACCTTGGCCCCACCCCTAATCAAGCTGGAAGGCTTTGGCCTCAAGCGGCTGCATGAAGTCCTGGAGGGACATAGGTCGCACTTTCCCAGACTTGTCCTTTAGTCTTCTTTGGAATTGCTGTTCCGGACACAACTGTTTCCAAAGTTCCAGCAGGAGTGCATTGGGTTGTTGGTCTATTTTCTTCCTATCAACCCCTGCTGCCACGAGATCATGCCACATAAGTGCATGTGTTACTCTCTGAGGCCCGCGACCTCGCCCCTTTACCTTTGGTTTGGGCTTCCAGGTCTTAACTGCACAGACCTCCTGTCTTAACTTCCTTTGCTTCCGGCTTTCAACATCCCCTAGGGTGGTCATGGCAGTTGTAACTTCATGGAACCGTCGCCCCACACAGGGTTTAAGAATAGCAACCAAGGATCCAAAAGCACTCGCAGATGCAGTATCCAAAACCAGATCTCTCATGCTGGCTGTAAAAAGCTTGTCATCCGACCCCTGCATGTTAAGGTTGAAAATAACATGTCTCATACCCATTTCACGGATAATTTGTGTAAGTTCTGTGTATGACTGCCATTGACTCACAGTGTCTGGCAGCTCGCCAGCCTGTCCCCATACTGTGCGTACCGCAGCAGTGAGTCACTCCATTAGAGTGTGGTTGCCTTGGTCGTGGGCTAACCTATGACAGTTCTGTAACCTTTGTCGCAGGGACGGATGCAGTGTCACAAAGCCTAGCTTTTCCATCTCGCCTGGGGAGCAGAAAATGTTGTCTGCTCCCTCATCCCATAAACATAGTAGCCAAGCCGAGACTGGCTCTCCAGGGCTCTGTCTGTACAGCCTCCCCAGCTCCTGCAACTCAGTGGGAATGTAAGGGGTGTAGGTTGTGAACTCAGTCACAGCTGGGTCGCTGGCAGCAATTCCCCCAGGTCCCAAAGGTTGCTCATGTTTTACCCTTTGCTTCAAGCTTGGCCAGGCTTGGGGGTTGGGAGCTACATTGTCTCCACTCGCTTCCTCCGCCTCTGCCTCTGCCTCAGAGTCTCCACTGTGGGGCTCCTCTTCCAACAGGCGGACCTGAGCTTCCAGCGCTTCCAACTGGGACACCTGGTCCAGCACCTGGGCCATTTCATTAAGCTCATTTTCTGTGTTGAGACTCAAGGCCGTGAGGAACATCCAGCCCACGTGACCAGCTGTAGCCTTCTCCTCCTCCAGCAACCACTCAACCAGAGCCTGCAGGGTCGTCTCCATGCTGGCCTTGAGAGCCATCCATGTCCTCCCACCCCTCCCGGGGATCCAACTCCTGAGAACAGTGGCCACCGGACACCACACACTGTGTGGGGGCCACACGTCCTCCTGCCCAGAGTCAGACTCCATTCCTACCTGGTCGGAATCTTGCTCGCCGTGCCAGGTGTCTGAGTGGGTGGAGGCCTTCATGTAAGATGTTCACAACCCTCGAAGCCTACAGCACCAGTCCACCAAAAAGCCGGTGATGCCTCCTATGGCCAACAGGGTAGCATGCCATCCAGAGGCTCGAGAGGACCACCAATTCACTGAGGGGTCAAGTGTCTCCCAGGCAGACTGCACTCCCTGTCTCTGGCATGGCTCCTCATGGGCTTCCCAAGACTGCATTTGCACACACACAAACTGCTCTACCATCCCTCGGAGAGCTTTGGCCAGCGCCATGCCCTGCTCGCTGTGCCATGTGTCGTGTGGGGTAGCCTGTGGGGCCTCTGGTCCTGTTCCCCACATAAGAACGCAGGATATAGCTAGGCCAAAAAGGAACACCCTGGAGCCATAGGTAGGGGAGTCATACCGCTATAGTCTCACTGGAGGCTGGATTCACATGATGTGCGACCTGCTGTCTGGTTTCTGCCAACCGACCGACTCTCTCCTTGACTTTTTCTCCCTAACACAGCGCAGCAGTTATATTAGTGGCCAATGGCTCAAGGGCCACAGCTGACGGCCCACTAGCCACAGCTGACAGCCATCTACTACCCAAGCCAGCACATTTCCACGTGAGGCTGAGAGCCTGGAAACCGCTCTCTGGGGCTCTGCCCCCACATTCAGTTATAAAAAAATAATCAAATTCGTCTCATAGTTTTACTATTTTAACAAATGACTTATAAAATTCTCAGTTAACTTCTTTAAAAACCACATCATTTTGGTTGCATATAGTTTGCCATAGAAGACCACACATCTGTGTAACCAGAGCCACAGATATTTTGAAAGACCATTTAGTATTCTGATTCACATAATCCCCACAGAAAATAATCTTGTGAAACTTGAGAAAGAAGGAACTGAAGAGTATGCCTCCTGGAGAGGGATAGGTGGAGAAAGAGAAGAGCTAATTGGTGATGGCACTACAGCAGGTGTTCTCCCTCAAGGGCAATGATGACACTGCTCATACATTCAGAGACAGCCTCATGTGTTCCTTGGCAAGCTTACACAGATTTCTTTTTGTAAACAAGTCAAATGTCTACACCTGCAACAACAAAATCCATGCTTTAAAATGTGCTTCACAGCCTAAGTGCCCTAGTAACAAAGCCAGAATAAAAGTTTGTCAAGTTGGTAACACTCATTTTGTTGCCAAGTAGTTTTAAAAGCTTAGGTGTGGTCAGACATCAGAAAAGATGAAAATGAGACAGAGGCATTAAAAGAGGAATCTTGGCAGGGAATGGGTTTCATAAATGGATACTGAGGAATATCTTTGATGGTTGAATACTAATCATTGCATGGTTGCTCCTTGGCAAGGTCAGGAAGTGTAAACTGCCAGCCCAGGGAATCACAGCATATGTTCTGGCCATCTGCTAATAGTATCTCAGAATATAGAAATGCTCCATAGCTTTCTTTCTTCTTTAAGGAAAATTATTTCAGTAAGTATGGCTGAGGCATGGAAAATAATAATATTTAAAATAGAAAGTAGAAAGTTTTCCTCAATTTAATGTGGTCTATTCACTGGTAATTTCTTGTTTTTCCTCACAAATAACTTCAGCACACAGAACTACTATGAGTTACCCTGGAAGTACTTACCATGGTATTATTGGAAAGAGGTATAGAGGCCTGGCCCACAGGAAGATGAGCTGGCAGGCAGTCAAGATCTTCCAACTTCATGGAAACACTGTCCATCAGACAGTCAGTTCTGTACGCTGGCCAGCAGTGAAGGTCTCCCAGATTCTTGGGAATGTTGAGCACATGAGAATGGTTCTGCAGTGCCTACCAGATGATTTCTCCCATGAAATGCTCTTTGTTTTCCTATACCTGTACAAATTTGCTTCTTCTCTGAGTGTGCAGATAGATCACTACTTCAGCTGGCCACCACCAGAGATTCTCCCCAGTCAGTAAGTCTCAATAAACCTATCTCTTACATTGTAGGGACCTTTTCCACAGGCAGATGAGGTGGCAGGAATCAAGATCTGACACCATGGGAACATTGCTTATCAGATAGCCAGTTCTGTATACTGGCTGGCAATCGAGGTCTCCCAGCTTTTTGGTATGCTGTGTACATACGAGCAGGTACTACCAGATGATTTCTCCAGCAACATGTTCTTTGTTTTGCTGTACCTATACAAAGGGTGCCAACAAAATGTATACACATTTTAGAAAGGAAAAAAACTATTAAAATTGTAATGCTTAATATATACTGATAACAAAAGATGAATATAAGTCATGTTTAACTTGTATTACAAGAGGTGCTCAAAGTGATTACCATCAGCATCCATACACTTCTGATTACAGCGAACATTGTTTGGTAGACTTCTGTGGCCAGCATGTAAACTGTTCTAACATCATAGCAGAAGATGCATGACTTATTGCCATGTGAGGCCTCCCAGATATTTCCTTGTGCACATCACACACAGTACCATGCATCTAAAACTTATCATGAATGCATGAAATTGTTAGGCATATTGGAGGTTCTGCTGCATAATCATGCCTCCATTGTTGTTGTACTTCCACAATGTTCTCTAATTTCAAACACCACTTCAAAATGGTCTTGCACTCCTTGAACAACAACCATGCTTCCACCATTTTCTTTGCCTATGCTACCTGTCACATAGTTATGCTAGCATTTATTTGACTTGATGCCATCCTTTGAGCAAACATCATGCTACACATTGGTACTATAATTCAAGTTCAAAAAGTAATTCATAGATAGCATCTCTTAAAATGTGTATACATTTTTTTGGCGCCCTTGGTATAACTTTGCTTCTTCTCTGAATTGATTGAGCTGGGCAATCAATTTAGACAAAAAGCTAGAGAAAGTCTGTGGAATGGCTGTTCCAGTTAAGGGATAATGGGGCAGAAGAAATTCTGAACAAGACTGAGATGAGTAGGCTTGCATCAGTAACCAGCCACCCCTCGCTGAGGCAGCGGCTTTATGCAGCCATCAATGGAGACAATTTCACTCCTTACATGGTTAATCACCACATGAAAGGCAGCCTGGCCCAATGAGAGAGACATACCCATGCAACCCATCAGATGGCAGACTATGGAATAATTGCAGGATGTTCTTTGATATCTGGGAATGAGACATATGATCTATTCTCAGAACTTCATGGGGCCTGAGAATGAAATTTTTACAACAGGAATCAAGTATGTCATCTTATAGTTGGCCTCTAACCAGCAGTATGATACCTTGATTTCCATCTTGAGTCCCCTGGTAGGGTAAGAAATCTCCTGTGCTGCACAAGCAGTGTCAGACCTAGGAGAGACTGAAAGAGTCCACCGCCGGGGGGTTAGGAAGGCTGAACAAAAAAGAAAGTGGGGTTATTTGTGTCGTCTGTAAGCAAATATGGCATGACTTTCTCCAAGAAAGAACCACTCTGGAACAAACTGACAACCAAATTGTGGCAGAAGCTAACCAAAGATAGATTTTTCTACAAAATACCAACCAGAGATGGTCTTCGGCAGGAGAAGGGAGAAACTCAGCCCACAGCACCACCTATGTAGGAGGGGTGGTAGGAGCCATACCCTCTGCAGTAGGATGGAGGCCAAGACACCAGGCTCCATGTCCGGGTGTACACCAGGACCGGAGACCTCATGTAGAACCGACCATCCACTGGTCTTCCAAGAATAAAGAGAAGGTTTTAGCTCTTCTTGATACCAGAGCTGAATGCATTTTGATAAGTGGCAAACCCAACTATTTTCAAGATCCCGTTCCATGGAGGATGCAATATAGGGTTGAACAAGTACCTTTAGTCCTACAAATTGGCTGACTCCCCCCTAAATGATATGTAGTACATATCTCACACATACCAAAATACATCTTGGGCATGGACACTCTGGCAGGCCTTTCACTTAACACAACAGCAGGGGAATTCAGATTGTGATGCAGGGTGATGAAGGTAATCACCTAAGGACACACCAAATGGTTTGCAGTAAGACACTCATCCCTGTATCACATAACGAATACTTTGCAATGTCGCCTGCCAGGGGTGGGGGGGAAGAAAAAATAACCCAAACTATACAGGAATTGGCAAGAGTGGGCATGTTTTGCCCAATCAACAGTGTCTTTAACAGCCATGTGTGGTTTGTGGAAAAACCGGATGGCACTTGGAGGATGATTATAGATTATCCGGAATTGAAAAAGGTAAAGCCCCTCCCCTTTGTATGCAGCTGAACTTGATATTGCTTCCCTCTGTTGCCACACAGCAGCCTACCCATCTGTCTCCTCCTTCCTGCCCCTAAAGCAAGGAGTCTGTGAGACGGATCCTTCCAGGGACTTTGCTTCACCTTTGTGCTTGCACCTTATGTCTCCCTGTTTGGCCCCAGAAAGATGGCTGGTCAGCCAATGACCGGAACGACTCCCCACAGGGTTGGGGAAGGCAACTTAAGCCAGACGGAGCCGCGTGGGGACCAACAGGAGAACCCATGGGCTTCATAGAGGTGGGCACAGTCCCCCACTTTCCCCCAGCTAAGGAGAGCCTCTGCCTCTGTGGCTGCATTCCTTCCCACAACCTGCAGGGGAAGTAACTCAATGATGTGCTCTCCATCTATTCATATGCATAAAGGTTTTGTCCCTTGGGGAAGTACATACATCCTGAGACTTACGGTTTTGCTGCCTGTAGGCAAGGGTGATTGGCTTGAATCAATTTTGTATTATAACGTGTGGGATTAACAGATCTTGAGATTGACAAACTTTATCTCCTTTACTTTCCCACCTAACTAATAAAAGCTATGAGTAGGCCCGTTTGGGGCTCAGTCCTTGAGGCTGGAGTCCCTTGGCCCCGTTTGCACTCTATTTTTGGCTACTGTCTTTTCTTAACCCTGCAACGCTCTCTTTGCTCCCCACAACCCTCGTCACGCAGGACGCGACATCCCTCCTAGATGACATTGGATGAGACCTGGGAATGATACCATTTCATTATATATCTGGTTAATGGTCTTTTTAGTATAGCTAGTCAAGACCAATTTTCCTTCACATGTGAAGGGCAACAATGGACATTTAGTGTCCTCCCCCAAGACTACCTACGCAGTCCCACTATCTGCCACGGCATCATGGCAAGAGATCTGCAGCTCTGGCAAAAGCCCTTCTCAGTGCACCCGTTTCACTACATGGATGAAAGAAATAATGTTAACCTGTGAGTCTCTTTCAAATCTAGAGCAAGCTGCTTAAATGCTGATTCCTCACCTAGAATAATGAAGATGGACAGTGAACCATATCAAAGTGTAAGGGCCTGCATTCTCTGTCAGATTTGTGGGTGTTATGTGATTATGTTGGAAGCAGTTATTGAAAAAATAGAGGCCTTTCCCCTTCCCACATCTGTTCCCCAGTTACAGCCTTTTTTGGGCCTCCTGGGATACTGGTGACCCCTCATCCCCCACTTGGCCCAAATCCTTAGGCCATTATATAGGGGGGCTAAGAAGGGGGTACCTTGGGGTTGGGAAATCCAACATACCAAAGCAGTCATTGCAGCAAAATGGGCAGTCAAACAGGTACAGGCGTTGGGCGTGATTCAACCTGATGTACCCTGTGAATCGGATGTGGCTAGTGCCATGGAGGGCTTTGGCTGTGGCTTGTGGCAATGGCAAAATGGATGGCTTATGCCTCTTGGGTTCTGGTTGCAATTATGGAAAGGAGCTGAACAATGATAGCGTCCTATTGAAAAATAGCTCTGTGCAGTGAACAATACCCTTCATCAGTGCAAACTGCTCATCAGCATGGGTCCTGTCACCATAAAGACTTTCCTTCTGATTGCTGGATGGATTCAAGACACAAATGCAGAAGCCACATTCAGGTACTGCACAGACACTGACACTGACTAAGTGGTACATGATTATTTACAGCAGTGCAGTACCTTTCCAACCAGCCTTCTCTTTGAGGAGACGCATGCTGTCCTGAGACCCATGAGTTATCTCACTATGGGCCTCTCTGCTGACACCCCCAATATTGACATACAATAATCACTCATGAAGGAAGGACAGGGGACAATCCAACCAGATGTACACAGATGGCTATGCAGTAGGGCAGATGCCCCTGTGGACTGCGATTGCTGTGCAGCCCCTCACTGATACCTTATAGTGGCATGTTTGAATGGGACAAAGAAGACAATGGGTGGAACTATGAACAGCATGGATGGTGACTGTCTTAGAAGCAACCAATGGTCAACTTGTGTACCAACAACTGGGTGATATTTAAGGGTCTTACTCTATGGTTTCCCACATGGGCTGCAAATGACTGGATGGTTGCAAAACAACCACTATGGGGCAAGTACTTATGGCAAGTTATATGGGCAACGGTACAATAAAGCATAGAGCTGTTTTTTTGAGACGATAAACAAAATCAACAAACTTTTAGCCAGACTCATCAAAAAAAAACAAAAAACAAAACAAAACAAAAAACAGAGAGAGAGAGAGAGAGAAGACTCAAATTAATAAAATCAGAAATGAAAGAGGAGAGGTGACAACACAAATACAAAAAATATTAAGAAATTACTATGAGCAACTATACGCCAACAAATCAGACAATCTGGAAGAAATGGCTAATTTATTAGAACCGTACACCCTTCCAAGGCTAACTCAAAATGAAATGGAAAATCATATTAGACTGATTACTACCAGGCAAATTGAATCAGTCATCAACAAGCTCCCAACAAACAAAAGCCCTGGACCAGATGGCTTAACAGGTGAATTTTACAAAACATTCAAAAAAGAATTATCACCTATTCTCCTCAAACTATTACAAAAAAAATCAGAAGGAGAGAAGTCTCCCAAACTCTTTTTTAGATGCCACTATCACCCTGATCCAAAAATCAGACAAAGACATTACCAAAAAAAGAGAATTACAGGCCAATATCCTTAATGAACATAGATGTAAAACTTCTCAACAAAATATTAACAACCAGAATTCAGCAATACATTAAAAAGATCATACACCGTGATCAAGTGGAATTAATTCCTGGTATGCAAGGTTGGTTCAATATGCACAAATCAATTAATGTGATACACCACATTAACTAAATAAAAAATAGGAATCATATGGTCATATCTATAGATGCAGAAAAAGCATTTGACAAAATCCATCAGCCATTTATGATAAAAACTCTTAAGAAAGTGGGACTAGAGGTATCATATCTCAACATAATAAAGGCCATATATGATAAACCCACACCTAACATCATACTCAATGGGGAAAAGCTAAAACCATTCCCCTTAAGATCAGGAACAAGAAAAGGTTGCCCATTTCTTCCACTTTTATTCAACATAGTTCGTGAAGTTCTAGCCACAGCGATCAGAGAAGAAAAAGAAATAAAAGGCATCCAAATTGGTAAGGAGGAGGTAAAATTGTCATTATATTCAGATAACATGATACTGTGTATAGAGAACCCCCAAGACTCCACCAAAAACTATTAGAACTTATAAATGAATTTAGTAAAGTAGCAGGATATAAAATTAATATTCAGAAATCAGTTGCATTTGTATACACTAATAATAAACTATCAGAAGGAGAAATTAAGAAAACAGTCTCATTTACAATTGCTTCAAAACTATAAAATACTTAGGAATACATTTAACCAAAGAAGTAAAAGACCTGTACTCAGAAAATTATAAGACAATAAAGAGTGAAATTAAAGAAGATATAAATAAATGAAAATATATACCATGCTCATAGATAGGAAGAATTATTATAGTTAAGATGTCCATTTACCTGAGGCAATATACAGATTGAATACAATTCTTAGCAAATCGCCAATGACATTTTTCACAGAAATAGAACATTGTCGCGTCCAGCACAACACGGGCAGTGAGAGAACGAGAAGGGGCTGTGAAGGGTTAAGAAAGAAACAGAAGTCAAGAGATTTATGCACTAGGGGCCAAGGGTCTCACAGCCTCAAAGGGCTGAGAGCCTTAAATCGGGCCACCTTGTGGCTTTTATTGATGTACACACAAGGAAGTAACATTGTTTTCCCCACGGTCTGTGAATTTCATACATTATACTAGGAAACTGATTCAAACCAATCACCCTTACCTGCAAGCAGCCAGAACCGAAAGTCCCAGGATTCTTAGTAATTGTTGTGTGTACCTCCCCAAGAGACAAAACCATTATGCTGAAACTTACTGATATGAATAGGTGGATCACTGATGTTATCAATTCATTGAATCTCTTCCCAAGCTGGTTGTGGGAAGGAATATAGCCATAGAGGCAGAAGCTCTCCTTAGCAGGGGGAAGATGGGGTCTATGTCCACCTCTATCAACCATGTGAGTTCTCCAGATGGCCCCTATGTAACTGAGCCTGTCTTAGGTTCTTCCTCCTTTGAGGAATCTTACCCGTCATTGAAAAACAAGCCATCCTTTTGGGCCAAACAGGGAGACAAAGGGTGTAAGCACAGACGTGAAGCAAAGTTCCTGAAAGGGTCATTCTCACAGACTCCTTTCTTTAGGGGTAGGTACAAGGGGACAGATGGATAGGCTGCTGGATGACAACAGAACATATAATCCTAAAATTTATATTGAACCATAAAAGATGCCGGATAGCCTTGGCAATCTTGAGAAATAAGAACAAAGTGGGAGGTATTACAATACCTGACATCAACTTATACTACAAGGCTATAGTAATCAAAACAGCATGGTACTGGAATAGAAACAGACACATAGATCAATGGAACAGAATAGAGAGCCCAGGAATAAATCGATGCCTATGGTCATTTAATCTACTACATTGGAAGCAAGAATTTACATTGGGGTAAAGATAATATATTCAACAAATTGTGCTGGGTAAACTGGATAAACACATGCAAAAAAATGAAGGTGGCCACCTTTACATCATATACAAGAATAAATTCAAAATGGATTAAAGACTTAAATGTAAGATCTGAAACCACATAACTCCTACAATAAAATATAGCAAGAAAGCTTCCAGACATTACACTTAGTAATATTTTAACTGGTATAGCCCCTCGGGCAAGGGAAGCAAGAGAAAAAATAAACATATGGGATTACGTCAAAAAAATAAAAAAAAGGTTTTCACAGCAAAGGAAACCATAAATAAAACAAAACTAGAGAGAGAGAGGAAAAATGGCGGAGTGAGGTGAGCCTCTGTAAAGCTTCCCTGGAATTGACAACAAATCGAACAACAAAAACTCCACAAAGGACTCCCTGCACAGCAGACAGGCAAGACGAAGAGGCCCATTACTGAAATCACCTACAGGTGGGAGACTCGTACGAGCGGGGGGAGGAGGAAAGGGAAAAGTGCGGAAACAGAGCTGTGCGGGCACAGGACACAGACCTAGTGCAGTGCTCCGAGCTCGCTGCTTCCGAGAGCTATGCAGCTGTGGGAGAGGGAAGAACACGGACTGCTATGGCTCTGCTTATGGCCCACAGGGCTGAGGGGGCAGCATATAACACGGCTGAACCCAACGCTCACGGAAGAGACCTCGGAGAAAAGACTGAGGGAAGAAGGCTGAAAATGGTGGTTTAAGCCCTCACTGCCGAACAGACAACGAAGACTTAGGCACTGAGACTAGTCGCCCCCTCCCTACCCTCAAAGAGCTCGCACTGCCCCCACCTGCCCGGTGCTAAAAGCAGAACAGTAACAGTGTCAGATCAAAAGAACAGAATATTTGCTGTTCTGACAACTGTGGACCACAGACACAAATTCGCAGCCCAACTAGTTCTGGCAAAGGGGCGGGAGCTGTGGAAGCAGGACCGGCTGTGGTGGTGGTCGCCGCCATTGCTCTGGGCCACCTCTCACAACTCACCCCGCCCCTGACCCCACCTATCTGGGCAGATCCCTGCAGGAGTAAACAGAACTGCTAAAACATGTGGGCTCTGAATCTGGAGCTGGAAGAGCTTTGGAACATAAAAAGCTCTCCGCATACCCACCGGGACACTGCGCCCTATGACCTAGATGAACTATTAACAGAGGAGAAGCCCATCTCCCAGGGAATCCCCCCATTGTGTGAGAAGCTGGAATAGTGCAGAGAAAAAATAGCACTACTATGTGGTAGAAGAAAAACTAAGCTTCAGTCGGAGAAAAAATAAAACATTCTACCAACAAGTACTGGAAAACAAAAGAAAGACAGCTTCCTATCAACCTATTGCAGAAGCCACTCCTGTAGATGTCTAGGAAGAGAAATAGTAAACCAGTAATTGCCATGAATAACCAAGGCAACAAAATAGCTCAGAAAGAAAGTGAGAAATCTCCAGAAAAGGCACTTAAAGATACAGAAGTATGTGACTTAAATGACAGAGAATTCAAGATTGCAGTTCTGAAAAAACTCAACGAGATGCAAGAAAACACAGATAGGCAGTAAAATGAACTCAGAAACACAACCAAAGAACAGCATGAGCATTTTACGAAAGAGATTGAAATTTTAAAACAGAACCAAATAGAAGTTCTGGAGATTAAGAAATCAATAGAAGAAATTAAGAATGAAATAACCAGCTCAGGTAGTAGAGTTGACCAGATGGAGCAAAGAATCAGTGACATCGAAGATAGAAACCTGGAAATTACACAGATGGAAGAAGAAAGAGACTTGAGACTTAAAAGAAATGAAAGAACTCTACAAGAACTCTCTGACTCCATCAGAAAGAGCACTATCAGAATAATGGGCATACCAGAAGGAGAAGAAAGAGAGAAGGGAACAGACAATATATTCAAACAAATTGTCGATGAGAACTTCCCAAACTTGTGGACAGAACTGGACCCTCGAATCCAAGAAGCAAATAGAACATCTAGTTACCTCAATCCCAACAGGCCTTCTCCAAGGCACGTTGTATTGAAGCTGTCTAAAATCAACGACAAAGAAAGAATCCTCAAGGCAGCCAGGGAAAAGAAGACGGTAACTTACAAAGGAAAGCCCATTAGAATATCATCAGATTTTTCAGCAGAAACTCTACAAGCCAGGAGGGAGTGGAACCAAATATTCAAACTATTGAAAGAGAGAAATCATGAGCCAAGAATAATATATCACACAATGGGATTTATAGATGATGTAATACAGAATTGTACACCTGAAATCTATGTAATTTTACTAACAATTGTCACCCCAATAAATTTAATAAAATCAAACTAAAAAAAAAAAAAAAGAATAATATATACAGCAAAGATATCCTTTAGATATGAAGGAGGAATAAAGACCTTTCCAGACATACAGAAGCTGAGGGAAATTTCTAATACACGACCTGCACTACAAGAAATACTAAAGGAGGCTATTCGACCACCATCAACAGGGACAATTTGTGGCAACCAAAACTCAAAAAGGGGGAGAGTAAAGGCCTGAACCGGAATATGGGAATGGAGAAAGTAAGCGTGCTGAAGAAAATGGAATACTCTAAATATCAAACTTTCTTTTCCATAAAATTAGGGGTAACCACTCAAAAAAAATCCAGAACTGAAATATATACTGTTTTAAAAGAAGAAAAGATGATATAGGAACATTTGTGCCAACATGGATGGATCTTGAGAGTGTAATGCTGAGCGAAATAAGTCAGACAGAAAAAGCAGAGAACACCGTGATTTCACTGATATGTGGTATATAAACCAAAAATAACAAAAGAACAAGACAAACAAATGAGAAACAGAAACTCATAGACACAGAAAATAGTTTAGTGGTTACCAGAGGGTAAGGGGTGTGTGGGATGGGAGATGAGGGTAAGGGGGATCAAATATGTGGTGATGGAGGGAGAACTGACTCTGGGTGGTGAACACACAATGGGATTTATAGATGATGTAATACAGAATTGTACACCTGAAATCTATGTAATTTTGCTATCAATTGTCACCCCAATAAACTTAAAAAATAAATTAAAAAATGACAATAAAATAAATAAATAAATAAAACAAAACAACATCTTACTGAATGGGAGAATATATTCCATTGCGTATATATAGTATTCCATTGTGTATATATACCACAACTTCTTTATGCATTCATCTATCGAACGACATTTTGGTTGTTTCCATGTCTTGGCCACCGTAAACAAAGCTGCAATGAACATTGGAGCACACGTGTCTTTATCTATAGATGTTTTCAGATTTTTTTGGTTAGATACCCAGGAGAGGGATTGCTGGGTCATATGGCAATGCTATTCGTAATTTTGTCAATGATATATCTGATAAGAAGTTAATATCCAGCATTTATAAAAATTTCAGTCAACTCAACACCGGAAAAACAACCCAATTAGAAAATGCGCAGAAAACATGAAGAGACATTTTTCTAAAGAGGACATACAGATGGCAAACAGACATATGAAAAAATGCTCAACCTCACTAATCATCAGAGAAATGCAAATAAAAACCACAATGAGATACCACCTCACTCCAGTCAAAATGGCTGTCACCAATAAATCAACAAACAACAAGTGCTTGTGAGGATGTGGAGAAAAGGAGTCCCTCATGCACTGCTGGTGGGATTGCAGATTGCTGCAGCCACTGTGGAAAACAGTATGGAGGTATCTCAAAAAACTGAAAGTGGAACTACCTTATGACCCACAAATTCCACTCCTAAGTATCTATACAGAGGAATCCAAAACGCTAATTTGAAAAAAGTTGTGCACCCCTATGTTTATTGCAGCAGTATTAACAATAGCCAAGACATGGAAACAACTGAAATGCCCATCAGTAGTTGATTGGATTAAGAAACTGGTAAAATGGAGTATTACTCAGCTGTAAAGAAGTATGAAATCTTACCATTTGCAATGATATAGATTGACCTAGAGAACGTTATGCTAAGTGAAATAAGTCAGGCAGAGAAAGACAAATACGTGATCTCACTTACATGTTGAATTTAAAGAATAGAATAAATGAACAAACTAATCATAAACAGTCTCAGAGATATAGAGAAAAAACTGATGGTTGCTAGATGGGAAGTGTGGTGGAGTTGAGGGAGAAGGTGAGAGGATTAGAAAGCAGAATCAGTAACCACAAGATTGCTAAGGGGATATGAAAACAATTTGGGGAATATGATCAATATTTTTCTAAAGATTTTGTAGGGTATCCAATGGACACTTGTCTTATTAGGGAGACCAAGTCATGGATGGTGTAGGTGCCTGAACACTGCAGTGTACACCTGAAACTGAAGCTGAATAATAATGAATGTCAAATATATATATGTATGTATATATATATGTGTACATATATATATATATATATATATACACACACACACACACATATACACACACACATATACATACATACATATATATATATATATATATATATATATATATATATATATATATTCACAGGATGTGGAGTACAGCATAAGGAATAGAGTCAGTGGAAATATAACACCTATGTATGATGTCAGAGGGGTAGTAGATTGGGGGAGGGGGTTATCACTTTGTAAGGTGTATTTAGTGGACCTGTGTCAGGCGGGAGACCCTGCTCGCTGCGCCATTTGTCATGCAGGGAGGCCTGCGGAGTCTCTGCTCCCGCTCCCCATACAAGAACGCAGGATATGGTGAGGCCAAAAAGGAACACCCACGGAGCCATAGGTAGGGGAGTCATACCACTTTATTCTCTCTGGCGGCACTATACTCTCACTGGAGGCTGGATACACACTGTCCGCAAACCGCCATCCACGCTTGCCAGCCCAGCCGCCATCTCCTTGCTAGCCCCATCCTTCTTCTCTTTCTCTCTTCCTTCCGTAGCCACAGCAGTTATATTGTGGCCAATGGCTCACTGGTTACAGCTGACGGTCAACTAGCCACAGCTGCTGGCCATGCAATCACAGTTGGCCATTTACTACCTGAGCCAGCACCTGTCTATGTGAGGCCGAGAGCCTGGAAACTTCCCTCTGGGGCTCCGCCCCCACACTCCACCCCTACAGGCTCTCGCCTCACAATCTACGCGACAAGCGTCTTCCGCGAGGGGACCTGTGCGAGGAGCCTGGGGGTGAATGCAATATCCTGGACACAGCCAGGCTCTCTGGGCACAGCCAGGGTTTCTCAGGGCACCACCAGTGCTTCTGGGCACTGCCAGACTTCCTGGACTTCTTAGGGTACCACCTGTCTTCCCGGACACAGCCAGGGTTTCTCAGGGCACCACCAGTACTCCTGGGCACTGCCAGACTTCCTGGACTTCTTAGGGTACCACCTGTCTTCCCGGACACAGCCAGGGTTTCTCAGGGCACCACCAGTACTCCTGGGCACAGCCAGACTTCCTGGACTTCTTAGGGTACCACCTGTCTTCCCGGACACAGCCAGGGTTTCTCAGGGCACCACCAGTACTCCTGGGCACTGCCAGACTTCCTGGACTTCTTAGGGTACCACCTGTCTTCCCGGACACAGCCAGGGTTTCTCAGGGCACCACCAGTACTCCTGGGCACAGCCAGACTTCCTGGACTTCTTAGGGTACCACTAGTTTCCCCGGGCACAGCTAGGATTTCTCAGGGCACTGCCACTCTCTCTGGGAACAGCCACACTTCCTGGACACAGCCAGGGCTTTCAGGGCACTGCCACTCTCTCTGGGAACAGCCCGACTTCCTGGGCACAGCCAGGGTAACTTCAGGGCTCAGCCACACTTCCTGGACTCAGCCAGGGCTCTCAGGGCACTGCCACTCTCTCTGGGAACAGCCCGACTTCCTGGGCACAGCCAGGGTAACTTCAGGGCTCAGCCAGACTTCCTGGACTCAGCCAGGGCTCTCAGGGCACTGCCACTCTCTCTGGGAACAGCCCGACTTCCTGGGCACAGCCAGGGTACCTTCAGGGCTCAGCCAGACTTCCTGGACTCAGCCAGGGCTCTCAGGGCACTGCCATTCTGTGTGGGCACAGCCACACTTCCTGGACTCAGCCAGGGCTTTCAGGGCACCGCCACTCTCTCTGGGAACAGCCCGACTTCCTGGGCACAGCCAGGGTACCTTCAGGGCTCTACTACTCTCTCTGGGAACAGCCCGACTTCCTGGGCACAGCCAGGGTATCTTCAGGGCTCAGCCAGACCTCTCAGCGCACTGCCACTCTCTCTGTGCCTCTCAGGGTACCCTGCTGGAACAACAGCGACTCACAATCAAGGTGCTTACATATTCTCAATGGCGGCCAGTCAAGAGACAAAAGCAAATATCCCCAGTTCCACTAACAACAGTTCCCAAACAAACAGTCAAGCGGTCCATTAAATTAGGGATGGAAGGCAATTCCCCATAGTCCATAGTCATTCACCAGGGCTGTCCTGGGGTGAGGGACGACCTTGACCTCACCCTCATCTCCCACGGAGGACTCAGCAAGCGTTACCTCCTGGGACTATAAGTCCTGCATCCGGGCTGCCTGAGCAGGAACTTCCCGGCCCACAGGGCTGCAACGACCTTCGCTTTCTCCGCCTGTGCTGGTTGGGGAACCGTCCACATCTTTCCACCTCTCCACGGGTCTCCATCTCTGCAGCAGCTGCATGGCTTTTCCTGTGCTGGTGGGAGAACCGTCCACGTCCTCCCACCCTCCACGGGGTCCAGCTCTCCGCAGCTGCTCCTCCTGGTCTTCCTCAGACTGAGTGTTCACACACAAACTGCTCCACCGTCCTTTGGAGAGCTTTGGCTGGCACCATATCCTGCCGACTACGCCATGTGTCAGGCGGGAGACCCTGCTCGCTGCGCCATTTGTCATGCAGGGAGGCCTGCAGGGTCTCTGCTCCCGCTCCCCATACAAGAACGCAGGATATGGTGAGGCCAAAAAGGAACACCCACGGAGCCATAGGTAGGGGAGTCATACCACTTTATTCTCTGGCGGCACTATACTCTCACTGGAGGCTGGATACACACTGTCCGCAAACCGCCATCCACGCTTGCCAGCCCAGCCGCCATCTCCTTGCTAGCCCCATCCTTCTTCTCTTTCTCTCTTCCTTCCGTAGCCACAGCAGTTATATTGTGGCCAATGGCTCACTGGTTACAGCTGACGGCCAACTAGCCACAGCTGATGGCCATGCAATCACAGTTGGCCATTTACTACCTGAGCCAGCACCTGTCTATGTGAGGCCGAGAGCCTGGAAACTTCCCTCTGGGGCTCCGCCCCCACAACCTGTTACTATTTTTGCTTTGCCTATATTTTTGTTGTGGTGTCTGGTTCAATGTACGTCTTTAACCCACAAGAGTCCAGGAGCTATGACTGCTGGGGGGTGGGTGTAAGGACCTAGCCCTCAGGCAGATGAACTGGCAGGCAGTCAAAATCTTCTGATTACATGGAAACACTGCTTATCAGACAGTCCATTCTGTACACTGGCCAGCAGTCAAGGTCTCCAGGCTTCTTGAGATTCTGTGCACATGAAAACAGGCCTGCAGGGCCTGCCAGATGATTTCAGCCATGATATGCTCTTTGTTTTGCTGTAACTCTATAACTTTCCTTGTTCTCTGCTTGTGTGCAAATCACTATTCCTCTGGCCAGCCAGCACTGGAAACTCTCCCTGGTCAGTAAGTCTCAATAAATCTCTGTCTTACATGCAGTTACTTGATGTGTTCTTTGGGCTTGCAGTTCTCAGACACAAATCTTGGAACAACTCTGTCTCAGTCTGAAAAAGAGGCAAATCCTGAAGGTAAATCTTAGACATGAAGGCCTTCATTTGCAATCGTTATTTCTGGGCCAGAGGTTATGGTTGTATTTAAAATATCCTTAAAATATTATAAAAGTGCTCAACCAAAAGTTATAAAGTAAGGTCATTGATTAGGGGATTGATTCATTCATTTGGGAAATTATATATAAACCCTTTCCCTTGGTGATATGGGGGAAATTTTTTTAAAAAATGAACAAGTTTCTGAATGTAGTTTTTAGAGTCTAGGAAAAAATAGCAGGTATAATCACCATGCATTATTTAAAATATTGTAGCATTTCTTGGGAACATTATATACATAATCACATTTAATAATTTAAGTGATCCTACAAGGCAGGTATCCTCATGTCCTTTTTGCAAATATTGAATTTGACACTTAACAATGCATCAGTGACTCACCAAAGGTCGTATAGTTAGTGAATGGCAGAGTTTGATTCAACTCTACATTTATCTGACAACATAACCCAATAGATAGCTGTCCAGGTGTTTTATGTGGGAGAATGAGTGCTGGGATCTCTTCTTCCACCATATTGAATATGCCATTCTGGAGTGATTGTTTTTTTAAGGTATTTCCTCATAAGCTAAAATAGATCTATGTATTCAAAGCGAAAGAATCATCAGCTCTTTGTGGAACAATTTATTAAAACATTCCAAGATCCATAGTTCTAAACCTAAAACATAGGGATTTTTAAAATATGTGTGTGTGTGTATATATATATATATATATATATATATATATATATATATATATATTTCAATTACATTTTACTTACAATATTATGTTAGTTTCAGATGCACAGTATGGTGATTAGACATTTATAGATCTTACAAAGTAATCACCCTGATAAATCTAGTACCCATCTGACACCATACGTAGTTATTACAATATTATTTATTATATTCCTTATGCTATACTTTATATCCCCATGACTATTTTGTAACTACCAATTGGTACTTCTTAATACCTTCCCCTTTTTCACCCACCACCCAAAACCCCCTCCCATCTGGCTACACTCCAAATGTTCTCTGTATCTCTGAGTTCCTTTCTGTTTTGTTTGTTCATTTATTTTTTTTCTTTAGATTCCACGTATGTGTGAAATCATGTGACATTGATCTTTCTCTGTCTGACCTACTGCACTCAGCACAATAGCCTGTAAGTCACTCCATGTTGTTGCAGATGGCGAGATAACATTCTTTTTTTATGGCTGAGTAATTTTGATTTCCAACTTTGATTGGAAATCTTCCTGATAAAGACAAGCAAATTGAAAATAATGTAGTTGGATGGGTAGGTCAAATCTTTAATATCATTCTGGCTGCAGACCCAATTTGAGGAATTAAAAACAACTGTCCTTGTCTTACAAATAGTCTACAAGAACAGAAGTGCAGTTCAAGAAACAATTCAAAGCCTACCCGTCCTAATAACCAATCCCCAAACCTCCCTTATTATTCTCTAAAAGCTAATAGATATTACAAAAGATGAGCACATTTCAAACAGAACTATTTTGCACGTAAGAAAAAATAAGGAATAACTTTAATTGCCCTTGATTTCTGATAATAGGCAAATATGCCCCAAACTCCTTTTTGGAAAAAAGTTACATTCTTTCTTTGTGCCTTTGAGATGTAAATTTTCTACCTGGTCTTCCCTGGGACCCAAGAGCCATCTCTTTGAAATACAAACTTCAAGTAGGTGACTCACCACAAGTGAATAATGGGAGCTATTTGGAAGTGAATTGGGGAAATCAAAAATCTTAAGTGCATTATCCAAAAATATTAGTAAACAGCTTTAGCCATCTGAGTGGGTAACCTTAAGGTATTCCATCTGCCAGAAACACAAGTTGGATTCCAGCTAATCTTTTATAAACTAGTGAATTTTATTTTATACCTGAAACATGGCTACATTTTTTAAATGAAATTTAAAACTGTTTCTCTTTGTATCTCTGTAAAGGGGTGTGTGTGTGTGTGTGTGTGTGTGTGTGTGGTGTGTGGCATATGTAGTAGTTTTTTCAAACTCATGATGATGTTACTGGGAAATGACATTGAAACCTTGGTTCTTGTTTTCTTGAAGGAAAGACTTCAATCAAGAGACAAAATTATGTGCAGCATGAACAGCAGAAGTTTATTAGTAAAAGAGAGTACACTCCAAGACGTGGAGCTGGCTGACTCAAGAGAGGAAAGCAGCCTTGCCTTACACTGCATGAAGGCTTTTATTTCTATGGATAGAATTACCTCCTCATCTCCCTTGTCTTATCTCTCTCTCTTCTCCCAAGGTGCCCAGTCCTCTGACATTTAGCAATGAATTTATTTGATTTAAGGGCATTTGTAAACATATCCCTTTGATTTAGGGTCCTGTGTAAACACATCTCTTTGGTTTGGGGGCAGGTGTAAACACATTCCCTTGGAGTGTGTGAAAACCTGGAATCTTGTTGGGCTAGTTAGGTGGTTTTGAAAAACAGGTTTTGATAAGCAGGATGTCTTCCTCTCTTAATAATGCGTTTCTTTGATTGAGGGGCATGTTTAAGCCTGGAATACTGCTGTGCAGCTGCAAGGGGTCTTGACTCAAGTAGGAGCTGCAACAAGGGGTTTTCTAATGGGGGATAAATTGATCCTTCTGCTGCTCATTTCTATCTATCTACCTACCCTATCAATGGTATTTCCAAAACTAATTTGTAAAAGAGCTCTATTTAATTGGCTTAAAGACAAATAAGCATTTATATTGAATATTCTCTCAGAAAAGTAGGAACTAACCCAAATGCTATTCAAGTTCACATGTCTTTAATAATCTTTGGTAAATAATAATATAAGTTTATTTTAAAAATGAGTATACCTTCAGACTTGATGTCATTAAACGTAACGCAGTGATAAAACTTTCAATCGACCTATGTTACAAAATTTGTCAAGAAGGAAAACAATGTAAAATGATGGTTAGCTATTTAATATCTCATAAAATTTTCATGACTAATTCAAGCAAACTTGTTAAAACAACTGAATTAAATAGATGTTAGTGGAATAAAAGTTTACAAATGAAATTTTCAACGATAATTATACTTTATAATATGTTCACTTAAAAATAATTTTCAAATATCTTTGGTAACTTACACACTTAAAAATTTTCAATTCTAAGTTAAATGATTGATATTCATTGACTATCTTGATCATTTTCAAATAAAACAAAATATTTCAACATTAATCACTGAACATAAGTTTACATTTATCTATTTTTTTTATTAGTTTCAGGTGCACAGGACAAAGCAATACTTAGACGTTTGTCATTTATATCCCTCACACTGTGTGAACCCCCCTCCCCCATCCACTATCCATCTGTCATCGCACAGAGCCATTACATTTCCACTGTCTCTATTCCTAATGCTGTACTCCACTTCCTGTAACCATATATATATATATATATATATATATATATATATATATATATATATATATATATATATATATATATATATATAATTATAGTTGGCATTCATTATTGTTCAGCTTCAGGTGTACAGTGCAGAGATCAGGCATCTACATCATCCCTGAGGTGGTCTCCCAAATGGGACACGTGTCCATCGGATACCCTACAAAATCTTTACATTATTGATTACGTTCCCCAAATTAATTTTCAAAACCCCGTGGCCATCTTGTGGTTACCGACTATTTTCTAAACCCCTCACCTTCCCCCTTATCCCCACCCCCCCGCCCATCTAGCAACCCTCAGTTTTTCCTCTATGTCTCCAAAACTGTTTCTGATTAGTTCATTCACTTATTCTTTTCTTTAGATTCCACATATAAGTGAGATCATATGGTATTTGTCTTTCTCTGTCTGACTTATTTCACTTAACATAATGTTCTCTAGGTCCATCCATGTTGTTGCAAATGGTAAGATTTCTTTCTTCTTTATGGCTGCGTAATACTCCATTGTATAAATGTACCACAGTTTCTTAATCCAGTCATCTACTGATGGGCATTTCGGTTGTTTCCATGTCTTGGCTATTGTGTATAGTGCTGCAATAAACATAGGAGTGCATAAAGATTTTTGAATTAGAGTTTTGGATTTCTCCGGATAGATACCTAGGAGTGGGATTGCTGGATCATAAGGTAGTTCCATTTTCAGATTTTTGAGATACCTCCATACTGTTTTCCATAGTGGCTGCACCAATCTGCATTCCCACCAACAGTGCACAAGCGTTCCCTTTTCTCCACATCCACGCCAGCACTTGTTGTTTGTTGATTTATTGATGATAGCCATTTTGACTGGGGTGAGGTGGTATCTCATTGTGGTTTTGTTTGCATTTCTCTGATGGTTAGTGAGGTTGAGCATTTCTTCATATGTCTGTTTGCCATCTGTATGTCCTTTTTAGAAAAATGTCTCTTCATGTCCTCTGCCCATTTTTTAATTGGGTTGTTTGTTTTTTTGGAGTTGAGTTGAGTGAGTTTTTTATAAATTTGTGATATTAACCCCTTATCAGATATATCATTGGCAAATATCTTTTCCCATTCAGTAGGATCCCTTTTTGTTTTATTGATGGTTTCCTTTGCTGTGAAAAAACTTTTTAGTTTGATGTAATCCCACATGTTTATTTTTTCTCTTACTTCCCTTGCCTGAGGGGATATATCAGTAAAAATCTTACTCCGGGTAATGTCTGTGAAGTTTCTTCCTATATTTTCTTCTAGGAATTTTATGGTTTCAGATCTTACATTTAAGTCTTTAAGCCATTTTGAATTTATTTTTGTATATGGTGTAAGGAGGTGGTCCAGCTTCATTTTTTTGCATGTGTCTGTCCAGGTTTCCCAGCACCATTTATTGAATAGACTGTCTTTACCCCACCGTACATTCTTGCTTCCATTGTCATAGATTAAATGGCCATATAGGCATGGATTTATTTCTGGACTCTCTATTCTGTTCCATTGATCTATGTGTCTGTTTTTATGCCAGTACCATGCTGTTTTGATTACTGTAGCCTTGTAGTATAATTTGATGTCAGGTATTGTTATACCTCCCACTTTGTTCTTATTTCTCAAGATTGCTGAGGCTATCCGGGGTCTTTTATGGTCCCATATAAATTTTAGGATTATATGTTCTATTTCTGTGAAAAATGTCGTTGGTAGTTTGATAGGAATTGCGTTGAATATGTATATTGCCTTAGGCAGTATGGACATTTTAACTATATTAATTCTTCCTATCCATGAACATGGTATGTGTTTCCATCTATTTGTATCTTCTTTCATTTCTTTCTTCAGTGTCTTATAATTTTCTGAGTACAGATCTTTTACTTCTTTGGTTAAATTTATTCCCAGGTATTTTATAGTCTTTGGAGCAATTGTAAATGGGATTGCTTTTTAATTTCTCCTTCTGATGTTTTATTATTGGTATATACAAATGCAACTGATTTCTGAATATTAATTTTGTATCCTGCTACTTTACTAAATTCATCTATCAGCTCTAATAGTTTCTTGGTGGAGTCTTTAGGGTTCTCTATATATAGTATCATATCATCTGCATATAATGACAATTTTACTTCCTCCTTACCGATTTGGATGCCTTTTATTTCTTTTCCTTGTCTGACTGCTGTGGCTAGAACTTCCAGCACTATGTTGAATAGAAGTGGAGAAAGTGGGCAACCTTGCCTTGTTCCTGATCTTGAGGGAGAATGGTTTTAGCTTTTCCCCGTTGAGTATGATGTTAGCTGTGGGTTTATCATATATGACCTTTATTATGTTGAGATACGATCCCTCTATTCCCACTTTCTTAAGGGTTTTTATCATAAATGGCTGCTGGATTTTATCAAATGCTTTTTCTGCATCTATTGATATGATCATGTGATTTTCATTTTTCATTTTATTAATGTGGTGTATCACATTAATTTAATTGATATGCGGATGTTGAACCGCCCTTGCATACCGGGGATGACTCCCACTTGAACATAGTGTATGATATTTTTAATGTGTTGCTGAATTCTGTTCGCTAATATTTTGTTGAGGATTTTTGCATCTATGTTCATTAGCGATATCGGCCTGTTGTTTTCTTTTTTGTTGTGTCTTTTTCTGATTTTGGAATCAGGGTGATAGTGTCTTCCTAAAAAGTGTTTGGGAGTCTTCCCTCCTTCTGGATTTTCTGGAAGAACTTGAGGAGAATAGGTGATAATTATTTTTTGAACGTTTTGTAAAATTCACCTGTAAAGCCATCTGGTCCAGGGCTTTTGTTTGTTGGGAGATTGTTGATTACTGATTCAATTTCTCTGGTGGTAATCAGTCTATTCAGGTGTTCTGTTTCTTCTTGAGTTAGCCTTGGAAGGCTGTACGCCTCTAGAAAATTGTCCATTTCTTCCAGATTGTCAAATTTGTTGGCATATAGTTGCTCATAGTAATTTCTTAAAGTATTTTGTATTTCTGCAGTGTCTGTTGTCACTTCTCCTCTTTCATTTCTGATTTTATTAATTTGGGTCCTCTCTATCTTTCTTTAAATTAGTCTGGCTAAAGGTTTGTCAATTTCGTTTATCTTCTCTAAGAACCAACTTTTGGATTTATTGATCTTTTGTATTGTTTTTCTGCTTTCTATTTCATTTATTTCTGCTCTGATCTTTATTATCTCTTTCCTTGTACTCCCTTTGGGCTTATTTTGCTGTTCTTTTTCCAGATCCCTTAAGTGTGAAGATAAATTATTGATTAGTGATGTTTCTCGTTTCTTTAGGTAGGCCTGCAATGCTATGAATTTCCCTCTTAGGACTGCTTTCGCGGCATCCCATAGATTTTGGGTCGTCGTATTTTCATTTTCGTTTGTCTCAAGATATCTTTTGATTTCTTCCTTGATCTCCTGCTTGACCCATTCATTATTTAGTAACATGTTATTCAGCCTCCATGAATTGGTGTGTCTTCCAGTTTTTTTCCTGTAGTTCATTTCTAATTTCATAGCACTGTGGTCAGAGAAGACAATTGGTATGATTTCAATTTTCTTAAATTTATCAAGACTTGTTTTGTGGCCTAACATATGGTCTATCTTGGAAAATGTTCCATGTGTGCTTGAGAAGAACGTGTATTCTGCAGCATTGGGGTGAAATGCTCTGAAAATATCGATTAAATCCAAGTGGTCCAATGTATCATTTAAGGCTGTTGTTTCCATATTGATTTTCTGTCTGGAAGACCTGTCCCTTGTTGTCAGAGGTGTGTTGAAGTCCCCTACTATGATAGTGTTACTGTTGATCTCTGTCTTTATGTCAGTCAATATCTGTTTTATATATTTAGGTGCTCCTATGTTGGGTGCATAGATGTTTACTAGGGTTATGTCCTCTTGTCGGATCGATCCCTTTATTATTATATAGTGCCCATCTTTGTCTTTTAATATTTTCTTCATTTTAAAGTCTATTTTGTCAGATATAAGTATTGCAACTCCAGCTTTTTCTCATTTCCATTTGCATGAAATATCTTACTCCAACCCTTCACTTTCAGCCTGTGTGTGTCTTTTGATCTGAGGTGAGTCTCTTGTATACAGCATATACAAGGGTCTTGCTTTCTTATCCACTCAGCCACCCTATGTCTCTTGATTGGAGCATTTAATCCATTTACATTTAAAGTGATTATTGATAGGTACATAGTTATTGCCATTTTTAAATTTGTAGTTAGATTGTTTTCATCTTTCTTCTATTTACAGAAGTCCTTTTAGTATTTCTTGCAATGCTGGCTTGGTGGTAATAAATTCCTTTAGCTTATTCTTTTCTGGGAAGCTCTTTATCTCTCCATCAACTTTAAATGATAGCCTTGCTGGATAAAGCAATCTAGGTTGTAGGCCTTTGTTTTCCATCACTTTGAGTATCTCCTGCCACTCCCTCCTGGCCTTCAATGTTTCTGTAGAAAAGTCATTTGATAGTCTTATGGGAGTTCCCTTGTATGTAACCCTCTGTCTTTCTCTTGCTGCTTTTAGGATTCTCTCTTTGTCTTTAACCTTTGCCATTTTAACTATAATGTGTCTTGGTGTGGACCTGTTTGGGTTTATCCTGGTTGGAACTCTCTGCACTTCCTGGGCTTGTATGTTGGTTTCCTTCATCAGATTAGGGAAGTTTTCGGTCATTATTAGTTCAAATATGTTCTCAATCCCTTGCTTCCTCTCTTCACCTTCTGGTATTCCTATGATGTACATGTTTTTGCACTTGATGTTATCCCAGAGGTCTCTTAAACCATCTTCATTGTTTTTTATTCTTTTTTCTTTCTGTTGTTCTGTTTGGGTGATCTCTGCTAACTTGTCTTCTAAGTCGCTGATTCGATCCTCTGCTTCATCTAACCTGCTGTTAATTCCTTCAAGTGAGTTCTTTATTTCGGTAATTGTGTTCTTTAGTTCTAACTGGTTGTTCATTATGATTTCTACATCCTTCTTGATGTCGTCTCTAAGCTCCTTAAACATTCTTATCATCAGTGTTCTGAACTCTGTCTCTGATAGGTTGGTTACCTCTGTTTCATTTGGTTCCATTTCTGGAGGTTTCTTCTGTTCTTTTATTTGGGACATGTTTCTTTGTTTCCCCATTCTGGCTGACTCTCTGTGTTTGCTTCGATGTATTAGGTAGATCCCCTAGAGTTCTTAGTTCTTGCTGGGTTATCTTATGTAGTATGTGTCCTTTATATTTGACTTGCACTACTTCGTTCTTCTCCTCTGCATGTGCTCCAAAGGTGACTCTTGTGTTGTGTATATTGTCCTGTTAAAGAAGATCTTTAATTGCTTTTCGCTTGTGAGTAGGTGGGGTTAACTCCTAGGCTGACTAATTGTGAGACTTGGCTCTGCGCACTGCAGGGTGTTCTGCTGCGTGAGGGTTGACCACTTAACCGTGGTTTGGCCTCTATTGGCTCTTGTGCCTGTAGAGAATTCCCTCTCGGTGTGTCACTTGTAGGTCAAACCCAGTAGTACTCTGGTTTGGTCTGGAGTTGGCCTCTGGGTGTGTTGAATCTTGTACCTCTTAAGCTGGGCCCTGCACGATTAATCCTTGCACGAGTCTTTTAGCTGTTCTGCGTGATGAGCAGAGAGTCCTTTGATGGGTTATAAATGTCCCGTTTCTGATAAGATCCGGAGGAGAACTCAAAAAGTGCGCCCCGCTTCCGCCATTCCTATGACATCATTCCTCTATATTTATCTATTTTTGGCTTCTTAATCTTTACAGAAACTAAAAATACTTGGGTCTATTAGTAGTCATTTGTGTCGGTTAGTAAACATGTTCTGTACCACATTGAAAAAATTATACCATGGGGAAGAATATACTTCTAGAAATTTTGAAATGGTGTATTCGTATGTTTGCTAACATATATTATGCTGGTATGCCAGATAGTTCACAGCTGCTACATATGCTCCATGTCTCCAAACAGTTATTATTCTGAAAAACAAAGAATAGACTAAAGAACTTTTTTCTCTTGTAATTTTCTGTTTGTCAATCACATAAAAGAAGTTAGAGAGACTACGTTATTGCCTCATGCTCCTGTTATGTATTCCTTTCAAGAAACAGCTTTTTCTTTTGTTACATTTTATTCTCAGCTGTTTCCCGATGTGTCAGAGGAGGAAGTGTCGGTGAAGTGAGGCAAAATTCACCATTTCTGCACATTTGTAAGCTGACAGTTGAAATACACCTGGGCATTTCTTTCTTCAATTCTTACCGTAGGGAAATCTTTCCTGAGCCAATGGCACTATTGTGGTACGCTAAATCAAGGTGGGGATTTGGGGTCTGAACTATTATGCATGTTTATTAGCAGACATCTGTTCAGCTGTCATTGTCTGATCATTTCATTTTAATTCACTGAAAATGTTGCTTGCCACATCACCGGGACCCATTACAAACTAGGTAAATTCTCTGATGAAATAAATGGAAAAACATTTAGATCACAAGTTTCAGAAATAAATAATGTGTCATGTGTCTTATAAAAAAAATCTGACATATGTCAAAGAAAATAAAAAGCTGGAGAACAGAAAGGGTTCCACAGCTGACAATAAAGTAATGAGGTTGCTTGCTGAAGAAGAGGGAAAACTACCTCCTGAAACAAATGGAGGAAAAAGTTAAAATTTTGCACCACATAGTTCAAAGGATGAACATCAATTTCTGTTTACATACCAAGAGATAAAGGAGAATTTATTATTTAAGAACAATCCTCATTGCAAAAAAATTACTGTAGGTGGAGATTAACACAAAGAACTCCCCTATGGAATAGACAAGGGATACAGGGATGACATAATTAAAGACAGCTTAAGCTATAGATAGTGCATTTAGTCAAACTGCCTACAACTCGTCAGACAGAAGAACAAGCATCTCCAAAATGATGAAGGGACTTATCCTGAATTTCACAGCCACTGAGTGGTAAAGTCAGGCCCAAAATCCACCAAGTGATTCCTACTTAGGTGTTCTTTCCACTATACCAAAACATTTTGTTTTCCCTACTGAGAGGTACAGAAAGGGGGGATTAAGTTTTGCCTTGTTGATGATCATATGCGTTGTGTTATTCCTCTTAGAAAAAGTGATTCAATTTAAGTCCACCATGTTTCAAAGATTGTAAAGGGAGATAACAAATGATTCAATTCCTGAATGTGATTCATTTCATATGGAAGTATATCCTACACAGAAGCCTGCATGTTCTTTGAGGGCAGTAACTACTGTGCTTTCTTGCCTTACTGCCTTTTTTTACTCTCATAGCATGAAATATTTGAGTTCAGCAAATTTATATAAAAGAGTAAATTAGCTAGTATCCTATATATCATATTGTAGCTTTGTTACAAATGTAAAATGGAAGATATATGTTATTTTCAGAGAAATCCAATTACAGTATTAGCAATTCTTGCATTCTTTAAGATTAGACATATGTTAGAATTCCATATAATTTTTTGGTTACCATTTATTTCACATGGTTCAGTTCATATAGACTAATATATTTAAATACTTGCTTACTATTTGCTTCTATCATACTTTCCTTTCCAACTCTTATCATTTTAACAATCCCCAAATAATGAAACTAAATCAGTGGTGCAAAACTTGAATATCAAAACATAAAAGAAAACGAGGGCATGTCACAGAAATGATGGCACGAAGTGAGTCTCTTAAAATCTCCCCTGGAATTTACTACAAATTGAACAAATATAATTCCACAAAGGACTTCCCGAGCAGTAGACAGGAAAGACTAAGAGGCACGCAATTGAAATCATCTAAAGTTGGATAAATTGGCCAAGAAGGGGCGGGGGAAGAGGGAAGTGTGGAGATACAGGCCACATGTGGGCTACAGGATGCAGGCTGGAGCTCGGAGCACTGAGCTCCCTGCATTCCAGGGCTACAGAAGTCATGGGAGAGGGAAGAATTCGGACAGCTAGCACCCCCTTAATGGCCCACAGTCCCGCCTGAGGGATCAGCAAATAACACTGCTGATCCCAATGCTCAAGGCAGAGACCTTGGAGCAAAGAGTGATGGAAGAAGGATAAGAATAGTGGTTTAAGTCCACAAAGCAAAGCAGAGGACAGAAGACATAGGCACAAAGCCTAGATGAATCATCCACACAATCCCAAAACTTTCCCCACCCCTACCTATCCAGTGCTAGAAGAGGAACAGTAGCTGTGTCAGATAAAACAAACAAACAAACAAACAAAAAAACAAACAAACAAAAAACTGTAACAACAACAACAAAAAAAAACAAACACAGAATTTTGGCAGTTCTGAGAACTGCAGCCTTGGAGAAATGGACTTACAGCCCAACTAGTTCCAGTAAAGGGGAGAGAGACTTGGATGTAGGAATGAATGTGCTGGTGGTCCCTACCATAGCTCAGAACAACCTCTCACGACCCAACCCGACCATGTCCCCGCTGATGTGGGCAGATCCCTACAGGAATAAAGAGAGTTGCTGAAAAACACAGGCTCTGAATCAGGTGCAATAGAGCTTTGGAACTTCAGAAGATCTCCATATACCTCCAGGGAGGCAGTTCCCAGAGATGAAGCAACCTGCTCACAGAAGAGAAACCCACAATCCAGGGAACCCCTCTATTGTGTGAGAAGACAGAAGAGTGCAGAGAAAATATAACACTGCACTGTGAGAGAGAATAAAAGGATGCAGTGGGAGAGAAAATAAAACATTCAACCAACACCTACTAGAAAGCAAAAGAAAGACCTCTTCCTATCAACCTGTTGCAGAACCCATTCCTGTAGATATCTAGGATAAGAAATAATTCATTAATTGCCATGAATAATTAAGGTAACAAGGCAGCTCAGAAAAAAAATGAAAAGTCTCCAAAAAATGAACTTAAAGACATGGAAATAGATGACATTACAGACAGAGAATTCAAGATTTCAGTTCTGAAAAAACTCAATGAGAGGCAAGGAAACACAGACAGGCAGTTTAAAGAACTCAGAAACACAATCAAGGGAAAAAATGAACATTTTATAAAAAGAGATTAAAATTTTAAAAATAAATCAAACAGAATTTCTGGAGATGAAGCATTCAATAAAATAAATGAAGAATGAAATAGCCAGCATAGATAATAGAGCTGACCAGATTGAGGAAAGAATCAGTGACATCAAAGATAGAAATCTGGATATGACACAGATAGAAGAAGAGACAGAATTGAGACTTAAATGATATGAAAGAACTCTACAAAACTTTCTGCCTCCATCAGAAAGAGCAACATAAGAAAAATGGGCATAACAGGAGGGCAAGAAAGGGAGAAGGGGAGAGAGAGTACATTCAAACAAATACTTGAAGAAATCGTCCCAGACTTCTGTAAATAACTGAATCTTCTAATCCAAGAAGGAAATAGAACACCTAATTACCTGAATTCCAACAGGCCTTCTCCAAAGCACATTGTATTGAAGCTGTCAAAAATTAACAACAAAGAAAGAATCCTCAAGGCAGCCAGGGAAAAGAAGAGTGTAACCGACAAAGGAATGCCCATGAGATTCATGAGATTTTTCAGCAGAAACTCTACAAGCCCAGAGGCAGTGGAACAAAATATTCGAACTATTGAAAGAGAGAAATTATGAGACAAGAATAATACATCCACCAAAGATATCCTTTAGATGTGAAGAGGGAATAAAGACCGTTCCAGACATACAAAAGCTGAGGGAATTTTCTAAAACATGACCATCACTACAAGAAACATTGAAAGAGTCTATTTGATCAGAAACAAAAAAGCAAAAGAATGCGAAATCATGAGTAGTATTGCGAACAGAGAGTAAGAAGCAGGAAATGGCAACCCTTACATCAAATAGAACACCATACACTGAAACATAACATACAGGATAAAGAAGAAAAAAAAAACCACTTATAAAGAAAATCTTGCTACTGCAGAACAGAAATCAGTTCACAGTATAAATAGGGATAGCTAGTGACAACAAAAATGCTAAAGTAGAGAGAGTAAAGGTCTGAACTGGCACAAGGAAATGGAGAAAGGAAGTATGCTGAAGAAAATGGAGTACTCTAAAGATGAAACTTTTTTTTTACATAAACTTAAGGGTAACCACTCAAAAAAAATCCAGAATTGAAACACATAACATAAAAAAAAGAAAAACCAGAGGGAAAATTGCAGAATAACATCACAATGAAATAACACACAGCAACAAAAAGGCAAAGAAACAATGGAAGGGGGTGGTAGATGAGGGTAAGAGTATCAAATATATGGTGATGGAAGGAGAACTGATTCTGGATGGTGACAAATGATGTGATTTATAGATGATGTAATACAGAATTGTACACCTGAAATCTATGTAACTTTACTAACAATAGTCACCCAAATAAATTTTAATTAAAAAAAAAAATCTCCAAACTTCATCAAAATGGCGGTGTGAGGCGAGCCTCTGGAAAACTCCCCTGCAATTTACAACAAATTGAAAAACTATAACTCCACAAAGGACTCCCTGCACAGCAGACAGGCAAGACGAAGTGTCTCATTACTGAATTCACCTAAAGGTGGGCAAATTGAGCAAGCAGGGGAGGAGAGAAGAGAGAAGTGCAGAGACAGAACCGCGAGGGCTCAGGACTTGGACCTAGCTCAGTGTTCCCAGCTCCCTGCATCCTGGAACTATGGCAGCTATGTGAGAGGGAAGAACTCGGACTGCTAGGGCTCCGTTTATGGCCCACAGGGCTGAGGGGGCAGCATATAACATGGTTGAACGCAATGCTCACGGCAGAGACCTCCGAGAAAAGACTGAGGGAAGAAGGCTGAAAACGGTGGTTTCAGACCTCACTGCCGAGCAGAGAACAGAGGCCATAGGCACTGACACTAGCTGTCTCCTCCCCACACTCCCAGAGCTCGCCCCGCCCCGCACCCACATGCCCGGTGATAGAAGCAGAACAGTAGCAGTGTCAGATAAAAAAAACCAAAAAAAAAACCAACAGAATATTTGCTGTTCTGAGAACTGTGGACCGCAGAAAAAGATTCACAGTCAAACTAGTTCAGGCAAAGGGGAGGGAGTTGTGGAAGCAGAACCAGCTGTGGTGGTGGGCGCCCCCATTGCTCTGGGCCATCTTTCACAACTCACCCTACCCCTGGCCCCATCTATCTGGGCAGAACCATGCAGGAGTAACCAGAACTGCTGAAAGATACGGGCTCTGAATCTGGTGCAGGAAGAGCTTTGGAACTTCAAAAGCTCTCCACATACCCACATGGACCCTGCGCCCTGTGACCCAGGTGAACTATTAACAGAGGAGAAGCCTGTCTCCCAGGGAATCCTTCCATTGTGTGAGAAGCTGGAATAGTGCAGAAAAAACATAGCACTACCGTGTGAGAGAGAAAAAAAGGCTGCAGTCGGAGAGAAAATAAAATATTCTACCAACAAGTACTGGAAAACAAAAGAAAGACCTCTTCCTATCAACCTGTTGCAGAAGCCACTCCTGTAGATGTCTAGGAAGAGAAATAATAAATCAGTAATTGCCATGAATAACCAAGGCAACAAGACCACTCAGAGCTAAAGTGAAAAGCCTCCAGGAAAAGAACTTAAAGGTGTGGAAATATATGACTTAAGTGATAGAGAATTCAAGATTGCAGTTCTGAAAAAACACAACGAGAAGCAACTAAACACAGAAAGGCAGTTTAATGAACTTAGAAACACAATGAAAGAACAACATGTGCATTTTACGAAAAAGATTGAAATTTTAATAAAAAAACAAATAGAATTTCTGGACAGTAAGAACTCTATAGAAGAAATTAAGAATGAAATAGCCAGCTTAGGTAGTAGAGTTCATCAGATGGAGGAAAGAATCAGTGACATCGAAGACAGAAACCAGGAAATGACATGGATGGAATAAGAAAGAAACTTGAGACTTAAAACAAATGAAAGAACTCTGCAAGAACTTTCTGACTCCATCAGAAAGATCAATATAAGAATAATGGGCATACCAGAAGGAGAAGAAAGATAGAAGGGAACAGAGAATATATTCAATCAAATTGTTGATAAGAACTTCCCAAACTTGTGGACAGAACTGGATCCTCGAATCCAAGAAGCAAATAGAACACCTAATTACCTCAATCCCAACAGGCCTTCTCCAAGTTACATTGTATTGAAGCTGTCTAAAATCAATGACAAAGAAAGAATCCTCAAGGCAGCCAGGGAAAAGAAGACGGTAACCTACAAAGGAAAGCCCATTAGATTATCATCAGATTTTTCAGCAGAAACTCTACAAGCCAGGAGGGAGTGGAACCAAATATTCAAATTATTGAAAGACAGAAATCATGAGCTAAGAATAATATATCCAGCAAAGATATCCTTTAGATATGAAGGAGGAATAAAGACCTTTCCAGACACACAGAAGCTGCACTACAAGAAATACTAAAGGAGGCTATTCGACCACCATCAACAGGGACAATTTGTGGCAACCAAAACTCAAAAAGGGGGAGAGTAAAGGCCTGAACCGGAATATGGGAATGGAGAAAGTAAGCGTGCTGAAGAAAATGGAATACTCTAAATATCAAACTTTCTTTTACATAAACTTAAGGGTAACCACTCAAAAAAAATCCAGAACTGAAATACATACTGAAATAAAAGAAGAAACAGAGGGAAACATCATAGAATACCACCACACAGAAATAATAGACAACAACAAAAAGGCAAAGAAACAATGGAGACACAGCCTTACCAGAAAACTAAAGATAGAATGACAGGAAATCCTCACATATCAATAATCAGCCTAAATGTAAATGGACTGAACTCACCAATAAAAAGACACAGAGCAGCAGATTGGATCAAAAAACTAAACTCAACCATGTGCTGTCTCCAAGACACCCATCTCAGCTACAAGGACAAATATAGATTCAAAGTGAAAGGTAGGACTTGACACTCCAAACAAATGATATTCAGAGAAAATAATGTGTAGCCATACTGATATCAGATGAAACATACGTCAGGATAAAAAAGGTAGCAATAGACAAACATGCACATTTCATCGTGTTAAAGGGGACTATACAACAAGAAGACATGTCAGTCATCAATATTTATGCCCCCAATCAGGGAGCACTGAAATATACAAAGAAACTACTAATCGAACAAATGGGAGAAATTGACCAAAACACAATTATAGTAAGGAACCAAATACATCATTGACAGCTATGGATAGATCATCCAAACAGAAAAATAAATACAGAAATATCAGCCTTACGTGACGCATTACATTAAATGGACATGATTTGCATTTATAAATCACTTCATCCTAGAACATCACAATATTTATTCTTTTTTAATTAAAGTTTATTGTGGTGACAATTGTTAGCAAAGTTACATAGATTTCAGGTGTGCAATTAAGAAATACATCATCTATATACCACATTGTGTGTTCACCACCCAGAGTCAGTTCTGTTTCCATCACCATATACTTGGTCCCCTTTACACTCATCTACCACTACACCACCTCCTTACCCTCTGGTAACCACAAACTATTGTCTGTGTCTATGAGTTTTCTTTCCTTATTTGTTTTTCTTGTTCTTCTGTTGTTTTTACTTTTATAAAGCACATATTATATTGTTCTCCACTTTTTCTTTCTGACTTATTTCCTTAGCATTACAATCTCAAAATCTATCCATGTTGTCACAAATGGCACAATTTCATCTTTTCTTATGGCTGAATAGTATTCCATTGTGTATATATACCACATCTTCTTCATCCAATCATCTATCAAATGACATTTTTTTTTGTTTTCATGTCTTGGCCACTGTAAATAAAGCTACAATGAACATTGAAGCACATATATCATTACAGATAAATGTTTTCAAATTTTGTGGGAAGATACCCAAGAAAGGGATTGCTGGGTCATATGGTAATTCTATTTTTAATTTTTGAAAAATCTCCACATAATGCCTGTACCAATCTGCTTACCCATCATCAGTGTATGAGGGTTCCTTTTCTCCACAGTGTCTCCAACACTTGTTACTATTTGTCTTGTTGATGATAGCCATTCTAACTCATGTGAGGTGATATTTCTTTGTGGTTTTAATTTGCATTTCTCTGATGATTAGTGGTGGTGGGCATTTTTTCACATGTCTATTGGCAATTTGTATATCTTCTTTGGAGAAATGTTTCTTCAGTTCCTCTGCCCATTTTTTAATTTTTGTTGTTGTTGTTGTTGAGTTTATGAGATCCTCATATATTTTGGATATTAGCCCCTTATAAGAGGTGTTGTTTTTAAAAATCCACTCACATTCAGTTGGTTGCCTCTTTATTTTGTCGATGGTTTCTTTTGTTGTGCAAAGCTTTTTAGTGTGATATAGACTACACATTCTTTTCTAGTGGACATGCAATAATCTCAAAGATAGACCACATATTGGGACATAGAACCATAGAACTAGCCTCAGGAAGTTTAAGAATATTGAAATCATATCAAGCATATTGTCTGATCACAATGTGATGAAATTGGATATCAACTACAAAAAGAAAGCAGGAAAAGCCACAAATATATGGAGATTGAACAACATACTTTTAAAGAATGACTGGGTCAAAGAAGAAATAAGAGGAGAGGTCAAAAGATCCATAGAGACAAATGAAAATGAAAATACATACTATCAAAATTTTTAGGATGCAGCGAAAGCACTTTTAAGATGAAAATTCATATCATTGCAGGCCTGTATCAACAAAGAAGAAAAGTCACAGATAAATAACCTGACATTACACCTTAAAGAACTAGAAAAGAAGAACAAGTGAAGCCCAAAGTTATCAGAAGGAAGAAAATAATGAAAATCAGAGCAAAACTCAATGAAATAGAGAATAAAAAGACAATAGAAAAAATTAATGTGACCAAGAGCTGGTTCTTTGAAAAGATTGATAAGACTGACAAACCCTTTGTTAGACTCACTAAGATAAAAAGAGAAAAGACAAAAATAAACAAAATCGGAAATGAAAGAGGGGAAGTTATCACAGATGCCACAGAAATACAAAGGATCTTCCAAGAATACTATGAAGGACTGTGCCACCTAATTCAATAACCTAGAAGAAATGGACATGTTGTGAGAAACATATAACCTTCTTAGGCTGAATCACGAGGAACTGGAAAATATAAATAGACCGATCAACAGTAAGGAAATTGAATCAGTCATCTGAAACCTTCCCCAAAGCAAAAGCCCAGGACCAGATGGCTTCACTAGTGAATTCTACCAAAGATTCAAAGAGGATCTAATACCTGTCCTACTCAAACTTTTCCAAAGAATTGAAGAAAACAATAGTCCTTAACTTCTTTTATGAGGCCAACATTATTCTGATACCAAAACCTGTAAGGATAACACACACACACACAAACATTAGGGACGAATATCTCTGATGAATACAAATGCAAAAATCCCAAACAAAATTCTAGCAAATCGATACAACAACACATTGAAAAAAATATATATCATGACCACCAAGTGGGGTCCATTCAATGGGCACAAGGATGGTTCAACATGTGCAAATCGATCAATGTGATACACCAGTTAAACCAAATAAAGGACAAAATCATACAATTATATCAATAGATGCAGAAAAAATGTTTATGCACTTATGTTTAAACATTCATTTATGTTTAAAACACTTAATAAAATGGGTATAGAAGAAAATACCTTTGCATAATAAAGGGCGTATATGACAAACCCTCAGCTAATATCATAATTAACGGTGAAAAATTGAAGCCCTTTGTTCCACATTCAGGAACACTACAGGCATGTCCCCTATTACCACTGCTTCTCAACGTAGAATTGAAAGTCCTAGGAGAGCATTCAGGCAAGAGAAAGAAATAAAAGGCATCCAAATTGGGAATGAAAAAATTACATTGTTGGGCTTCAGTTCAGCTAGTCTTCAGGTGATTTTCCATTATGGTTTTTCTGTAGTTTAATTTTAATTTTGACGTGGTCATGAGAGGAGTAAAGCACCATGTTCACATACTCTGCCTTCTTGACTGGATCAAAATACTTACTCTTTAGCCATTGCTCATCTTCAGAGTTCTCTCCTTTTCTTCTTTCCCTTCTCACTCCTCATACTCTCCCTTAGCCATCTTATTCATTCCTAAGAATTCTATATCATCTACATACAGATGACTGAAAGCTTCGTCTCCATTTCAGCGCACTTCCCAGAACTAAATTTTTGCAACATACTATTACACAAACTTTTCAGTATGCCTCATATATAACTGAAGCTCAACATATTTAGAATTAAATTTATAACCATTTGCTTTATCCCCAGCTAGGGTAAATTTTCTCCTCCTGTATTTACTACCATGGTGAATGTACCACCATCTACTCAGCCATCCATGTAAGAATCTAATATTCATTCTACACTGCTCTCTTTCTTTTATCAGCTACAGCCAGTTAATCACTAACTCCAGTCAGCTCAACGTCATGAAATCCTTAGTTATTGGTCACATACATTCCATCCCCACAGCTTCCTATTTATTTTTCCCCTTTGACTTTCTCAATTTTATGATTAGAGGAACTTCCATTATAAATCTATATCTGTCACTACACATGTATTTGACAAAGTTACTCCTTTACAAATAATTGTTCAATGGTTTCTCATTATCTACAGGAAATAGTCAGTCTTTAGCATGGTAAAGAAAGCCCTTCATGACATGCTGCCTGCCTAAATGTTCAGCCCTTTTTGTACCGCTCACCATGTACATCCTATGCTCTGTATCTATATACTCATGGTCAAAACTGTACCCTCTAGAGTTGTACATTCAAACAATTAGTTCGGGACAAGCATTACAGCTTCCTTGGAGTAGAACTAGAGTGTAAGAAGCTCATCATCATCTATAATTCCTCACATCCTAGAAAATCCTATTACCACAGAGAAGTCATTTAAGGCTGCTTCTCACCTCACAACTACAATACTAAGAAAGCTGGTAATAGGTAAAGGATTTATTAAACGCACCACTGACTGAAGCTTTGCAAGTGACTTGAAAATAGGTTCATGTAGGCTCCTTAGCTTCATGGGAGCACTAGCTTATAACTGAGCAAGATAACATTTCCAGGTCAAAAATTCGGCCTGGAGTCAGAAAAAGCTAGGTTAAAATCTTTCTTCTGTCATTTGACTTTTTGAGTTTCCACATCAGTAAAATGAGGATAATAATAACTAGCTTGTAAGCTGTTTGGAGAATTAAATGTGATAAAGTTATCTTATACTACCTGGAATATAATAGGTACATTTAATTTTGGCCATTGTATAATAATAGTGGTGACAAACTGGAGTTGTTATGGTTTTGGGGAACAAGACGTTATGGTTTTGGAGAACTCATTTTCCACATAAGAGGAACATGCATTTATAAATAATAAATCCTCTTGGGTCTTTATAAGCTATCAATCAGTGAATTTGTATTGATATGTGTCTTGCTCTAGACTGGAAGGGGTCGTTACAAAACAATAAAACACATGCATTATCTCTATCTTTTAGAGACCTATGTTATAGTTTGAGAGAGAAGATAAACACCTTATGCAAGGCTCCTATACCACTACTGCATGCATACAGGAAGCATCAGTTTCAGATTCCCAACTCAGCATTTCCTATTCTCAGGACTTTGTTGTGCACCCCCTTCCAGGGTGGAGCCAACTGAAAATGAATTTTTTTTATTCTCAATTTCTGGCTAGCAGCACCAACCAACAAGGACTAGAAAGGTTCTGGGAAGATGACTTGAATGATTCTTATAGACTGATAGTAGGTGATAATTGTAATGAATATCCCTTTTTTAATTAGTTTCAGGTGTACAAAACAATGTAACAGACATTTACACCCCTCACAAAGTGGTCAACCATGCACCCCAATCTACTACCACACTGACATTGTATATAGCTGTTACAATTCCATTGACTATTCCCTATGTTCTACTCCACATCCTGTCACTATATATATATGACATGTACATATATATGACATTCAATGTTATTCAGCTTCAGCTCCAGGTGTACAGCACAGTGGTAAGGCATCTACACCATCCATGAGGTGGTCCCTTTGCTGAATAAACATGGGGACCTAAAGCTGGTAGGGAAAGAAAGCACAGTGGATCATGAAAAAAATAGGAATGAATTGTGAGAGATAATTTCTTCTCTCTGGGACCTCTTCAAAATTTTGTAGACCCTTCCCAAACAGTGAAAGTGGTAGTCACTGCTGCTAAATAATCATAAAGTACTGCTGATAATCTTGTCAGGGAATTGTCTTCACTTTTAAGCACATTCAGTAGAAACAGGCCAAGCACTTTTGGGGAAAACAATGTCAAGAAATAAAACTCACGTGGCTGATATTGCCTTCAGCTTTACAGAACATCCTCAGGAGTTACATTTGATAATGTGTTCCCCTAACCAGCCCAACTGTTCTCACTAGGATATTGTTATGTTCTAGGAAACTACCTGGTGTGTATTCTATTTTATAAGTGCACTTACCATTGCTCCTGAATTGCCATTTTGCCTTTGGAGACCTTCATAGGAAATAGCATTCAGAAGTTGAAATGATTTTTGAAAGCATAAAAATTTCCCAGTAGGAGCTCCAATTCTCAGAAAACCATAAAAGAATATAGGCTAGGTCATAACTAATACAACAACAATGAAGCAGAAAATATCACTCAAACCATAATATCATGGTAATAGAAGTATTATAAAATGACAAAGAATAATCATTAATATTACCTGCCATGTATTGCTCCTTACTTTTTTCTAATGTTTTATATTGATTATCTCAATTAATATTCACAGCAGCCTATATAAATATACTATAAAATGAGGCTCAGAGAGGTTAGGTAATTTTCCCATGGTTAACCAATTAATAAATTGGCCAAGTTGGGATTTGAACTCAAAGCACCTGGTTTTCCAACCACGCCAATCTATTTGAGTCCTACCCAGGAATGGAGCCTAACCCTTGAAACAGGTAAAAATGTGATGGGTCTGTGAAGTAAGTAAGCTGAGCTCTGAATTTATGTGGTAAGGAAAGCAGTGTCTTCTGACATTTTGCATCTCCTATGTTTTAGCAAGAGATATCTATCTTTTGCTTTGGGGTTTTCAAAAGAAAATGATACAAAGTTATAGATTTCTGAAAATATGTTAATAATTGGTTTATTCCTGCTATCTGTCAAGGACTTTACCTGTACTACTTCTTATTTTTAGGATAACCCTTCAAGTCATATAGTATCATTGACATTTAATATATGAGAAAACTAAAGGTCTGAAAGAGGATTATAGAGCTAGAAAAGGAGTCCTATATTCCTAAAAGTCTTAATGCCTACTTTGCTGTTTTAGAAATTGGAGGCATTTTGATGCTGTTGCCCTCATCCCCAACCATCTCCTCTTCTGAAGCATCTTTTGTCATAAATATTTTTTAAATTAAAATTAAATAGGAAAATATTATTTTGTAAAAACACACAATGGGATTTATAGATGATGTAATACAGAATTGTACACCTGAAATCTATGTAACTTTACTAACAATTGTCACCCCAATAAACTTTAACTTAAAAAAATTATTAGGAAGGAGGCAGAATTATGAATTCTTGCCTTTGGTCAGGGTTTGGCTATGCCAAATTTAATTTTTACCAAATGAACAAAATCAATTTATCATTTTAATAAAATCCCAACCATAGTTTGCTTTATTTGCCAACAGCTGGAATATTGAAATATACCCAAATAAGATGCTGTAGCTCAGAAAAAGGAAGCCTCTTTATTACACATGAATATCAATTGCCAAGTGATAGGGATTTCTCCCCCCATTCCTCCCTTGATTATACACTAACTTGTTTCCATTAGTTATTTATTGCCACAATGGTGCTGTATAACAGACCACCCCAAAACTCAAGGGCTTTCAAATAATAAGCCTTTATGTAGGTCTGGAGTCTGTGGGTTGGAAATTTAAGCTGTACTTGGATGGTTCTTCTTGTCTTAGATGGGCTTACTTACATGTCTGGTGATTGGTGGTTGATAATTGGATGATAGAGGTGTCAGGGCCACATGTCTTTCACCATGGAGCAGTTTAAATTATTCATGTTCTCATGTTGAAGGAACAGTAGCAAAAAAAGAGGCAGAAACAGGCACTTTTAAAAAGACTTTATGTGTATTAAATTTTCAACTCTTCAAATAGCCAAATCAACTCACAAGGCCAAGTCTAGGGTCTACAAAGATCAATAGTACAAGGAGGCTTGACACAGATGGCCACTAATGCAATACATATGTCATATTCCACCCTTGTCATAATTATTTACACTCTTCCTACATGCAAAATATGCTTACCTCCAACCAAGGATCTCAAAAGTCTCATTAAGTCACAGCATCAGGCTGAGAACCTAGTATCTCATGATCTGTGATCAAGAACTGATGTGGCTTCTTAGATAAGGATCCAAAAACCAATGAAGTACAATGACAATTTACTGGAAGCCCATATACCCAACATTAAGTGATGATAGAGAGACTTGATAATTACAAAAACATTCTCTTTAGAAAGGGAAAAAATGAAAAGCATCTAGCCCTAGTATACATATACAGCAATTACCGTTGCACAAATGTAGCCAAGACCCTATAAAATAAGGGTAGGGAATGTCCTAAGAGTAGCTTACCAGTCCATTGTTCTCCATGACCCATAAATGTATTCTCTGAAATATTATTCTTTTTCCATTCTGTTTTGTCAATTCTGAAAAGGGCATTGAAAAATATGATCTGAGCAACTTTTTGGCCTGCTTCCTGATCAAAGAATATTGAAGAAGCAGGACTTTTCTCAGTTTTATACATTCTCATACTCTTTTTTTCCAAGTGGATAGCACCATATAGCCCTCTTAAAACTTTTTGGACTTCATATAAATACAGTTCAAGTCTAGTCCATTGGCAAGAGCCACAGCCATAATTATTCTTGAGGTAGACCTCTCTTTCTCTAGATTTTGTTAGTGTTTCTTTGGTCATGTCAGACTGCTGTAGGACAATGCTCTAAAGATTTCTATAAATACATTTGTCTAGTTGAGAGGATCTACTTAGCAACTCTTTAATTCTTTCAAAGGTCTTAACAGAGTCTTACAAAACAGTTTTGGTCTTTAGTACTAAGACCATATGCTTCTGGCAGCTCCCTGGCTTTGATCTTTTATTCGTCCTAGAGACTGAAGATGAGAAAAAAAATTACTATGTAGTGAGTTCTGGTATTTTCTAAATTTTACTCACAAACTGACCAGTTCTTTATTTAACTCATTTCTTTCTTGTTTTATCTTATCATACATGGCTAGTAAGAGCCAGGTGATATTTTCAATATTCTGTCTGGCAATATCTTTACTGAAGTGTAAATGTTAATTTGGTATACTTTCTATATTCTGAGTTACCATGTTTTACCAAATGTTTCACCTCTAGGTAGCATGGTTTCCCTTTTATCCACACTGATACAGCAGTTTCCTCAACATATTTCCAGTCTCCTCTACTTTTTAAATTATGTTTATTGGTGTGACTTTGGTTAGTAAAATTATATAGGTTTCAAGTGTACATTTCTATAATACATCATCTACGAGTATGTATTGGATTGTGTGTTCATCACCCAGGTCAGTTCTCCTTCTATTGCGATATATTTGACCCCCTGTACCCTCATCCCATACTGTTTTCTATAGTGACTATACTAGTTTACATTCCCACTAGCAATGTATGAGGGTTCCTCATTTTTATTTTACTTTATCTATTTTTTAAATCAGATCGCTTATAATGCACTAGTGACATATATTTTAAGGCACCACCACCACTATTGTGATCTTTTTTTTTTAATTTATTGGGGTGACAATTGTTAGTAAAATTACATAGATTTCAGGTGTACAATTCTGTATTACATCATCTATAAATCCCATTGTGTGTTCACCACCCAGAGTCAGTTCTCCTTCCATCACCATATATTTGATCCCCCTTACCCTCATCTCCCACCCACAAAAACAACAAAAGAACAAGACAAACAAATGAGAAACAAAAACTCATAGACACAGACAATAGTTTAGTGGTTACCAGAGGGTAAGGGAGGTGGGGGATGGGAGATGAGGGTAAGAGAGTTCCTTTTTCTCCACACCTTCTCCAACACTTGTTATTACTTGTCTTGTTGGTAATAGCCATTCTAACAGGTGTGAGGTGGTATCTCATTGAGGTTTTGATTTGCATTTCCCTAATAGTTAGTGAAGTTGAGCATTTTTTCATATATGTGTTGGCCATTTGTATGTCTTCTTTGGAGAAGTGTCTGTGCAGATTCTCTGCCCATTTTTTAAATTGGATTGATTGTTTGCTTGTTTTTGAGTTGTATGAGTTTACATATATATGATCTTAGCCCTTTATTGGAGGTGTTGTTCACGAATATCTTCTCTCATTCAGTTGGTTGCCTGCTTCTTTATTGTGTTGATGGTTTCTTTTGCTGTGCAGAAGCCTTTTAGTTTGATATAGTCCCACCCATTTATTTATTTATTTTACTTCCCTTCAAATTCATAAAATCCTGTTTGAACCCAAGGTCTGTAAGTTTAGTACCTATGCTTTCTGCTATGTAATTTATTGTTTCAAGACTTATGTTTATGTCTTTGATCCATTTGAGTTAATTTTGGTATATGGTGACAGATAGCAGACTAATTTCATTCTTTTGCACATCAACCTCCTCTATTTTGGCACTGTTTTTCCCGCCTCTAGCCACTGTCTTTCCCAAATCCAAAGAAACATACTTTAGATTTTTATTACAACACTCTCCTTCTACAAACAAATTCTGTATTCTTTATTTACTGCTACAATAATACTACATAACATAACAGTTCCAACTCAGAGATTTAAATCACTAAGTATTTGTCTTACAAGTCTGTGGGATAATGACTTAGAATTGACTTATCTGGGCCATTCTTCTGGTATTAGTTGAGCTCACTCACATATTTAGAGGTTGGCTGGCTCTCAACTGGGCCATGTATCTCACCTTATCAACACACTAGCCTGGGAATTTTATCATGGTGAAGGCAGAGTAAAAAGAGAAGGAGAAACATCAATTACTTTTTTCAAGTCACTGATTGCATCAAATTTTTTAATGTTTAATTGGTCAAAAGAAGTTTAATGGTCAAGATTAGAGTCAATATGAGAAGGGACTGCCAAATGATGTTGACAAAGGGAGATATGAATAATTGGGGTCATTAGTTCAATAAGTCTAAAACATTTGTTATATAAATGCCTCCAACAGGTTGACATTTTTTTCTTCCCAATAAGATGATAGACATCTCCACAAAAAGAATTGCTATGCCTTTTCAAAAAATGCTTTTGCTAGGAATGGTAAAAAATCAAAACAAAACCCCTCCATTTTTGAAAGGGAAGTTATGGGAAGCACAGTAATAGTTCAAAGAGAAGAATATTTAGATAAGGATGCTCAATATCCAATGCTTACAGGTGTAAGGAAGGTACTATAATTAATTAAGCCAGTGGGGCAGGAAACAATAGGCTGTGGTAGGAAATGTGGTGAACTATAAAGCCCCATATAAAAGAAGCAGCTACTCTTCAATTCCACCAGATCATTGTCATAAATATGGGCCAGGTATTGCCAGATATTCCAATTTTTCAAAAGAACCTGGAAATCTAGATTTTTATGTGAAATCTCCTGCTTTTAAAATTATTGGCAAACAATTCAATGAAAGATAAAAAATAGCCCTGAGAAAACAATTTATTACTATATGGATTTGCAAAAATGTCCAGAACTGCAAATTGGATCTTACCCATAAGTTGCCAGTTTATGACTTTGCGTTAGACTTTTATAGATAGATTTTTAACCATTTTACAGCTTTATGGAGGTATAATTGACAAATAAAATTGTAGGATATTTAAAGTGTACAATGTGATGATTTGATGTACTTAAACAACGTGAATCAATTCCCCCCATTGAGTTAGCTAACATGTCCATCCATCACCTCATATATTTATCTTTTTATTTTCATGAGAACATTTGAGTTCTACTTTCTTAGCAAGTTTCAGTAACATAATACAGTCAATTATAGTCACCATGTTTTACATTAGATACTCAGACATTATTCATCTTATAAGTGAGAGTTTTAACCCCTTTACTAGCCTCTCCCTATTTTGCCCATTCCCCCAGCCCCTGACAACCACTTTTCTACTATATGTTTCCATGAGTTTGACTTTTTTCTTTCATTAAAGATTCCACATATAAATGGTGCCATGTGATATTTGTCTTTCTCTGTCTGGTTAATTTCACTTAGCACACTGCTCTCCGGGTTCACATTTTCTTTATTCATTTATCTGTCAATGGACACTTATGTTGTTTCCATACCTTGGCTATTTGTGAATAATGCTGCTATAAACATGGGAGTACAGATGAAAGATGTTTTTAATTTCAAATTCAGTTCATCACAAATAACTCTAATCTTCCAGTGAGTTGGAAATTAACACATAATCTAAGACTTTTCACCGTTCAATTACATCAAATTTGAATGTAGATATTTTTTCTTGGTTTCATAAGGGCCACGCAAATAAACAGTTTATAAAGGTTAAACCTGGTCGAAGCCTAATTCAAGCTGGTATACACTTAATAAAAACCTGGCATAAGACCTGATTTTTCTTTCTAGTGTTTCCCATATATGTTAGTCTCTATGGAAATCTAGAGTTTTCCCTAGATAGGCACACATACAATTCTCCGAAAGAATTCATTAAAGAAAAGGTTAACCTATATACAGAAGACACAAATTAGGAAGTTCAGTCAAACTAATTCTACCCACCACCACCAAATATCTCACTAAAATTAGCCAGTGTTTTGGTAAAATTCCTAGGTTTATTTTTCCATTACTGTGAGGAAATAAAAAAGGAGCATGTGAGACTTAGAGACTTAAGAGACTTAGTTAAATGACTTGAATAAATGTAAATTACACTGCTTAGATAGATTTTAGTAGCTGTCTCATACTTTGGTGTACTGAAGAAATAATTTACAAATCAGTGAGTATTTGTTGCACTTGGACTGAAAAATAATAAGGTTCTTTTGGCAATCCATTGGACGAGTGTCTCAGATAATACTAAAATTTTTTCCATGGCAATAAGTCTGATTAGCTCCAAGCAAAAATTATTTCCCTTTATCATTGCCAGCATTTAGTTTTGAGTGGTCATAGGACCAAATTCTAGACACATAAACAAAGGAGATATCTGACAGGTTATTTCTGGAAAAGGTTTCCTCAAAGATGCAGGATGAAGTGGAACCTTTTGTTGAACATTTCCTTGTCTGGATGTGATGCCTGGTTAGGTTTTTCAACATTGAATTATTATAATTTAAGCATGGCAGAGCAGAAAGATTGGAAGAACCTGGGACTTGGATGATGTTATTGAGCCACTGAACCAACCAGCTCTTACTCCACTTCTTTTAAGCCAGGTGATTTAGGTTGTTCTTTTAATGATAACTGAAGATAAAAAAGTTACACTTTTGTAGGAGTTATACAAATGAGAAGTGGACTTTAGGTAAATCACTTATTTTGAGGTGTCGATATAGAGATTTATCTTATTTTCTGTCAATTTTGATGTAAATAGTTTGAGCATTAGAAATCATCCTGAAACAATTAAATGTGTATGTTTCCTTGAGCTGTTATATCATTGATCTAAGAATCTTTGGAACCTGATGTAATATCAGGTATACTTTTCTTTTTACAATGCATGGCATAAATTTTGCTTAGATTAATTTAATATTATTCATGGATCATTGCAACAATGTTAGTTGACAATACATGGTGTGAGGTAAGAACCTATTTTTCTTAGCTTTCCAGTAATTAGCCCAATAATCTATATTATTGGAATAATTCAGCCCTTACCAGTGGGGATGAAATGTTTTATTTCTCATATATTTCCGTCACTCATGGTGCCTGTTTTTGTTTCTCATCATTTTCCTCCATATTCCTCTAGATAAGTATGAGTATGCCACAAAACAGGAATTAAAAGTATATTAAATTGCATATACTTATGTAGGAACTATATACTCACAGTATACCTTTTGAAATGATATCTACAAAGTTTTACCGCATGAGTGTGTCCTTACAACTTAAAACACAGTATGCATTTTAACTAAAATATTTGAAAATTTCAAGTGGTTTACCACATTCTTTTTCTCTTACAGAGTATGTCCTGAGCTGCCTCTTCAATAATGTAGTAAATGTAATTTGCTCATAGTTTCCAAGATGTCAATGTTTCCATATTATTATGTCTCTGAAGTTAGGATAAATAGCATGTCCTAAATAAATTGGCATTCTTGTTATTCTTCCTTAAATATAACTAAAATCACATTTCGTCTTAGATTTGATGGAATACAATATTTGAAAATTTTAACTATTCCTGGCAAGTGTGTAAGATACATAGGCCTGACTGAGTGAAAGAAAGTCGATACGGGGCTGGTTCTGTTTACCAATCACACAGCGAGAAATGAAAATGGAATTGGGACAGAGCATGCATGCTTACTTTTTACACACAATGACCATGTAATTTGAAGTATGAGCAGATTAGGAAATCAGGGAGATTTTCAAGTGCTGAGCAGGAGGTCGACCTTACCTGGCAGGTGGAAGTCAGATTTCCCCAGTTTCCTTTTTTAATTAAAGTTTATAAGGGTGACAATGGTTAGTAAGGTTATATAGGTTTCAAGTGTACAATTCTGCAATATATCATCTATATATCACCTTGTGTGTTCACCACCCAGAGTCAGTTCTCTTTCCATCACCATATATTTGATCCCATTTACCCTAAACAACCAACCCTTCTGTGCTTAGCCTTAGGTAACCACTAAACTATTCTTTATGAGTTTTTGTTTCTTTATTTGTCTTTTTACATCGTTGCTTTCAGTTTTATGTCCCACATATCAGTTTAATCATATTGTTCTCAACTTTTTCTGTCTGACTTATGTCACGTAGCATAATGATCTCAAGATCCATCATTCTGTTGCCAATGACACTATTTCAAATTTTCTTATAGAATAGTATTCCATTGTGTATATATACCAGAACTTCTTTATGCAAACATCTATTGAAAGACACTTTGGTTGTTTCCATTTCTTGGCCACCATAGGTAAAGTGGCAAAGAACGTTGAAGCACATATATCTTTATGGATCAATATTTTCAGATTTTTATGGGTAAATACCCAAGAGAAGGATTGCTGGGTCATATGGTTATTCTATTTTTAATATTTTGAGGAACTTCCACACTGCCTTCCATAGCGGCTACACCAGTCTGCATTCCCACCAACAGTGTATGAGAGTTCCTTTTTCTCCACAGCCTTTCCAACACTTGTTATCACTTGTTTTGGTGATGATAGCCATTCTAACTGGTGTGACGTGATACATCATTGTGGTTTTTATTTGCATTTTTCTGATGATTAGTGATGTTGAGCATGTTTTCATATGTCTATTGGCCATTTGTATGTCCTCTTTGGAGAAAAGAGTATTCAGGTCCTCAGTTTTTAATTGGATTATTTGTTGTTTTGTTGTTGAGTTGTATGGGCTCCTTATATATTTTGGATATTAGCCCCCTTATAGGAGGCATTGTTTGCAAATATCTTATTTGATTCAGTTGTCTGCCTTTTTGTTGTCAATGGTTTCTTTTACAGATTTTTACTTTCATATAGTCCCATTTATTTATTTAGCTTTTCCTTCCCTTGACTTAGAGGTCAAATTCACAAAATCCTCTTTGAAGCCAAGTTCCATAAGTATAGTACCTATGTTTTCTTCTATGCAGTTTGTTGTCAGATCATTGTTTCAGGTCCTATGTTTAGGTGTTTGATCCATTTTGAGTTAATATTGGTACATGGTGAAGATAACAGTCTAATTTCATTCTTTTGCATGTGGCTTTGTAATTCTGCCAGGACAATTTATTGAAGAGGCTGTCTTTAATCCATTGAATGTTTTTGGCACATTTGTCGAAAATTATCTTTCCATATTTATTTGAGTTTATTTCTGGGTTCTCAATTCTATTTCACTGGTCTATTTTCCTTCCAATACCATACTGTTTTGATTATTGTTGCTCTGTAGTGTGAGCTGAAGTCAGGGAGTGTGGTATGTCCAGCATTATTCATTTTCTTTAGGATTGCTTTGGCTATTTGGGGTCTCTTTTGGTTCCATAAAAATCTGATGATTCTTTTGTTCTATTTCTTTAAAAAATGGCATTGGGATTTTGATGGGAATTGCAATAAATCTGAATATAGCTTTGGGTAATATGGCCATTTCAACAATGTTGATTCTTCCAATCCATGAACACAAAATGTCTTTCCATTCCTTTGTGTTTTCTTCAATTTATTTTTAAAAGGTCTTATTGTTTTCAGTGTATATGTCTTTCACATCCTTGGTTAAGTTTTTTCCCAGGTATTTTATTATTTTTGTTGTAATTGCAAAATAAATTGTTTTTTAATTTCATTTACTAAGATTTCATTGTTAGTATGCAGGAATGCAGTGGACTTTTGGAGGTTCCTTTTACAACCATCAAATTTACTGTATTCATTCATTGTTTCTAACAGCTTTTTGGTGGAGTCTTTAGGGTTTTCTATATATAACAGCATCATATCATCTGCAAAAGTGAAAATTTAACTTCTTCATTCCCAATCCAGATGCCTTTTATTTCTTTCTTGTGCTGGATTGCTCTAGCAAGAACTTCCAACACTATGTTGAAAAGCAGAGGAGACAGAGGACAGCCCTGTCGTGTTTCTGAATGTAGAGCAAAGAGCTTCAGTTTTTCACTATTAATTATGAGATTAGTAAGAACGTCATCAAAATGGCAGTGAGAGGTGAGCCTCTGAAATGCTCCCCTGGAATTTACAATGAATCGAACAACAATAACTCCACAAAGGACTCCCTGCACAGCAGACAGGCAAGATGAAGAGGCCCACTACCGAAGTCACCTACAGGTGGGCGAATAGAGCGAGCAGGGAAGGAGGAAAGGGAGAAGTGTGGAGACTGAGCCGCGCAGGCACAGGACGCAGACCTAGTTCAGTGTTCCTACCTCACTGCTTCCCAGAAGTACCGCAGCTGTGTGAGAGGGAAGAACTCGGACTGCTAGGGCTTGGCTTGTGCCCACAGGGCTGAGGGGACAGCATATAACATGGCTGAACCCAACGCTCAAGGCAGAAACCTCGGAGAAAACACTGAGGGAAGAAGGCTGAAAACGGTGGTTTAAGCCCTCACTGCCAAACAGAGAACGGAAGCCTTAGGCACTGAGAATAGCCGCCTCTTCCCTTCCCTCCCAGACCTCGCCCTGCCCCCACCTGCCAGGTGTTAGAAACAGAAGAGTAGGAGTGTCAGATAAAAAAAACAAAATATTTGCTGTTCTGAGAACTGTGGACCACAGACACAAATTCGCAGCCCAACTAGTCCCGGCAAAGGGGAGGAAGCTGTGGAAGCAGGACCGGCTGTGGTGGTGGTAGCCGCCATTGCTCTGGGCTATCTTTCACAACTCACCTTGCCGCTGACCCCAACTATCTAGGCGGATCCCTGCAGGAGTAAACAGAGCTGAGGAAACATACGGGCTCTGAATCTGGAGCTGGAAGAACTTTGGAACATCAAAAGCTCTCCGCATACCCACCGGGACACTGTGCCCTGTGACCTAGATGAACTATTAACAGAGGAGAAGTCTGTCTCCCAGGGAATCCCCCCATTGTATGAGAAGCTGGAATTGTGCAGAAAACATAGCACTACCCTGTGGGAGAGGAAAAATCGGCTGCAGTCGGAGAAAAAATAAAACATTTTACCAACAAGTACTGTAAAACAGAAGAAAGAACTCTTCCAATCAACCTTTTGAAGAAGCCACTCCTGTATATGTCTAGGAAGAGAAATAGTAAATCAGTAATTGCCATGAATAACCAAGGCTGGGTGATGAACACACAATGGGATTTATAGATGATGTAATGCAGAATTGTACACCTGAAATCTATGTAATTTTACTAACAATTGTCACCACAATAAATTTAATAAAATTAAAAAAAAAAAAAGAAAGTGAAAAGTCTCCAGAAAAGGCACTTAAAGACACAGAAATATGTGACTTAAATGACAGAGAATTGAAGATTGCAGTTCTGAAAAAACTCAACAAGATGCAAGAAAACACAGAAAGGCAGTTAAATGAACACAGAAACACAATCAAAGAACAGCATGAGCATTTTACGAAAGAGATTGAAATTTTAAAAAAGAACCAAATAGAATTTCTGGAGATTAAGAACTCAATAGAAGAAACTAAGAATGAAATAACCAGCTTAGTTAGTAGAGTTGACCAGATGGAGAAAAGAATCAGTGACATCGAAGATAGAAACCTGGAAACTACACAGATGGAAGAAGAAAGAGACTTGAGACTTAAAAGAAATGAAAGAACTCTACAAGAACTTTCTGACTCCATCAGAAAGAGCAATATATACAACATATCAGTGAAATCACATGGTTCTCTGCTTTTTCTGTCTGATTTATTTCGCTCAGCATTACTCTCTCAAGATCCATCCATGTCAAACAAATGAGAAACAGAAACTCATAGACGCAGACAATAGTTTAGTGGTTGCCAAAGGGTAAGGGGGGTGGGGGGTGGGGAGTGGGAGATGAGGGTAAGGGGGATCCAATATATGGTGATGGAAGGAGTACTCACTCTGGGTGATGAACACACAATGGGATTTATAGATGATGTAATACAGAATTATACACCTGAAATCTATGTAATTTTACTAACAATTGTCACCCCAATAAAATTAATAAAATAAAATTTAAAAAAAAGAAAGAGCAATATAAGAATAATGGGCATACCAGAAGGAGAAGAAAGAGAGAAGGGAACAGAGAATATATTCAAACAAATTGTCAATGAGAACTTCCCAAACTTGTGGACAGAACTGGACCCTCGAATCCAAGAAGCAAATAGAACACCTAATTACCTCAATCCCAACAGGCCTTCTCCAAGGCACATTGTATTGAAGCTGTCTAAAATCAACGACAAAGAAAGAATCCTCAAGGCAGCCAGGGAAAAGAAGATGGTAACCTACAAAGGAAAGCCCATTAGATTATCATCAGATTTTTCAGCAGAAACTCTACAAGCCAGGAGGGAGTGGAACCAAATATTCAAACTATTGAAAGAGAGAAATCATGAGCCAAGAATAATATATCCAGCAAAGATATCCTTTAGATATGAAGGAGGAATAAAGACCTTTCCAGACATACAGAAGCTGAGGGAATTTTCTAATACACGACCTGCACTACAAGAAATACTAAAGGAGGCTATTCGACCACCATCAACAGGGACAATTTGTGGCAACCAAAACTCAAAAAGGGGAGAGTAAAGGCCTGAACGAATATGGGAATGGAGAAAGTAAGCGTGCTGAAGAAAATGGAATACTCTAAATATCAAACTTTCTTTTACATAAACTTAAGGGTAACCACTCAAAAAAAAAATCCAGAACTGAAATATATACTGTAATAAAAGAAGAAACAGAGGAAAACATCATAGAATACCACCACACAGAAATAATAGACAACAACAAAAAGGCAAAGAAACAATGGAGACACAGCCTTACCAGAAAACTAAAGATAGAATGACAGGAAATCCTCACATATCAATAATCACCCTAAATGTAAATGGACTGAACTCACCAATAAAAAGGCACAGAGTAGCAGATTGGATCAAAAAACTAAACCCAACCATATGTTGTCTACAAGAGACACATCTCAGCTACAAGGACAAGCATAGACTCAAAGTGAAAGGGTGGAAATTGACACTCCAAGCAAATGGTACCCAGAGAAAATCAGGTGTAGCCATAATGATATCAGATGAAACAGACTTCAAGGTGAAAAAGATAACAAGAGATAAAGATGGACATTTCATAATGGTGAAGGGGACTGTACAACAAGAAGACATAACAGTCATCAATATTTATGCCCCCAATCAGGGAGCACCGAAATATACCAAGCAACTACTAACAGAACTAAAGGGAGAAATTGACCAAAACACAATTGTACTAGGGGACTTAAATGCATCATTTACAGCTATGGATAGATCATCCAAACAGAAAATAAATAACGAAATAGCAGCCCTAAATGACACATTAGATGAAATGGACATAATTGACATATATAGAGCACTTCATCCTAAAACATCAGACTATACATTCTCTTCTAGTGTACATGAAACATTCTCAAGGATAGACCATATATTGTGACATAAAATCAGCTTCAACAAATTTAAGAAGATTGAAATCACACCAAGCATATTCTCTGATCACAAGGCTTTGAAATTGGATATCAACTGCAAAAAGAAAGCAGGAAAAAACACAAACACATGGAGATTAAACAACATACTTTTAAAGAACGACTGGGTCAAAGAAGAAATTAGAGGAGAGATCAAAAGATACATAGAAACAAATGACAATGAAAATACATCTTACTAAAATTTTTGGGATGCAGCGAAAGCAATTTTAAGGTGGAAATTTATCTTTACAGGCCTATCTCAAGAAACAAGAAAAATCCCAAATAAATAACCTCATGTTAGACCTTAAAGAACTAGAAAAAGAAGAACAAGTGAACCCCAAAGTCAGCAGAAGAAAGGAAATAAAAATCGGAGCAGAACTAAATGAAATAGAGAGGAAAAAGACAATAGAAAAAATTCATGTGACAAAGAGCTGGTTCTTTGAAAAGATTAACAATATTGACAAACCCTTGGCTAGACTCACTAAGATATAAAGAGAGAAGACACTACTTTACAAAATCAGAAATGAAAAAGGGAAGTTATCACGGACACCACAGAAATACAAAGGATCATCCAAGAATACTATGAAGGACTATATGCCACCAAATTCAATAACCTAGAAGAAATGGACAAGTTCTTAGAAACATATAGCCTTCAAGGCTGAACCATGAAGAACTGGAAAATCTAAACAGACCGATCACCAGTGAAATTGAATCAGTCATCCAAAACCTTCCCAAAAGCAAAAGTCCGGGACCAGATGGCTTCACTAGTGAATTCTACCAAACCTTCAAAGAGGATCTAATACCAATCCTGCTCAAACTCTTCCAAAAATTGAAGAAGAGACAGTACTCCCTAACTCATTTTATGAGGCCAACATTACCCTGATACCAAAACCTGGTAAGGACAGCACAAAAAAGAAAACTACAGACCAATATCTCTGATGAATACAGATGCAAAAATCCTAAATAAAATTCTAGCAAATCGAATACAACAATGCATTAAAAGATTATTCATCACGACCAAGTGGGGTTCATCCCGGGGCACAAGGATGGTTCAACATCCAAATCCATCAATGTGATACATCACATAAACAAAATAAAGGACAAAAATCATATGATTATATCAATTGATGCAGAAAAAGCATTTGACAAGATACAACATCCATTTATGATTAAAACACTTAATAAAATAGGTATAGAAGGAAAATACCTTAACATAATAAAGGCCATATATGACAAGCCCTCTGCTAATCTCATAATTAATGGTGAAAAACTGAAGCCCTTTGCTCTACGTTCAGGAACACGACAGGGCTGTCCCCTATCACCTCTGCTTTTCAACATAGTGTTGGAAGTCCTTGCCAGAGCAATCAGGCAAGAGAAAGAAATAAAAGGCATCAAATTGGGAATGAAGAAGTTAAATTTTCACTCTTTGCAGACGACATGATGCTATATATAGAAAACCCTAAAGACTCCACCAGAAAGCTGTTAGAAACAATCAACGAATACAGTAAAGTTGTTGGCTACAAAATCAACATACAAAAGTCCATTGCATTCCTATATACTAACAATGAAATCTCAGAAAAAGAAATACAAAAAACAATTCCTTTTGCAATTGCAGTAAAAAGAATAAAATACCTAGGAATAAGCTTAACCAAGGATGTAAAGCACACATATGCTGGAAACTATAAGACATTTTAAAGAAATTGAAGAAGACACAAAGAAATGGAAAGACATTCCATGCTCATGGACTGGAAGAATCAACATACTTAAAATGGACATATTACCCAAAGCAATATACAGATTTAATGCAATCCCCATCAATATCCCAATGGCATTTTTTAAAGAAATAGAACAAAAAATCATCAGATTTGTTTGGAACCACAAAAGACCACGAATAGCCAAAGCAATCTTAAGAAAAAAGAACAATAATGGAGGTATCACACTTCCTGACTTGGGCTTGTACTACAGGGCTACAATAATCAAAACAGCATGGTATTGGCAGAAAAACAGACACATAGACCAATGGAGTAGAATTGAGAACCCAGAAATAAAACCACATAAATATGGACAGATAATTTTTGACGAAGAAGCTAAAAACATACAATGGAGCAAAGACAGCCTCTTCAATAAATGGTGCTGGGAGAATTGGATAGCCATGTGCAAAAGAATGAAACTGGACTGCTATTTGTCACCATGTACCAAATTAATTCAAAATGGATCAAAGACTTAAGCATAAGACCTGACACAATAAACTGCATGGAAGAAAACATAGGTACTAAACTTATGGACCTTGGGTTCAAAGAGCATTTTATGAATTTGACTCCAAAGGCAATGGAAGTAAAAGCTAAAATAAGGGAATGGACTATATGAAACTTAAAAGCTTCTGCACAGCAAAAGAAACCATCCACAAAATAAAGAGGCAACCAACTGAATGGGGGAAGATTTTTGCAAACAACACCTCCGATAAGGGGCTAATATCCAAAATGTACAAGGAACTCATGCAACTCAACAACAAAAAGACACATAACCCAATTGAAAAATGGGCAGAGGACCTACTTAATGGCAATTAGACATATGAAAAAATGCTCAACATCACTTATCAAATGAGAAATGCAAATAAAAACCACAAAGAGATCTCACCTTACCCCAGTTAAAATGGCTATCATCAACAAGACAAATAATAACAAATGTTGGAGAGGCTGTGGAGAGAAGGGAACCCTCACAAACTGCTGGTGGAAATGCATACTGGTGCAGCTGCTACGGAAGTTAGTGTGAAGGTTCCTTAAAAAATTCCGAATAGAATTACTATATAACCCAAGAATCCCTCTCCTGGGTATCTACCCAAAGAATCTGAAAACATTTATACATAAAGACAAGTGTGCTCCACTGTTCATTGCAGATTTTGTTACGGTGGGCAAGACATGGAAACTCCCAAAATGTCCTTCGATAGATGAATGGATAAAAAAATTGTGGTATATATACACAATGGAATGCTATTCGGTGGTAAGAAAAAATGACATAGGAACATTTATGACAAAATGGATGGATCATGAGAGTATAACGCTAAGCGAAATAAGTCAGACAGAAAAAGCAGAGAACCATATGATTTCACTGATATGTGGTATATAAACCTAAAACAACCAAAGAACAAGACAAACAAATGAGAAACAAAAACTCATAGACACAGATAATAGTTTAGTGGTTACCAGAGGGTAAGGGGGATCAAATATATGGTGATGGAAAGAGAACTGACTCTGGGTGTTGAACACACAATGGGATTTGTAGACGATGTAATACAGAATTGTACATGTAATCTGAAATCTATGTAATTTTACTAACAATTGTATCCCCAAAATTAAAAAAAATAATAATTTCAAAATATAAATTCTTTCATATAATGAAACACGTTTATAAATATTTGACTATTTTAAATAGTTCTGTAATATAAGTAGACATTTGTGAAATTTATTCTATCACTCACCTTGAAATTTTCTTGAGGTCCAAGTTTCTTTGTAATTTTGCAACTTTGATCCAGCTTCACTTCAATTGTATGGTTGACTTATGTTTCTGACAATGGCAGACTAGTTATTTTCAGATCTATCCATCTACTGAGATCATCAATAAAATCTAGATAAAACATAAAAATAACACTTTGATAAAAATAATGTAATGTATTAATTACACACAGAATATATCTATGTCTATGTCTATGTCTATGTCTCTATCTCTATCTCTATCTCTATCTCTATATCTATCTATCTATCTATCTATCTATCTATCTATCTATCTATCTATCTATCTATCTATCTATCTATCTATCTATCTATCTATCTATCATAGTGTGTGTGTGTGTGTGTGTGTGTGTGTGTACCATAAGTCCCCACATGACATCATTAATCAGTTCTCGGAATTGTGACCAAACAACATAAAACATAACCAATTTTACAATAAGTTAATTGATAAAAACAAGGGGTAAGTTCCTACTGCATCTCCTCAATTTTATAACAAAATGGCATTGAATGAAACAATGTTACTTGAGGACCTGCTGTGTGTGTGTGTGTGTGTGTGTGTGTGTGTGTGTTTATAGGAGAATATATGTGTGTATATATATATATATATATATATATATGTGTATATATGTATGTATATATATATATATATATGTGTATATATGTATGTATATATATATATATATATATATATATATATATATATATATATATATATATACCGTGTTTCCCCAAAAATAAGACCGAACCAGAAAATAAACCCTAGCTGATTTTTTAGAATGACATCCGCTGAACATAAGCCCTAATGCGTCTTTTGGAGCACAACTTAATATAAGACCCGGTCTTATTTTTGGGGAAACACGATATATATAAAATCACAAATTGTAGTTCAGGATTTATAAAAGAAGAGGGTTCCTGTTAGACATCCAAGGTTTTCAGTTGGGAATTTGAAGGGCTGCAGTCCAGGGAAAGGATGATCTGGGCAGACAAACCCTCACAAGGACACTCAAAACTTTGTGGACTAAGGAAATTTGGATTGCTAGTGCCTTCACCTATCTATTTGCCAGAATGAAAATTAAAACATCTATGGGGCCGGCCCGGTGGCTCAGGCGGTTAGAGCTCCGTGCTCCTAACTCCGAAGGCTGCCGGTTCGATTCCCACATGGGCCAGTGGGCTCTCAACCACAAGGTTGCCAGTTTAATTCCTCGAGTCCCGCAAGGGATGGTGGGCTCTGCCCCCTGCAACTAAGATTGAACATGGGCACCTTGAGCTGAGCTGCCTCCCGGATGGCTCAGTTGTTGGTTGGAGCGTGGGCGCTCAACCACAAGGTTGCCAGTTCAATTCCTCGACTCCCGCAAGGGATGGTGGGCAGCGCCCCCTGCAACTAAGATTGAACATGGGCACCTTGAGCTGAGCTGCCGCTGAGCTCCCGGATGGCTCAGTTGGTTGGAGCGCGTCCTGTCAACCACAAGGTTGCCGGTTCGACTGGGATGGTGGGCTCTGCCCCCTGCAACTAAGATTGAACATGGGCACCTTGAGCTGAGCTGCCTCCCGGATGGCTCAGTTGTTGGTTGGAGCGTGGGCGCTCAACCACAAGGTTGCCAGTTCAATTCCTCGACTCCCGCAAGGGATGGTGGGCAGCGCCCCCTGCAACTAAGATTGAACATGGGCACCTTGAGCTGAGCTGCCGCTGAGCTCCCGGATGGCTCAGTTGGTTGGAGCGCGTCCTGTCAACCACAAGGTTGCCGGTTCGACTCCCGCAAGGGATGGTGGGCTGTGCCCCCTGCAACTAGCAACGGCAACTGGACCTGGAGCTGAGCTGCACCCTTCACAACTAAGACTGAAAGAACAACAACTTGAAGCTGAACAGAACCCTCCACAACTAAGATTGAAAGGACAACAATTTGACCATTGTTCCCCAATAAAGTCCTGTTCCCCTTCCACAATAAAAAAAAAAAAAAAAAAAAAATCTATGGAGGAAAATAACATCATCTACCACCTCAAATTGATCTATAATTTTGTGTGCAATTATTTGAATTTAAATACAGCATAACCAGCTATGCACAAATAAAGGATTTGAGACACTGGAGAAAATAAATATACACTAAAAATGGAAAAACAGGAGATTCATGTATTGCAGTTATCTGACAAGGACCATACAATAACTATGAATAATTACAGTTAAAGAATTTAAAGAAAATAAATTTTGTCAGAGAACTAGAAACTAAGAATTAAGAAACATATGGAAATTCTAGAATTTAGAGATACAATAATTGAACGTAAGAACTCAAAAAAAAAAAAAAGTAAAACTTCTGAAAGTCAAAGACAAAGGACAAGGTTAATATCAATGAAATACATTTTTCTTTTTTTAAAGTCCCATTACCTTCCAAAGAACACCAATAAGACTAATAGAGCTTTTTTTGTTGTTTTGTTTTGTTTTGTTTTGTTTTGTTTTCCCCCAGAAAAGACTAAAGGAAGAATAAAATAGGATTTCTTTAAAGTACTGAAAGGAAATAACTACAAATTCACCATACAATTTACAGTGAAAATATCCTCATACATGCAAGCAAAATAAAACATCTTCAAACAATCAAAAACTGAAAGAATTAATTACTGGCAAATCTTCACTAAAAGACATACTAATAAGGATATATTTATGAGCGGGAAATGATCTAAGGTAGAAGTACAGTAATGTAGAAAAACAATGAATTCTTTAAAGGTTAAATTTCAATGGATATTGACCAATTGAAGCAATAATAATGATAAATTGTGTGGTTTTAAATATGTATAGAATCAAAACTCCTGGCAACAATTTCACAAAATGTAAGAGGAGCATAAACAGAGGTAAAGTACTAAAAAGTCCTTGCATATTTGGAAAAAAATAAAAGCACTAATTTATATTACACTTTAATGAGTCAAGGATGAATGTTATAATCTCTAGGGTAACCATTAAAAAATATGAAATGATTTATTATGAACATGGTAATATAGTAGAAAGGAAATAATAGGAAAAAAAGTCCACTTGATAAATTCAAAAGAAACCAAAGAAGGAGAAAGAGAACATAGCCCAGACAGGCAAAAAAACAACAACAACAAAAGAAACAAATGGATAGATATACACCTACCTACATCAGTAACTACATTTTTTAAAATGACTATAGATTCCAAATAAAAGACAAATATTATCAGGCTATAATTAAAAATAAAACTCAAACCCATGCTGTTTATGACAGACATCGTTTAAATATAAGGAAATATAACACATGAAAGTAAAGGGTGAAAAATTATACTATTCATACAACTAACTCAAGGAAGCTAATGACTATATTAGTATCAGCAATTTTAAGGTAAAAACAATAGATAGGGTAAAACATAAAGAGATAAATTTTATAATGATAAAACTTAACAAGAAGGAATAATTCTAAATCGGCATGCATCGAATTATATAGTTTAAAAATATACAAAGCAGACATTGCCAAAGGTAAAAAATGTACAAACCCACAATCAGATTAGGAGACACTAACACACTTCTCTCACTAAGTGACAAAACAACTAGACAAAAAATTAGTGAGAATATAGAAGTTATAAACAAATGGTCTTAATTTGGGCTTTCCCAGAAGCAGGTCTGGAAACAAGGATTTAAATGCTAGTAATTGATTTGGGAGGTCCAGGGAATATCAATATTAGACTGGGGAATTGTGAAAGGAAAGGAAAGCCAGCTACTGCTCTGTGCTGCTGTGAGTAGTGGAGCTTATTCTTGTGAGTCATGTCTCAGAAAAAGTTAAAAAAAAAAAAAAAGACTTCCTCAATATTATCCCAACCAAGGGGTAATAGACCTGGAATACCTATACACCCACTCCCAAGATCCATCAGTGAAGGGCTGCTCTCTAGGAGTATAAATTCTCCAGCACTTCTGACCTACAATATGGTGAAGGGCAGTATGACCTTCCACCTTTCTGGCAAAAGCCCTTAGTCACAGAGATGCAAGTCACTGGCAGTTTGAAATAAGACAGAGCACATGGTAGTGTCCCAAGGATATGAGTGAGGCATTGACAGCATCTGTTACAATAATTAACAAAAATTACCCAATTGACATATATAGAACACTGAACTGAAAAACTGTAGCATACGCATTATTTCCAAGCACACATGGAACATTTATCAAAATAGACCATATGGTGAGCTATAAAGGAATTCTCAACAAAATTTAAATATTTAAAATCATACTGAATATGTTCACTGACCACAGTGAAATTAAAGCAGAATTTAATAACAAAATGATAGCCAGAGAAATCCACAAATGTTTGTCTATTAAATATCATATTCTAAACAACCCACAGCTCCACTTTTAAGAAAAACTGATGTTGTCTATTTGGGCAGCGAAGGCCTTCCTGGGATAGGAAAAATGTATGCCAAGACATGGGAATCATTCAGAGAAGAAGGGTAGTAAAAATGCATGTTCCATACAGAGGTAACAATATGTGTGAAGGCTAGAGAAGTCAGAGAAGGCTTCTCGGAGGAGGTGTCTTTAAATAGACCTTAAAATATTATTAAGATTTGTCTGGGCAGAGGGATGAAAAAGAAAGGATGTTGCAGGAAGAAAGAACAATATGAATCAAAATATAAATGAATACAACATAGTGGTGTCAGTGAAGCTTAATGAAATCTACATTCTTTATTGGGTAGCCATGGGATATTAAGTTAGAGAAATAGGATGGGATCAGATATGGTGTGGAGGGTAATTTTAGCTATGGCCCAATACACAAGAGGTGCCAGTGTATATACTTATGTAGCAAGCTTCTTTGATAAGGGAAGATTCAGTAGAACATTATTTAAAAACCTGAATTTACCCATAGAGATATTAAAAGCCACTGCGTAAATATACAGAGTGACCAAAAAAAAAGTATACACATTTTAAGAAAGGAAACTATTAAAATTGCAATGCTCAATATATACCGATAACAAAATATGATTACAAGTCACATTTGACTTCTGCAATTACAAGAGGTGCTCAAAGTGGTTACCATTGGCATCCAGACACTTCTGATTATAGCTTGAGCAATGTTGACCAAAGTGTCCACTTGTATACATTTTTTGGCACCCCAGTTATATCTTTTTAATCTCACATGTAAAAGTGGTTCCAGGGAAGGCATTCTTCTGTTTAGTATGTATTGTAACAGCAGGTTGCTACCAAGGCCGATATGATTTAGTAACATATTGATACAGTTGAACAATCTAAAGTCAGCTCATTCTTGGTCTTCCAGCAGTCCAGCAGGAATGGCCTGTTTCAATTAGTTGAATATACCGTACATTTGCCATGCAAACACAGAAAGTTTAGCAACATTTATAAAATCTGAGCATAACTCAAGTCACTTTATACAGATTAAGAACTCAAAATTAATGTGCTTAAATTCTCTTTGAACTGTTGGTGAAAATGCAGATTGGTGAAGCCACTATGGAAGGCAATGTGGAGGTTCCTCAAAAAATTAAGAATAGAATTACCATATGACCGAGCAATCCCTCTCCTTGGTATCTACCCAAAAAAATCTGAAAACATTTATCCATAAAGATATGCATGCTCCAATGTCCATTGCAGCTTTATTTACAGTGGCCAAGACAAGGAAACAACCAAAATGTCCTTTGATAGATGAATGGATAAAGAAGTTGTGGTATATATACACAATGGAATATTATTCGGTAGTAAGCAAAGATGAACTAGTACCATTTGTGACAACATGGATGGATCTTGAGATTATAATGCTAAGAGAAATAAGTCAAACAGAAAAAGCAGAGAACCATATTATTTCACTGATATGTGGTATATAAAACTGAAAACAACGAAAGAACAAGACAAATGGAGGAACAAAAACTCATAGATATAGACAATAGTTTAGGGGTTACCAGAAGGTAAGGGGGGAGGGAGGTTCTAGAAGAGGGTAAATGGGGTCTAATATATGGTGATGGAAAGAGAACTGACTCTGGGTGGTGAACACACAATGTGAGATATAGGTGATGTATTACAGAATTGTACACCTGAAATCTATGTAACTTTACTAACAATTGTCACCCCAATAAACTTTAATTTAAAAAAGAATTATCTTTCAGTTCATATCAGTTTATCTCTCTTTGATGATTCAGAATGGTCTTTGGAATCTTACAGGTAGGGTCTCAGTGTCATCTGTGGAAACACTGATACTTACTAGATTGTGTGTTCAGAAATGCTAAGCCTAGAAGTATCCAGTCAGGGATTGATGAAGAAAATAATATCTTATAAGGTGATACCCTAAACCAGTATGGCCAAAAAAATAATGGGGTATTGGAAAACCTTGAAGAACATCCTGCCAACAGATGTACAGGCTTGGAAAAAAAGAGAGTATCTCCTGTGCTAGGCATAAGGGACATAGGACTGTGTATTAACCCATTAGAATACACAAGGAAGATACTGTTTCCATCCTAAATCATAGTGAATACATTCTATAGCTCTGTTCATTAACAATGATTGCCTTCTATGTCCCTAGCCTGGCCTCTTATTTCAAGTTGAAGGTGCATCACCATCCTTGGATTCTATTCTGTTCGGTTCCAGATCTCCAGAGTTCTGAAACCCTGAATATTGTAGATGGGAAAATTAAGGTAGGGCACCATAATGGGAATCCACAGGGACAAGGAGACAAGGAGGCTTTACAATACATGCAAGATGAAATGGAGAACTGAGAAAAGAGAATGTGTGTTTGTGTGTGTGTGTGTGTGTGTGTATGGTGTATGAGTGGGAGGAGTGGTTAATCTATTTGTGCTATTTCAAACTTTGACCTTTCTACAGCCAGTGTACTTACAGGTAATATAGTATTCCATTAATATAGCAAGGGATTTGAACTTTTTTGTTTCATTTTTTGTGAATTATGTGTTTAGACATGTCTGAGGGGTTTCAATTTTTCCCCTCAAATATGTGATATGTCTGAGGGGCTTCAAGTACTGTTTGGTTCTCTATAAATACAATTCACAAAAAAATGAGATAGAAAAGTTCAAATCCCTTGCTATATTAATGGAGTACAATATTACCTGTAAGTACACTGGCTGTAGAAAGGTCAAAGTTTGAAATAGCACAAATAGATTAACCACACCTCCCACTCATACACTACTCATTTATAATACTGGTGTCATAGGGGAAGAGAGACCTCACAACTGTATTCTGAGTGTCCTATATTACACCAGACTTTTCCACTAAACAATTCTTCTTCAGGGTATACTCTCTAATCTGAGGATTATCCAAACCAGGTACCACGGGATGAAGCAAGACACCCTGTCTCTGGATAATAGCTCTCTAGATGCAGGTTTGGATAAACTATGTCATTTTGGCCAAATTCTGACTGTTGCTTGTTTTTGTAAATTGTTTTATTGGAGTACAACCACACCTATTAATTTAGGTATTGTCATGACTGCTTTGCCATTACAACAGGATTGAGAAGTTGTACAAGAGAAGGAATAGCATCCAAAGCCGAAAGTGTTTAATATCTGGTTCTTTACAGAAAAAGTTAATTAACCTCTGGTCTGTGGTTATACCTGACTTGAAAAATGTTGATGAATGCAAAATCAACCCATAAAAACAAATGCCCTGTATATACCTTCTGTTCCCCTACACCCTCCTGTTGTTCTCTCTTCATCTTAGCTGAAAATCCCCATAGGAAGAAGCCCTTTACAAACTAATGAGCTTTTTTATGATTTTACTAAGTAGAAAAAAAATAGATGGGAAAAAAACTTCAGAATATAGAACACTTAAGTGGTAGTGCTGAACTAAAGAGGGCAAATTTAGGAGAGTTTAAATTAGCATGAGGTCACTTAGGACCTAGAGAGAGGGGTTTTTTAGGAGGGGGCATGACATGCTTCCTAGTGCCTATTTATTTCAAAAAATTTACTAGAGACTTCCTGACTCATACACAGCAAATAGGCAGTTAATAATTCTTCTCTAGTCCATTTATTCATTCCCTCATTACAAATTTTTGAATCAGGTACTAGACTGGATGTTGACAATGCAGCAGTGAACAATCAGAGCTTGGTTTCTTTTGTCATACAGCCTATAGTTTAGCGGGGAAAACAGGAATTAAGACATACTCACAAGAAGTTATAATTCTGATAAGTACCACAAAAGAAACATATGGGATGCTCAAAGAACATATAACAAGAAGTCCTATTCCAGATTGGAGGGGTCAGGAGTAAGGGGTCAATAATGAGAACATTGAGAAAGAACATTTAAGCTAAGACCTGAAAGGTGAATAGCAGTTGGTATGAATAGCTCTTTTTCCCATTCCTGGTCTTTCGTGGGGTAAGAACTTGGTCTTGCCTTCCTCTCCTCCACTCTAAATGGTCCACTGCCCTTGGATTTCAGCTCTCAAGCTTATTCCACTAGTTTTACTACTTAGCAATCAAACCAGCTGTTGTGGACTAGCCTGAGAAGTCAGATACCACTAAAAGTGTTAGAACATAGGTTGTGTGCCTGGTTCAGGTTTGTCTGTAAAAGCAAATACCATGTGTTTGGAAGTTGGAAAACAGTTGTACTATAGGTCTCAGCTCAGGGTGTCCAAAGCTCATTTACTCATAGATTACAGTGGACTCTGTCTTGCCATACAAATGAAGTAATAACACTGTGCGGACAGAGCCAGGAGTGCAGTTTCTAGGCTCTTGGCCTCATGTGGAAAGGTGCTGGCTCTGGTAGTTAATGGCCATCAACTGTGATTGGATGGCCATCAGCTGTGGCTAGTTAGCTGTCAGCTGTAACCATTGGTCACTAATATAACTGCTGTAGCTATGCTAGCAGGAAATGGGGGCTAGCAAGAAGATGGCGGCTGACCTAGCAAAAGCGGATTGCAGTTATAATGGTGGATTGCAGCTAGCAAGTGAGGTTGGTTGGCAGAGAGAAGTGGACAGCAGGTTGTGGATAGTGTGGCTCTGGCTTTCTGTGTCTCCATCCTAGCCACCAGCGAGAATATAGTGGTATGACTCCCCTATCTATGGCTCTGTGGGTGTTCCTTGTTGGCCTCACCATATCCTGCATTCTTTTGTGAGGAGCGAGAGCTGAGGCCCCGCCTGACACCCCACATGACACATGGTGCAGCGAGCAGGGTATGGTGCCAGCCAAAACTCTCCAAAGGGCGGTGGAGCAGTTTGTGCGTATGAACACTCAGTCTCAGGAAGACCAGGAGGAGCAGCTGCCGGAGTGCTCGACCCCTGTGGAGGGGTGGGAGGATGTGGATGGTTCTCCCACCAGTACATGAAAAGCCGTGTAGCTGCTGGAGAGATGGACCCCCGTGGAGGGGTGGGAAGATGTGCAGTGTAAGCTGGAGAAAACGAAGGCCGTTGTGGTCCTGTGGGCTGGAAAGTTCTTGCTGAGGCCCTCACCCCCAGGTTGGGGAGGACTTTGAGCCCTCACCCTGAGGAGAGGGCACATGTTGTGGGGTCAATGCACAGCCATGGTGAATGACTGTGGACTATGGGGAATTGCCTTCCATCCCTGATATGATGGACCCCTTGACTGTTTGTTTGGGAACGTAACACCATGCAGTGGAACCAGTGGATGTTTGCTTCCTGTGTCTCGACCAGCTGCCAATCGAGAATATGTAAGCACCTTGCCTGTGAGCCATTATTGTTCCAGCGTGGTATCCTGAGAGGCCCTGGCTGTGCCCAGAGAGAGTGGCAGTGCCCTGAGAACCCTGCCTATGTCCAGGAAGTCTGGCTGTGCCCAAAGAGAGTGGCAGTGCCCTAGAGGCCCTGGCTGTGTCAGGGGAGACTGGGAATACCCTAAGAAGCTGTGGGGACAGAGCCAAGAGAGCAGTTTCCAGGTTCTTGGCCTCATATGGAAAGGTGCTGGCTCAGATAGTAAATGGCCATCAACTGTGATTGGATGGTCGTCGGCTGTGACTGGTTGACTGTCAGCTGTAACCAGTGAGCCATTGGCCACTAATATAACTGCTGTGGCTACGCTAGCAGAAAGAGAGAGAAAGAATGGGGGCTAGCAAGAAGATGGTGGCTGGGCTGGCAAGCGCGGATGGCGGCTTGCGGACAGTGTGGATCCAGCCTCCAGTGAGAGTATAGTGCCGCCAGAGAGAATATAGTGGTATGACTCCCCTACCTATGGCTCCGTGGGTGTTCCTTTTTGGCCTAGCCATATCCTGCATTCTTATATGGGGAGCAGGAGCTGAGACCCCGCAGGTCGTCCTGCACAACAGAAGCCCAAGAACTCTGGCTGTTTCCAGAAAAAGCATGGTGCCCTGAGAAACTCTGGCAGTGCCCAGGAAGTCTGGCTGTGCCCCCAAGAGTGGCAGTGCCCTGAGAGACCCTGGCTGTGCCAGGGGAGACTGTTGGTACCCTAAGAAGCCCAGGAAGTCTGGCTCTGCCCAGAAACAGCATGGTGCCCTGAGAACTCTGGCTGTGCCCAGAGATAGTGGCAATGCCCTGAGAGGCCCTGGCTGTACCCAGAGAGGGTGGCAGTGCTCTGAGAGGCCCTGGCTATGTTCAGGAAGTCTGGCTGTGCCCAAAAAGGCCCTGGCTGTGCCCGGGGAGACTGGTGGTACCCTAAGAAGCCCAGGTAGTCTGGCTGTGTCCAGAAGGACTGGAGGTGCCATGAGAAACCCTGGCTGTGCCCAGAGAGCCTGGCTGTGTCCAGGATATTTCATTCACCTCCAGGCTCCTCGCACAAGGCCCCTCGTGGAAGACGCTTGTCCCATAGATTGTGAGGTGAGACCCTGTAGGGGTGGAGTGTGGAGACAGAGCCGGGAATGCAGTTTCTAGGCTCTCAGCCTCAAGTGGAAAGGTGCTGGTTCAGGTAGTAAATGGCCATCAACTGTGATCAGATGGCTGTCATCTGTAACCAATGACCCATTGGCCACTAATGTAACTGCTATGGCTATGCTAGCAGGAAATGGGGGCTAGCAAGAAGATGGTGGCTGAGCTAGCAAGAGAGAATTGCAGTTAGGATGCCAGATTGTAGTTAGCAAGTGAAGTTGGTTGGCAGAGATAAGTGGACAGCAGGTTGCGGATTGTGCTGCTACTGCTTTCTGTGTCTCCAACCCAGCAGCCAGCAAGAGTATAGTGGTATGACTCCCCTATCTATGGCTCCGTGGGTGTTCCTTTTTGGCCTCACCACATCCTGCATTCTTATGTGGGGAGCGGGAGCTGAGACTGCGCCTGACACCCTGCATGACACAGGTCCATCTCAAGGTCAAAAGATGAAGGTTGTACATGTGTGTGTTTGTGTTAGGCTTCCTTCTTCTTTCCAACTAAATTGTAATACTCAATCCCTTGTCTATCACTGAACACCCTCACCTTGGGCTCTCTGACTTTTTGCTCCCCTACTTCTTCTTTTTTTCCTTCCTTGTTTGTTATTTCATTTCATAGCATTTCTCTCATTAAGGAAGATGTTTTATTCAGCTAAAGGTTTGTGTCATCAGCAAGCAGATGGAATATTTTTTTCCAGGCACATCTGCAAGCTTACCATACTTGTCACTGACTACTCAGGCCACATGGAAGGCTGACCATCAGCAAATATTTACAAATATAGACTAAAAGATCACAACCTGCTGTGATTCAATTATAGTTGCCCATATACCCCATATATCAATGCTGCCCATCACCATAAAGTGTAGCCATTAGAGCTCTTATGTCACAATGCCACAGCTTAACTAATATTGTGATGGAAATTTTTGTTTAACAAAGATTTCCATCTCGAGTTATGGCCCACTTACTTCAAGCAATATACATTTATATAACCTTCATTTTCTGCCCCCACTAGAAACCAAGAGCCAGAATAACAGTTAACTTTCTATTAGGATTAAACATTCCATATTTCTGTCCTAGGGTTTCTTACATTGTCAGACCTCCTTCCTCTTCTCTCCTCTGATGTCTTGCAATAAGTTTCATGGCAACAGTGAGAAGAAAATGAATATGCAACCACGGAACAGCCTCTTCCTTGTCCTGTAGTTTCTGAGAGATGTCCAATTGAGGTAGTCAAATTCCAGCTGAGATACCCAAGTGTCTCTCAAAGCAATGAGGACTCCACTTGCTCTGGGTAACTTGATGTACCTTTGTCCTTACCTCACCTGTGTTCTGGTCTAGCTTTACCTGGAGCTTTAATTCTACCTCCATAACCATTGGCACTACCATCACCATTTTCAGAAGTGAAGCCTATACTACTGGCTTCTCTGGTGTTGTTTCTCAAGTTCTATTTCATTCCAGCTTCTTTACCTGCTACTACTTTCCTTCAGCTGTTACTTATTTTCACGAGCCTTTGGTCCTTTTACTTTTCCACAATATAGTTCATTTTATTGAAGATTGGTATATCCTTAAAAGTTGAGGCAGCATATCATAGGCATTCACAACAGTGATTCTCATACTTTAATATGCGTAAGTATCACTTGGGGATCTTCTTATCATGCAGCTTCTAATATAGTAGGTCTGAGGTAGGGCCTGAGAGTCTGTATTTCTAATATGCTCCTAGATAAGGCTGTTGATCCTGGTACACAGGAAGATTAATACCTAACATAAAGGATTCTGTATTCAATAAGTTAACCAAGCAAAAATGCCTAGTAAGAAAATGGAGAGAATCAAAATATTTTTGAATCCTTACTTTGGGAACTACTATGAGATTTCCATATATGACCTAATTTGAACTTCACAAGAACATTATTAGAAAGCTACTGTTAGCCTCATTTTTATTATAAAGACATAGGGTTAATATAGTACAAGTGGGCTGTCCTGGTGGCTCAGGCGGTTAGAGCTCCATGCTCCTAACTCTGAAAGCTGCCGGTTCAATTCCCACATGGGCCAATGGACTCTCAACCACAAAGTTGCCAGTTCAATTCCTCGAGTCCCGAAAAGGATGGTGGACTCCGCCCCCTGCAACTGAGATTGAACAGGGCACCTTGAACTGAGCTGCAGCTGAGCTCCCGGATGGCTCAGTTGGTGGGAGCGTGTCCTATCAACCACAAGGTTGCCAGTTCGAGTCCCGCAAGGGATGGTGGGCTGCGCCCCCTGCAACTAACAACAGCAACTGGACCTGGAGCTGAGCTGCACCTTCCACAACTAAGACTGAAAGGACAACAACTTGAAGCTGAACGGCACCCTCCACAACTAAGATTGAAAGGACAACAACTTAACTTGGAAAAAAGTCCTGGAAGTACACACTGTTACCCAATAAAGTCCTGTTCCCCTTCCCCAATAAAATTAAAAAATAATATATGTTAACTCAATTATTAAGATAAAAAAATTGAAATGAAAGATTTCTTTCCTTGAAAGTTTGGGCCAAAAACTTGGTGTGCGTTATACACAAGAGTGCATTATACACAGCAAAATATGGTAGATACTTTAATATATTTTTAAAATATTTTGTCTTATTAATTAAATTTATTGTGGTGACAATGGTTAGTAAAATTACATATGTTTCAAGTGTACAATTCTATAACACATCATCTATATATGATACTGTGTGCTCACTACCCAGACAACTCTGTTTCTTGATCTGACTGGGTACACTTTTTTTTTGCCTTATAGTAACTCATTATGCCATATATTTGTTCAGTGTGTTTTCATAATCTATGTTTTATTTTACAATAAAATATACTTGATTAAAGAGAAACATGTTCACAATTTTTTTAAAGTGGCAGTAATAGTAATACTATCTTAAGGGGGTGACTATAAGAGTTAAGTGAAAGCTATATGTAAACCACTTAGATATCTCTGGCATGTCTAAAATTCTATTATTATTATTAGGTATGCTTTACTTCTGGTCCTAAAACTAATTTTTAAATCTACATACTTACAATACCAATTTAAACACATTTATTATCTCATTATCAGAATCATATTGTCTATGTATTCATTCTTTGTTTCAAGGATTTAACTAGCCTTTGCTCTAATATTTAGAGGTTAAAGTATCTGTTTTGCAATAATGATGGTGTGTTGGAAAATTAATTCAATTATGAAGCAATTGACTTTAAGTAAGGTACTTTGCTATTTATAATCTGTGCAAAATATTTTGTGCAAGAAACTCACTTCTGTTAAGTCCTGAGCTTTGGGGAGAACTATCAATACTATAGCAGCTAGCATTATTTTAATGAAGACACATTATTTAACACCTTTCTATTTCAGTTTACTTCTGTGTACAATGAGTAATAGTCTCTACCTTGTATGGTTATTGTGAGGATTGAAAGAGTTCATCTTTACAAGAGTTTTAAACAATACCTGCCACCTAAGGCTCTCTGGCTGCTTTTGTCAGAACTGGCTAAAGGACTGGGCACTGCTGGTGCGATTGTTGTTGGAAAATTCTCAGGATTATAGCTGACAGGGCTTGGGGCAGGCAAAGACTGGTACACATGGGCTTTTGGTTATCTTTTTATATTGCTTGATTTATCTCTGTGCCTACCACACATTCAGAACACCTCAAACTTTTCTTTCCCGGCTCCTCAGCTTAATCATGTGTGCTGCTTCATAATTTATTGCTTCTCTTTCCACTTTACCACAAGGGTCCAGTCATGTACAAAATATCTCCTCCTAGAAGTTAGCAATTCCAATAATATTAACATGAGAGAAAGCATTGTTTGACTGAGTCTGTGTGGCTATTCCCTTAAGTGTCACTAGCTTCTTGTAATATGCTGGGAATGATGCCTTACAACTTGGCCTGCTTTCTACCCTTTTTTTTTTTTTTTGTGGTTCCTGAGGTGAAATAGGTAACACCCTTAAAATAATTAATTATGGCTAAAATCTTCATTTTCCCAGCCTGAACTCCTAGAGAATGGAAATATGAGGACATTATCTTCTCTGGACAAATTTGCTTATGTTTATACATTTTTAAAACTGCTTATTGCTGAAGAAAAAAAAATAACTCTCACAGCTATGGATTGGAGAGTCGTGAGGGCTTTCTATTTTGAAAGCAAACAAAGGTTAAGAGGAGCGGCTAGAAGTAAATGCCCCAAATTCTCTTACCACCAGTTTTCAGAGCATGGCTGATATCTACCTTAATAGCCATCTAAAGTTGAGTGGGCTCTTCCTGTATAGGAGAATGTTCTAGGGGGTTAAAATTTGACTTTTAGAATAGGCCCTCTCCTGTTGCAAGAGGCTAGAAACATAGGTCACAGGAATGAAGTGAGAGTTCTAATGCAGTATATCCCATTACTAGTTGTGTACTCTTTAGCAGATCACTCACAATTCTCAGTATAAAACAGTTACATGGACAAGTATTGAACACTAAGTGTGGAAGTCATTATGCCTGGTGTTCAAGTGACAAAGACACTTTCTCTTATTACACAAGTAAGGAAATTGAAGCCATTGAGCTATATGACCTCTAAGGCTTTTTACAGTACAGAAAATCTTTGATTCAACCATGCCTTGTGTTTCATATATTTTAATTATTATATGTTCCAAATTTAGTATTTTAGGGTTGCAGCAGTTTGGGTGGGTTTTCCTATTATTCCCAATAATCTGTCACTTCATTAATGTAATGCTAAAGACAGCAGAGTTAGCCTTCCCAAATCTAGGCTCCTGTAGTCACCTTCCCTGTTTTGCACTGTTTCAGCTGAGATGCAAGATGAATGGTTTATCTCATTTTCAAATCTAAAAAGTCATCTTCTATCAATATAAGCATTATTGTTAGTAGGATTCACTATCTTCTTAAAACTTATGAGACTTCATTAAGCAAGGACTATTTGGTAAGGTGACAGTTGAAGATGTGCCAGGTAAAAGAATAGGTTAATCTATGGTAACCTATTCCTTAACATAGTTGCTTCAATGTGTAAATATGTACGCTACATCCACAGCACAGGAATATAGGAGAGCATTTTCATATGATCTGGACTTTTGAAAGAAGAAAGAACAAAGAAAAATAAGCAGGTTCTATGTCACTAAAGAGGAAGTGAACTTGACTTTCGAGAATACTTGATGGGGAATCCAATAGTACTTTGGAAAGGCAAGAGGGCACAAGGTTAGCTAATGGCTAGGTTTACCCCATCTTTCTTAACTGAGTAGGCCTTTCCCCCAGGGAAGGCCTCAAAGTATATCCTAAATAAGAGTTACTATCACAGTAACTAAAGTATGAGGATGGCAGAAAAGCACCTCAGAAATAAACATGGGGATCAAATTATATGGTTCATTTCTTGAAAGGAAAATCATAATAATAGTATCTACTTCATAGGATTGATGTCAAGACGAGATGAGTTCTTATATGAAAGTGTGCCTGGTACACAATAAGCACTATAATTGTTTGTGCAACAACAACAAAAACGTTAAATGAATTCCACCAGTCGAAGATAGACTTTTTTCATAGATTTTCTTCTTAGAAGTAATTTCAAACATGTTTGTCACACACACTTGCATATTCATGTACACAGGCAGACTTTATAGCATGCTTCAGTTAATGAGACTGTAGGTGCACATGTGCATATATGAGCAGGGACGGGCTAATGTATATATATACATGTATAGGAGGGAGTATATGTGTATTTGGTACAAAATCATGCTGTATTTGGATATGATTGAATTTTACATGGCATGGTTTTTCTTAATATTCCTGCTCCAATAAAGCTCTTGTTTTTTTGCAATTTCTTTACCTGCACATGTAGCTGCCATCTATTCTACCATCTTGGTTCCTCTTCCCAATACCACTCCCAACATACTAATATCCTTATCCCTTTCTATATCCCTAAAGTATTTGCTATAAAAGAGACTGCCTGTTCTATTCCCTATGTAGTAAATTTTAAGACCTCCTATAAGTGACTGCCTTCTTGGTTAATTTTTCTTACTAGCACTGTCGTGTCCAGCGCAACACAGGCAGTGAGAGAACGAGAAGGGGCAGCAAAGGGTTAAGAAAGAAACAGAAATCAAGAAAGTTATGAAACAGGGGCCAAGGGTCTCACAGCCTCAAAGGACTGAGAGCCCCGAATAGGGCCATCTTGTGGCTTTTATTGATGCACATACAAGGAAGTAGCATTGTTTTTACTGCGTCTGTGAGTCTCATACACCATACCAGAAAACTGGTTCAAACCAATCACCCTTGCCTGTCAAAAGTCCCATTGTGTATAAATAATTATTGTTTGTACCTTCCCAAGGGACAAAACCTTTATGCTGAAACTTGCTGAGATGGAGAACTGATGTTATCACATCAAGAATCACTTCCCAAGCAGGTTGTAGGAAGGAATACAGCCATAGGGGCAGAAGCTCTCCTTAGACGGGGGAAAGTGGGGGTCTATGTCCACCTCTATCAACCCCGTGAATTCTCCTGGTGGTCTCCACATGACTGTGCCTGTCTTAGGTTGTTGTTTCTTGAGGAATCTTACCTGTCCTTGGCTAGCCAGCCATCCTTTGGGCCAAACAAGGAGATGGTATAAAGATGAAGCAATGTCCCTGAAAGGAATAGTCTCACAGACTCTTCTTTCTTTTTAGGGGTAGGTACGAGGGGACAGACAGGCATGCTGCTGTGTGACAACACTAGCACAATATCCTAAAGATACCTCTTTCTACTGTGCTGGCTGACACATAGCAAATAGGGATTTTTAATACCTTTTTTGACTGCTAATCTGGGTCTCCAACAGAATTAAAGTTACTTTTTCTGTCAGGATGTCAAATTGGATCAAATTATAAGATATAATTCTAATAAGCATTTTACTATTTTGGGATTTACACATAACAATGAAACCCTAGGTCAAAATAGAAATCAAGATGGCTTTGATAGTTATGTAAGAGTTAGCTTCCTTACCCTTCCTTACCATAGTCCTCCCCATCTGTACAAAGATATATCAAAGTTCCACCAACAAAGGAAAGCGTCCTCGTATTCCTTCAGATTATTTTTAGGGAAACTGAAAATAAGCATACATTTTTTTAGCTTGTTCATTACTGATTGATTAAATCTTCATGCTTCCCTTTCTAAATAATGTAACTATATTGTATCAGAGGTCTTCAATGTGTTTCTGTGTTTGTTTGTATGTTTCTTTTTTAACATCAGAGTAATTCCTTCAAGATTCATGGCACTATGATGAATTGTTAGTTTCTTACAACTCCCTCAGGCCATTACACTTAGGATAGCTGTGTTTAGGTAGAATAATGGCAGTAAGATTCAGGGAAAAGACCCCAAAAGAGAGTTTGAGGCATTTTAACAGATTGTTTTGCTAACACAAAGACCTGTTATTCAAAGATAAATACATCCATGCATACAAAATATCAAGATAAATTTAGACAAACAACCATATATGAATTATACACATGCAGCAGAATTACACATACACACACAGGAGCGCGTGCGTGAGGTCTGACTATTAAGTTCCTAAACTTGTTGCAACGATATTGCTAACCTTCTTTTGATATCAGAGGGATTATTCTTTATGAATTTGCATCAACTGGACAGTTAACCAAGTCTACTATTTGGAACTGCTTGAAAGGCTGTGTGAAAAACTCAGATGACCTGAAATTTTCACCAACAATTCATGGCTGTTGCATCACAACAATAAATCAGCTCACACTGCACTGTATGTGAGGAAGTTTTTAGTCAGTAAACAAATAACTGTATTGGAGTACCCTCCCTACTCACCTGATCTGGCCCCCAATGACTTCTTTCTTTACCCAGAGATAAAGGAAATATTGAACGGAAGATATTTTGATGGCATTCAGGACAACAACTCTGATGGCCATTTCAGAAACAGAGTTCCAAAATTGCTTTGAAGGGTAGACTAGGCACTGTTGTCAGTGCATAGCTTCCCAAGGGGAGTACTTCAAAGTTGACCATGGTGATATTCAGCAATGAGGTATGTAGCACTTTTTCTAGGATGAGTTTGCGAACTTGATTTTTCAACCTTGTATACCATGTTTCCCCGAAAATAAGACCTAGCCAGACAATCAGCTGTAATGTGTCTTTTGGAACAAAAATTAAGGTAAGATACGGTATTGTATTATACTATACTATACTATACTATACTATACTATACTATACTATACTATACTATACTATACTATACTAAAGACCCAGTCTTATAAAGTCTTATAAAGACCCACATTAATTTTTGCTCCAAAAGATGCATTAGAGCTGGTTATCCAACTACGTCTTATTTTGGGGGAAACACGGTATATAGTGTCAACCAAGATACACTGCACACAATTAATGATTCTGCCATATTAAAGATCAGAATTGGCAAAGATCATATGAATCACTCTCCTTCTGTATATTTCTTCCTCTTTCCCTCCTCTCCTTTTTTCTTCCCTTCCTCCTTTCATTAAATATTTACTGAGCACTTGTTATTTGCCAGGCACTGTGCTAGCAGCTATCTATGTGGGATACAATGAGGAGTAATTTATAATCCCTGCACTCAGAGTTCACAGTCTACTGTCCACACACCTCTCACCATCCCTATTAACTGATCGTTAGGCAAGTCTGTTATAGCAGTAAGCACTGGTTGATAAGAAGGCACAGATAAGGGACAACCCAAATTAAAAAGACAACTGTAACAGCACAAAACAATGTAATATTTTTGTTTCTCTGTAAAGTCAATTCATCACTCATAGTTGAAGTCCTGATTTCAGCACAATATAGTCAAGAACTTCATGCTGCTCAGTTTTCAAACTAGAGTGGACTAATTTGATAGCCATGATTCCCTATCACTTTAAAAGTCTGTTTCTGCTTGCTTAGAGCCTAAACAATTTAGAGACTACATTGGACTACATGTTGTCTAGTGCTTCTTCAAACTCTAAATAATGATTATTTTTAAATAAAACAACACAGAGCTTGTTCTATCTCTTCCTCCCTCCTCCAGTTCAAGCATTGCATATCATTGGGGTTAAGGCCCAATGAACAAAGAGCACCATCAAACTCCATATTAAGAAGTCTGCAGCACTGTAAGGCTATTTCTCCTCCAGTGTGTTCAACCCTAAAGCTTAAAGTGCATTAAATCTGTCTGTGATTTTCTTTAGGGGAGTGGAGGTTTATACACCCTGAATTTGGTATCTGGCAAGGATTCTGGGGATTTGAAATAGAATTAAACTATGATGAAAACAAATAAGAGTCACAGCAAAATCTCTGTAAAATTTCTTATTATGACCCTGATAAGCACCATTTAGGGAAACTAAACTCCTACATATAACATTAGTAGTACTGCATTTGCTTCATATGAAATGCAGGGAAAAATTTTTTTCAGTTGAATCAAAATTACATTTTTTTCCTGCTGATGTAAGCATACACATGTATCTTTTTATTTGATGTGGCTTGTTGTTGTGTATTTGTTTTGGGCAGCTTCTTCTGAATGTAATTCCCAGTCAAGAGGATGTTTTTCCTGCAGATTTTATACCATTATTTCCAATAGGATAATAAAATTTTAAAAAGAAACAAAATTCTATATTTGCTCAAAACACACAAATGTAAACTTGCAGCTGCAGATACCACAAAATTCACACACGTGGGCACACGTGCATGCTGGTACATGTACACGTGCACAAAGGTACAAAGAGTTAAAATCTGTTCTGATCTCATCCACTTTTACCATTTCAACTATTACTCCCAGTAACTAAATCTTTAATCTTTACCTCTATACCTGTATTTTCTACAAATCATCTGCATCTGACTTTTGCACATCACCTAATGTCTCAATAACATATTAAGCATAAATCCAAATGTGTGACTCCTCCCTCTCCTCTCAGTCATCCTGATTTCCATTATTGTAAAGGAAAATTGTTTTCCTAATCACTCAAGTTGTAAACATTTCATCTGACTTTTGCCTTCATTTTGACTATTCATGTGTAGCCTGTCGTTGCATTATGTTGACTTTTCCTTCACAGTGGCTATCATCTTTCTTCTCTTGCCCATGGTTTCCATTCTATTTTAGAGATTTATCATCCTTAGTCTTAAGTATGGCAATAACCTCCTAAACAGACTCTACCCAGGTTCTCCCTTTCCAATCTACTTCACAAAATCTTCTGAAAATAATATTTGCACCCATGATATTTTCTAGAAAACATCCTTTGCACTCCCAGTTATTTAAAGGACAATGTCTGAAATCTGTAGCCCAGAATTTAAGTTTACACATATTCAGACTAAACTACAATTCTTTTAAATCATTCTTTTACACTAATTGAAGAGTCATATTGTTTACCCTGGCCACATTATAAAAGGAGACTGAACTAGGAGAAATAAATAAAAATACTATGCAATAAACAAGAATACAGGACTTCTAGGCTAGGTCTGTGCCTCTCTGCCTATGTCTTTGCTTATGCCATTCTCTCCACCTACAAAACCATTACTGATACTTTCCTTGCCCGGCATATGCCTATCTATTCCTAACAAGTGTTCATGTACACAGTGATCATTCTATTTGATCTTCTCTAGCTCCATTGTCTGGGTTATTTAGTTGCAGTTAGATTCTCTGCCTTGTAGTTAAATGATCTCTCTCTGGGTATCATTTCAATCCCCATTTAGATTGCCAGTTAACTAAAGTCAGGACAAGTCCTGGCATTTATTTTTAACTCTCAAGAACACTAGTCAAGTGCTCAACACATACTGATCTTTGATTATCGACTGCTTACTAAAATTTTGCCTTAGTTTGGTTTAAGGTAGAGATACTTGATTGGGTTCAATTCTTTATTTTACTGATGCCAGTTTGTGTGTCTGTTTGTAGACCTTGACCAAATTAGCCTCTTATTCCTATAAGTCATAACCTGCAGAGACATATATCTAGCATCTCTCTGCATATTGAGTTTCAAACTGTGACTGTTTCTTTTAAATACATCAGTCAAAATCCTGGTTCAGAGTTCTTTAAAGTGGTTTGTATTTTATAGTCCTGCGAATGCTTCACATTGCAACTGCTGAGCTTTAAAAACACAGAAACTAGAAAGAGGGTACAAGGAACAGCCATCTGTCCCTATAAACAATTATCTGCCGGCCATCTGCCCATATACTAGGTAATGATTTTAATGCTGGTGATATCTGACTGAAATACTCTCTCCGCAGAGCCAAAGAAAGGGAACCCATTAAAAAGTGCTGATTCTTCCAGTTGTTGTTTATAAATTTTTTCTCCTATATAAAAGCCTATCATTTAATTTGTATCTATGCTTTTCACTATGTATTGAAAATTTATTCTTCATAACCTATCTGCAAACACCTGCATCTTTGCAAATAGCTTCCTCTATCTACAAATTATCAGAAGTTAGTGCAACTTTGGAATATCATTTATACCCATTCAAAATGAATATGTGTCCATCACATTACAGAAGAGAGCTAAAGTAAAGGGATTAACAATTAACCTGAGGCTCAAGCTAAGCAAAATGCAGAAACCCACAGCCAAATGAAAACCAGTTCATCTGCTTTTTATAACCAACTCCACAAATTTCACAACCCAATGTAATCCTTCTAATGCATTCACCGCTTTGTTTAAAATTTTTCTGTGACCAAAACTGAAGTAAATTAGCATTTGAGTTACAGTGAATTATCCTGTGAATTTGGGCAGAATCCATCCAGTCATTTAAGGCAATTTGACAGTGTATAGGTGTCTACATGTGTAAGTTAATATATGAAATCAAGGTCTTGCTTACAGTGTTAAGCCTGAGCCATGGTTCAGTCAGCCAATATTCCTTTTTTTATATACACAGCTGTTCTAAAAGATATGATGTGGTACCTCATAGCCTTTAACAATAACATAAATCTAAATGTTAGGACTATTAACAAAATGGGCTATGCGGCTTTTCAGTCAGTGCCATTTCTTGAGAGACATGCATTAACAAATTTCAACCCACAGTGACCTATACTTACTTCTTTGTCCTGAAATTACTTGTTATTCAAGTGTAGACTCAATATTTTATATAAAATGAGCTTCAATATATTTGCTGTTTTATAACTTACATGTGAGGTAGAGATCTTGCCAATATGTTTCACATCTAAATTAGGTCTAACAATTTATACTTAAAAATTCAATTATGTTTATCAAAATCTTTGCCTTGCGTTTAGTTATTTATATTGTTTTTCTTCTTTTTTTCTAAACAGCATGACTTCACAGAAATCTTGCTTAAGTAAATAATGGGAGATCAGTTCCTACAATATAACCCATTAAAACTACCTTGGGAATTTTCAGATAGCTGATAGTAGGTATGAAAAAAGTAATTCTCACTCTGCATAATATGAGCTCTGGTTGTTCTAGGATGTGAGAACTGATGTGCAAATTTTGGATCTGGACGTACAAATAAGCATTATCTCCGTAGAAACTTCAGGACTGATGTTTCAATGGCTACTAAAATCCTAAGAAAAATGCATGCTCATCTATAATATGTCCAGCTTCTTTGACTTGGCAAATGATTCTAGACAATGTGTAAAACAAAACCACAATTTAGAGCTAATAACTATTAATGAAGTAAAGTTTTGTTAATAATTTTAAGTAAACAAAATTTTTAAAAGATCAGTGACAAATCTTCTTACAGAAAAAATTAAAATGAAAAACATTTACATTATTGTTGCTTTAAAACGTGTGTAAGAAATTTTTGTCCTGCACCTGATAATTTAAAATACATTAGTGTTACTTATATTTTAATAATCATAACAATGTTTAAGAATACAAGGAAAGTAAACAATATCCGTGTCATTCAGAGTTTCATTTGAAATATTTGCTTTCTAATTTTTCTAAATCTTCTCTGGGAATAACAAATTTATTTGTAATGATCTTGACATTTCAAGTGTGGAAAAGACATTAATAATGCAGATATTCCTGTCACTGCCCCACTATGGGCATGAAAACATAATGAGTGAATCTACTAAAAGGAAAAGAGAAAAGAAAATCTATCTGTGGCAACTATTTTATTCACTAATATCAACTGATGACTCATTCCCACTAGTTAATTCTGCAGCCTGCCAAAGAACTTTGCTGGAGAAAAGACTCCTTCTGGGCTAGATTACTGCAGTGCTTTTTTTCTTGCTGTGTTAGATTCCTGCAGCTGTTGCTCTTTCACGCAGAGTGGGTCCTTCTATAACAGCTCAGATGGTACTGCAGTAGCAATATGTATTGGATACTCAGAAAGTCCTTGGAAAATCAGTGAAGTAAATGCCTGAGAGTCAAGCAGACCTACTTTCTTGTACCATATCTTTTTTTTTCTTTTATTAAATTTATTGGGGTGACAATTGTTAGTAAAATTACATAGATTTCAGGTGTACAATTCTGTATTACATCATCTATAAATCCCATTGTGTGTTCACCACCCAGAGTCAGTTCTCCTTCCACCACCATATATTTGATCCCCCTTACCCTCTTCTCCCACCCCCCTTACCCTCTTGTAACCACTTTTGTAAGTTGGATGTGAGAGCCTTACTAAGTAATCTGCTCCCTCTAAGTATCATCCTCTTTGTCTGTAAATTACAAAAATTTGGATTCAGCTACGTCACCCTTACTACTTCTTTTACTTTATACTCTAGAATTATCTTCTTTTTTCCTCTGTCTGTAATACTTTCAATCTTCATCTCTTTCTGAGTCATTCCTACTCTTCTTATTTTAAAATTTTTTCTTTAACTTCTGAGGGAACAAAATATAATATACTTCTGAATCAAAAATTCTATAGTTGCAAATAAAATTAAGAGAAAGGAAGAGAGAACAGTAACGCCATAGAGGAACTGTGAGAAAGGTATTTTGAGGAATATAGGAATTTATAGAGGTCAAACAACATGCATGATTTTTTTTTTTTTTTTTTTTTTTTTTTTTGCTCTTTCTCTGTAAGGCTAACCTGAATGGAGCTTGTGATAGCTTTCTGCAAAAAGGGGACATTCCGTCCTCTCCAAGCCTATATGTTTAACATTAGAGATTAGTATTGAGTGGCTACACTACTGCTAGATATGTAGCTTGTTCTTCAAAAAAAATTAATACTGGTGAGAACAAGAAAGAAGAATTAAAGAATAAACAGTGATAGAGCATTTTTTTCCTTTTTTCTGTGTTTATATTTCCAATTGCTTGAACCCAAACCATGCTCGTGACCAAGTGCCAAATATACTGATGTCATTTAAACATTTTAAAACCACACTGATTTCATGTATACCAAAAATAGATTAATTTCAATCTTATCAATAGTTAATCAATCTGTCAAAAAAAAGAACAATCAAACAAATGGCCACTGGAATTGACAGACCTTAGGGTTAAGTTATAGAAACCATTCCATTTCATCTTTCATCAATTCTAAATACCAGCATTTACATTCATTAAAATGGAGGATTCCTCTTAAGATACTTAAAGATATCTAACTATTTCTATATTTGGCTTAGATACTCTGCTTAATAACTTGTGACTTAAAGTTTTTCATGCATACCCACACAAGTATAAATATTATGCTGGCCCCAGGCCTTTCTTTAAAAATAGAACCAATGGCTACACAAAACATCTGAGTACTTAACACAATATGCAATCATTTGTACTACTAGTTATCCTATTGTTTTCCTTACTCATCAACCATTCTCTTTATTCCTTGCTATCCATACCACAATTTTGTTCAGCTATAGGGATCTGCTATCGCCAGTCTCAGGGGATATACTGTGATTTGTCTAAGCCACTCATGGTAATGCCATTTCTCTTCCCAGAGAAATATAAAAGTAGATGTTCTGGGGTACGTTTACTTTTTCATGCATACAAACACACATACATACATACACAAAATGTGATGCCTGGATCAAAAAATGCTGCAACCATTTTGCAAACATGAGTAACCAAAATGTTAAGATTGGCAGAATAGAAGAGATGGACTTGGATACTTGGTGACATTAAACATTCGCTTAATTAACCAATGCTTGGCATCTCAGTTTCATATTTTTCTTTTTTAAATTTTTATTAAAGTATAATTCACATTTTATTAAAGTATAATTCATACTATATTATATTAGTTTCAGGTGTACAGCATAGTGATTTGACACTTATATACCTTATGATGTGAAAACCACCCTAAGTGTAGTAATTATATGTCACTGTGCAATGTTACTACAATATTATTGATACTACATACTACATCTCTGTGGCTTATTTATTTTATAACTGGAAGTTTGTACTTCGATTTCCCTTCATCTTTTTCATCCATCTACCCACCCGCATGACCCGCTATCAACCATCAATTTGTTCTCTGCATGTGTCTGTCTGCTTCTGTTTTGTTTGTTCATTTATTTTGTTCTTTAGGTTCCACATATAAGTGAAATCATATGGTATTTGTCATTCTCTGTCTGACATATTTCACTTAGCATAATAGCTCACACACACACACACACACACACACACACACACACACACAGACATGCATTCTTTATCCATTTATCTATCAATGGACACATAGGTTGCATCCATGCTTCCATATCTTGGCTATTACAAGTAATGCTGCAGTGAAAATAGGCATGCATATATCTTTTCAAATTAGTGCTTTCATTTTCTTCAGATAAATACTCAGAAGTGGAGTTGCTGTGTTGTAAGGTAGTTGTATTTTTAACTTTTTGAAGAATCTCTATACTGTTTTCCATAGTGGTTGTGCCAATATACAATCCCACTCAAAATGTACCAGAGTTTCCTTTTCTGTACATCCTCACGAACATCTGTGATTTGTTTACTTTTTGATAATACCATTCTGACAATTGTGAGATGGTATTTCATTGTGGTTTAGGTTTGCATTTCCCTGATCATTAGTGATGTTGAATATCTTTTCATATGTATGTTGGCCATGTGAATGTCCTCTTTGGAGAAATGTCTCTGTCTGTACTCAGCCCGGTTTTTGGTGTTGTTGTTGTTGTTGCATTTTCAATATTTTTAAATATATATATTTTTTGTTGCCTCTCTCAGCATAGTATTTTTTTAATTTATTTTTTAAATTTATTGGGGTGACAATTCTTAGTAAAATTACATAGATTTCAGGTGTACAATTCTGTATTACATCATCTATAAATCCCATTGTGTGTTCACCACCCAGAGTCATTTCTCCTTCCATCACCATATATTTGATCCCCCTTACCCTCATCTCCCACCCCCCAACCCCCTTATCCTCTGGTAACCACTAAACTATTGTCTGTGTCTATGAGTTTCTGTTTCTCAATTGTTTGTCTTGTTCTTTTGTTGTTTTTGGTTTATATACCACATATCAGTGAAATCACATGGTTCTCTGCTTTTTCTGTCTGACTTATTTCGCTCAGCATTACACTCTCAAGATCCATCCATGTTGTCACAAATGTTCCTATATCATCTTTTCTTACCTCCGAATAGTATTCCATTGTGTATATATACCACAACTTCTTCATCCATTCATCTATCGAAGGACATTTTGGTTGTTTCCATGTCATGGTCACTGTAAGTAAAGCTACAATGAACATTGGAGCACACTTGTCTTTATGGATAAATGTTTTCAGATTTTTTGGGTAGATACCCAGGAGAGGGATTGCTGGGTCATATGGTAATTCTATACGTAATTTTTTGAGGAACCTCCAGAATGCCTTCCATAACGGCTGCACCAGTCTGCATTCCCACCAACAGTGTATGAGGGTTCCTTTTCCTCCACAGCCTCTCCAACACTTGTTACTATTTGTCTTTTTGATGATAGCCATTCTGACTGGGGTGAGATGATATCTCATTGTGGTTTTGATTTGCATTTCTCTGATGATTAGTGATGTTGAACATTTTTTCACATGTCTGTTTGCCATCTGTGTGTCCTTTTTAGAAAAAAATGTCTCTTAATGTCCTCTGCCAATTTTTTAATTGGGTTGTTTGTTTTCTAAGAGTAGAGTGGAGTGAGTTTTATATAAATTTGGGATATTAACTCCTTATCAGATATATCATTGGCAAATATCTATTCCCATTAAGTAGGATCACTTTTTGTTTTATTGATGGTTTCCTTTGCTGTGAAAAAACTTTTTAGTATGATGTAATCTCACATGTTTATTTTTTTCTCTTACGTCCCTTGCCTGAGGGGATATATCAGTAAAAATCTTATTCCAGGTAATGTCTGTGAAGTTTCTTCCTATGTTTTCTTCTAGGAATTTTGTGGTTTCAGATCTTACATTTAAGTCTTTAAGCCATTTTGAATTTGTTTTTGTATATGGTGTAAGGAGGTGGTCCAGCTTCATTTTTTTGCATTTGTCTGTCCAGGTTTCCCAGCACCATTTATTGAATAGACTGTCTTTACCACACTGTAAATTCTTGCTTCCATTGTCATAGATTAAATGGCCATATAGGCATGGATTTATTTCTGGAATCTCTATTCTGTTCCATTGATCTATGTGTCTGTTTTTATGCCAGTACCATGCTGTTTTGATTACTGTAGCCTTGTAGTATAATTTGATGTCAGGTATTGTTATACCTCCCACTTTGTTCTTATTTCTCAAGATTGCTGAGGCTATCTGGGGTCTTTTATGGTTCCATATAAATTTTAGGATTATATGTTCTATTTCTGTGAAAAACGTCATTGGTAGTTTGATAGGAATTGCGTTGAATATGTATATTGCCTTAGGCAGTATGGACATTTTAACTATATTAATTCTTCCTATCCATGAACATGGTATGTGTTTCCATCTATTTGTATCTTCTTTCATTTCTTTCTTCAGTGTCTTATAATTTTCTGAGTACAGATCTTTTACTTCTTTGGTTAAATTTATTCCCAGGTATTTTATAGTCTTTGAAGCAATTGTAAATGTGACTGTTTTCTTAATTTCTCCTTTTGATGTTTTATTATTGGTATATACAAATGCAACTGATTTCTGAATATTAATTTTGTATCCTGCTACTTTACTAAATTCATTTATCAGCTCTAATTGTTTCTTTGTGCAGTCTTTATGGTTCTCTCCATATAGTATCATATCATCTGCATATAATGACAATTTTACTTCCTCCTTACCAATTTGGATGCCTTTTATATCTATTTCTTGTCTGATTGCTGTGGCTAGAACTTCCTGCACTATGTTGAATAGAAGTGGAGAAAGTGGACAACCTTGCCTTGTTCCTGATCTTAAGGGGAATGGTTTTAACTTTTTCCCATTGAGTATGCTGTTAGTTGTGGATTTATCATATATGGCCTTTATTATGTTGAGATATGATCTCTCTATTCCCACTTTCTTAAGGGTTTTTATCATAAATGGCTGCTGGATTTTGTCAAATGCTTTTTCTGTGTCTATTGATATGATCATATGATTTTTATTTTTCATTTTGTTAATGTGGTGTGTCACGTTAACTGATTTGCAGATGTTGAACCACCCTTGCATACCACGAATGAATTCCACTTGATCATGGACTATGATCTTTTTAATGTATTGCTAAATTCTGTTGGCTGATATTTTGTTGAGTATTTTTGCATCTATGTTCATTAGAGATATCGGCCTATAATTTTTTGTAGTGTCTTTGTCTGATTTGGGGATCAGGGTGAGGGTGGCCTCGTAAAAAGTGTTTGGGAGCCTTCCCTCCTTCTAGATTTTTTGGCAGAGCTTGAGGAGAATAGGTGATCATTCTTTTTTGAATGTTTTGTAAAATTCAACTGTAAAGCCATCTAATCCAGGGCTTTTGTTTGTTGGGAGATTGTTGATTACTGTTTCAATATCCCTGGTGGTAATCAGTCTATTCAGGTTTTCAGTTTCTTCTTGAGTTAGTCTTGGAAGGTTGTATGCTTCTAGAAAATTGTCCATTTCTTCCAGATTGTCAAATTTGTTGGCATATAGTTGTTCATAGTAATTTATTTATTTTTTTTTTTTGTATTTCTGTCATATCTATTGTCACTTCTCTTTCATTTCTGATTTTATTAATTTGGGCCCTATCTCTCTCTCTCTTTGTTTGTTTGTGTTTTCTTTTTATGAGTCTGGCTAAAGTTTTGTCGATTTTGTTTATCTTCTCTAAAAAACAACTGTTGGATTCATTGATCTTTTGTATTGTTTTTCTGGTTTCTATTTCATTTATGTCAAATCTGATCTTTATTATCTCCTTCCTTGTACTCCCTTTGGGCTTATTTTGCTGTTCTTTTTCCAGATTCTTAAGTGTGAAGATAAACGGTTGATTAGTGATTTTTCTTGTTTCTTTAGGTAGGCCTGCAATACTATGAATTTCCCTCTTAAGATTGCTTTCGCTGAATCCCATAGATTTTTGGTCGTCGTGTTTTCATTTTCATTTGTGTCGATATATCTTTTGATTTCTACCTTGATCTCATGGTTGACCCATTCATTGTTTAGCAACATGTTATTTAGTCTCCATGAATTGGTGTGTCTTCCAGTTTTGTTTTGGTTTGGTTTTTTTTCCCTGTAGTTCATTTCTAGTTTCATAGCACTGTGGTCAGAGAAGACAATTGGTATGATTTAAATTTTCTTAAATTTATCAAGACTTGTTTTGTGGCCTAACATGTGGTCTATCTTGGAAAATGTTCCATGTGTGTTTGAGAAGAATGTGTATTCTGCATCTTTGGGGTGAAATGCTCTGAAAATATCCATTAAATCCACGTGGTCCAATATGTCATTTAAGGTCATTGTTTCCATATTGATTTTCTGTTTCAAAGACCTGTCCCTTGTTGTCAGAGTTGTGTTGAAGTCCCCAACTATGATAGTGTTACTGTTGATCTCTGTTTTTATGTCAGTCAATATCTGTTTTATATATTTAGGTGCTCCTCTATTGAGTGCATAGATGTTTACCAGGGTTGTGTCCTCTTGTTGGATCGATCCCTATATTATTAGATAGTGCCCATCTTTGTCTTTTAATATACTCTTCATTTTAAAGTCGATTTTGTCAGATATAAGTATTGCAACTCCAGCTTTTTTCTCATTTCCATTTTCATGAAATATCTTACTCCAACCCTTTACTTTCAGTTATTGCATTCTTTAGTTCTAACTGGTTGTCTATTATGATTTCTCTATCCTTCTTTATGTCATCACTAAGCTCCTTAAACATTCTTATCATCAGTGTTCTGAACTCTGTCTCTGATATGTTGATTACCTCTATTTCATTTGGTTCCAACTCAGGAGGTTCCTTCATCTTCTTTTATTTGGGACATATTTCTTTGTTTCCCCATTCTGGCTGACTCTCTGTGTTTGCTTCGATGTATTGGGAAGGTCCCCTAGAGTTCTTAGTTTTTGCTGGGTTATCTTGTGTAGTATGTGTCCTTTTATTTGACTTGCACTACTTCCTTCTTCTCCTGTGCATGTGCTCCAAAGGTGACTCTTGTGTTGTGTACATTGTCCTGTTAAAGTTAATCTTTAATTGTGTTTAGCTTGTGAGTAGTTGGGATTGACTCCTAGCCTTTCTAGTTGTGAGACTTGGCTCTGCCCATATCAGGATATTCTGCTGTGTGAGGGTTGACCGCTTAAATGAGGCTTGGCCTCTATGGGCTCTTGTGCCTTTAGAGAATTCCTTCTGGGTGTGTCAGTTGTAGGTCAAACCCAGTAGTATATTGCTTTGGTCTGGAGTTGGCCTCTGGGTATATTGAATCTTGTGCCTCTTAAGCTGGGCCCTTGTGTAGCGCAATTTCAGAACAAAGCAAATTACCAAGGACAACAACAAAGTAAGAAACAAATACATTCACATGTAAAAACAACTGAAAACCCACACTCTACACAGGTAAAGATATCAAAGATACAAAAACAAAACAAAACAAAAAAAGCAGCGCCAATCTTGGCTTAAGCCCACCAGGTAATCTCCAGGTTGTCCTCTCCTGTAACAAAGAGCTTTTTGCATATTGTGCAGGCAGAGCCAGTCACCTGGTGCCCAGAGTGACCTTGGGACTGCAGATTTAGATGAGTGGGGCTAAGGGGTCTGCATGGTAGTTTCTACAAAGTCAGTGCAGTTTCTGCTCTTGCCTGCACAGATGTGCACTGGGAGTAGCACCACCAGCCCTGTGCCCAGTTCTCCTGTGTCTTAGGACACTTCTTCCGTGTGTGTGTGTGTGTGTGTGTGTGTGTGTGTGTGTGTGTGTTTGTGTGTGTGGAGTGTGGGAGATTTCTGAGCTGCTGAAAGCCCAGAGCTGTGTCTGCCCCCTACTGGTCCCTGGGAGTGTCTCTGCAGTTGCAATTGCCCTGGCTTTGGCAGGCCAGAAAATGTGGGGGCTGGGGATGGAGGGGTCTTCTCTGTCCCAGCCCAGCAGTGTCACACTCTTCCCGAAGGCCAGAAAAGTTGATGGCTGGGGGTGGAAGAGTCTCTTCTCTCCCAACCCAGCAATGTCACACTCTTCCCAGCCTCTTCCCTGGGTCAGAGATGCACGTTGGTCTTCCCAGATCCTGAGAACTACGGCTCCTCTGTAATCTGACTCTCAAGAGGGAGATCTCTTTTGGGGCTACAGCATCCCTACCACTATGCTAAGCTTTAGGTAAGAGTCAAGTACCAGAGAATGTAAACTTGAAGAGTAAAGCATGAGCATAGTCCACATGCAGGGATTAGCAATCATTTTATATAAAAAGCCACACAGTAAATACTTTAGGTTGTCTAGGTCATACATTTTTTGTTGCAAGAACTCAAATCTGCTCTTGTGCCACAAAAGCAGTTAGAGACAATACATAAGTGAATGGGCATAATTGTGTTCAAAAAATAAATAAGTAAATAAAAAACTTTATTCACAAAAAAGGAATAAAGGAAGTGCTTGACAGGTTGTACAACAGGAACTTAAACATAAGAGGATAAGGATCTGATCATCAAAACTATGAATGACAGGAGTAGCTGAGTCTGAGGAACAAGGCCCAGTTATCATAATGTAGCGTGACATAAAGGCTGACATGGTAACAAGGGCAACGTGATAGCCCCAGAATGTTGGTCTGTAGCTGTGAAAACTCCTCTGTCCTGTGGTCAGATGAGTTCCAAAGTTTGAATGCTGAGCTTGCCATTTTGCAAAGTCAAGAGTCACAGAAGTTAGGAGGGAGAAAGCATTTTGAAAAAGATATGTTATGGTAGAAAAAGCCTGTGATAGCATTCTGAATTCTTCAATTTCCTTTTTGCCCAGATTTTGCTTAGCACCAATAAATAACTCTTCCCTAGGAAAGTATGGTGTAACTACTATTAATGCTAAAGAGACTAAAATTGTAGAAATAAATACTGATAATAATACTGAAATAATACTGATAAATACTGATTCCAAATCAGTGATCTATTTACTTATTACTCTGCTGCCTTGTAAAATGAGGATAATACTAATCCCTGGTCCCAATATTTCTTATAGTGTTCTTATGAGAGTTCACTGAAATAACAGATGTGAACATTCTTTGTAAACTATGAAGGACTCTACATAACCTGGTTATGGTGATAAAACTTATGATAAGCAATGCTCTGGTTTATTCACGAATTTCTCTCATCTCCACACTTTTCTTAAATAACAAAATTAAATTTGTTGAATAATTGTTATATCTCTCAATAAGACAACAATGAGGTACTTTAACAAACTCATTTTAAAGAGTAAGTTGTCCCTCTTAATCAATGTAATCACTTGGAAAATACGAACTAAGGGAGTAGAAAGGTTCTATCCAATATAGCAATAGTTATAGCCAATTGGTCACTTTCCTGGCATCTCTATAAGTGTGTAGCAATAAGGGCATGTGTAGCAAGAAATAATGAAACACAAGTAAGTAAAATTAATTAATCAAGAGAAATGGGGAGAAAAAATTTAACCTAGATACAGGATAGTAAACAAATTATAACTGACAGAGACATTTCTTTCAAGGAGATAACACAAATTAAATATATATCCAAATTAATTTTGGTCCTAAATTTAAATTTGGAGAAGAGTTGTCTGTATTTTCTGTCTGATGTCATTCTCACGACAGGGGACAGCCTCTATTTCATCCTGAGCTTGAAATGGGAGACTGTGCAAATGGGACACTGTAGTCAGTTGTGATATAATGGCATTGCAGAAATCATGAAAAAATATCAGTTTCTATATCTCCTCTTTGGCACTGATTCTCATGCCCTCAGGCTGTTGAGGATGGTGTTGAAACATAGAGGCAGTGACTGCTACCTTAGGTGGCCAGCTGTCTACAGGAACTGAGCAACTGTAAAGGAAGTCTGGGACTAGCAAATTAAAACTATCCATCAGGCTCATTGCACCACACTGAGCAACTGCTTCTGCTGACAACAGTGAAAATTATGCTCTCACAGGGGTAATGGAAATGCAAGAATTGGAGATTTAAAATTAGGAACCATTTCAGAGAACAGACTGGTAAGGTGGAGAACCATTACTTTATCAGGTTTTGAAGTCATACTCAAGCTTTGCCTAGAGACACAGCCTCATTTGTCAAGGAACGTATTGCTAGCCTATGAAATTATGGTGGTGGTGGGGGGACCAGGACTAAGAGCGCTTAATTTTTAGCCTAAAACATGAAAGAACAAAGTAGGCTATCATTGTTATCTCCCACTACTAAGCAGGCCAGATTTAATTACCAAAAGCAGCTATCTTGTTTACATAGTTGCTGTACTGTTTAATTTACAATCTCAGGTGTCCCAGGATCTCTATTTGTCAGCCAGTTCCACTTCTCTGGAGAAACAAAACATGTCACTGGGACCAAGCTTGTGATCTCTCTATTTCCCAACTCAGTCAGTCACTGTACATTTATTGTTTCGTTACAAGTAGAATAAAAATCAATAATCCTGAGAAACTGATTAACACAGAGCAATGTGGATGCGTAAACACAATGCATTGCCTTGCAAACCCTACTTCTGTCCCAACTAGTAAATTGAATCTGATTCATCTTCATACCCAGCAGGAAAATAATGGATTATGTCTTTCCCCCAAGATACTAAATCAGTTGCACTTCTCCACTTCTGTACTTATCAGTCAGACTTCCAGGAAAGCTTCCTCTTTAGAATGGTTATGACTGCAAATTCCTTTAATTGGAGGAACACTATACCTATTCCACAATGGCACTCTTCTCAAACCTAATTCTGAAGGCACTTTAGCAAACAAAACTTAGTTATAAGTTGTTTATGAAATATGTTGTTATTTGAGAAGCAGAATTAACAGACTACCTAAATCAAAAGTATCTCACGTCATGCCCCTGGTAATACTCTATTAGGATGCTGCTTTGAGACATCATTCATTCATTCATAAAAATTGATTAAGCAACTCTTCTGTAAGTTCCTTTGTGTCACCCACTGTGCTAGATGCTGGGGATACAATATAGAGGAGGAGAAAAGTAAATCAATGACTTAACTGTGTCATAAGTTGCCCAATACAGAGAAGCACAGAGTGCTGAGGGTGCACATAGACACATGTAGCATGAGTGAAAAAGCAAGCATTGACTTGCAAAAAGTACAGGATGGAGACATTAAATACTAGGTTTTCTTGTTCCAGAATTCAAAGAGGGCCAGTACTGGCAGAAATTATGCTATCCATAATCACTCATTTCAGGATGCTACATTTCTGCATAGGTTGCTTCCCAATAGAGTTGTCTCCAAATACACAAATAGTCTCTGTATTCACTGTCCAATATGGTAGTCACTAACTATAGGTGGATATCGGAGCACTTGAAATATGGCTAGTGCTACTGAGGAGCAGAACTTCCATTTTTTCTTAATTTTAATACATTTAAATGTAAATTGTCACATGTGGCTACTGGTTACCATATTACATAACACAGGTATAGACAATGTTTGTGCTAAGGTGGGAAAAGTAAATGGTATATGGATCCTTGATAGGGAATTACTACAAAGCTAAAGCTAAACTATTTTTTCTGGTCTTATTGCAACAATCAAATTTAGGGCCTTTATCATGTTAACACTTAAACAGCTGAGTTTGTTGAATTAGTCATTCTGTCATCATTCCTCCCCCATCTATCATATCACCACAAGATTATTTTCTAAAATGGGAAATTATATCGAAAATGGGACACCATTGAATGGTTATAAATGGGTAAATGTAATGATTAAAATCTTTATGGGATTCAAAGTCTTCTTAATTTGATTCCAACCTAGTTTTTCAACATTGCTTCCCATTATGCCACTCATACAACCTAACCTCAAATCTAATGGGATCTCTCACCATACTTCAAATATTCCCAACATTTTACTGTTTCTATACATTTGTTAAAGTTGTTTACTTTTGCTGGAATGTTCTTTCTTTCCATCTCTGACTTTTGAAATCTTCAAAAGGAACAATAAATGCCACCTTCTCCAATAAGGTCTTCCCAAGTTTTTCTCATCCAGCTGCAATAAATTTCTTACTAATCTGTGTTATATACCCTGTAGAAGTACAAGCATAAATAATTAATGATCAACACTTTAAGTTTCAGCTAAGCAAAATACAGACACTAATATTGATCCCCTGAAGCCTATGTATGGACCTCAAGCTGTAAACCCATAAGGTAAGCATTTTTAATTCAGCTATTAAATTTCATTGGGTTTTATGACATTCTTTGAGGCCCATTCCTATAGTGCAACATGAACATACAAAATTTCAGTCAAGTCCAGTCAAGATGGCAGAATAGATACATTCTCTGCAGGCCTCCTCTCACAACTACATCAAAATTACAAATAAACTACAGAACAACCATCATTGAGAATCACCTCAAGTCTCGCTGAACAGAAGTCCTATAGCTAAGGATATACAAAAGAAGCTGTGTTGAGACTGGTAGGAGGGGCAGAGATGTGGAATGGGCTGATCCCACAACCACGGGTGGCAGTTAAAAGTTGGGAGGGATAGCTCAGTTGTGGACGTCTGCTGTGAGGAGCAAGGGTACCCAGCCCCACCCCAGGATCCCTAGCCCAGGGTTCCAGTCCCAGGAAGGGAAGTCCCCAAACCATCTGACTATAAAAACAAGCAGAGATGGTGGCAGAGTGACATGGAGGTCTGATAAAGTCCCAGGTAGTCCCCTTTAAGGGCTCATATGTGAACTTACTCGCTGATGGACTCACTCGCTCTACCATCCAGCACTGAGTCGGCAGCTCTAAAGATGCCTGGGGCATACAGGGAGGAACTGAATTGTCTGGTTGTAGGGCAAGGGTTGGAGGGGTAGTTTCCTCCCTGACAGAAATGCTGATACAGTCATTGTTCCTCTGTGGAGCCCTCCCCCAACCCAGCATGGAGAAGCATGGGGGAGTCATATCTGAGTGTCCATCAACCTAGGTAACACCATTCTTCCCTGGTTAGTCACTGAGACCACATCACCAACTTGCAGGCAGACCCAAGCCACTTCCAAGGACTTTTCCATACAAATAGCCTGTATTGGGTCATAATAGAGACTTTGATAAAAAAAAATCTATCAAGGTTTACAAACACCAAACAAGCAAGATCTGGTCCCAGCATGACCCATACCCCTTGCTAAGCAGCCCCAAGCCAGGCACAAGTGGCAGCTGTCTTTAGTCCTCAGCTTATCCCCTCCCAGACACCTCCAAGCCCAGCATGGCTGGAAACCACTTGCAGATCACTTTGTAGTTCATACCAAGTGTCCCTGGGCAGTGTATAAGCAGTGGATGAACTTGGCCTTCAACAGAACCCCTCCAAGAGGCCCCAGACCAACACACCAGGCGGCCAGCTCCAGATCACACCAGGGCACCACCCAACATATCCACAAATGACACACCCAAAGGACAGATTGGGAAGGCACCAGAGCCTTCCTGAAGAAAATCCTGTTCCATAGGGTCAGCCCTGCTCCACAGCTCCTCCACTATAGTCATGGCCAGTCCTCACAACAAATCAGCCCAAGGCTCAATCCCTTCCATTAATGTTCAAACAGCAACCAAGGCTCAACTACAACAGGGGGGTACACACAACCTAAACAAGGGACACACCTACAGCACCCGATTTGGGTCACAAGGGAGACCACACCATTGGGCCCCAATGGAAACCTACTAATTAAGGCCACTCTACTAATACCAGGATGCATAGCAACTCTACCTAATACATAGAAAATCCACAAGGAGGCAGCCAAAATAGATATCCAAAGAAACATGTACCAAATAAAAGAACAGAGCAAAGTTCCAGAAAAAGAATTAAACAAAATGGAGTCAAGCAATCTTACCAGATTCACAGTTCAAAACACTGGTTATAAGGACACTCAATTATCTCAGTGAGAACTTCAACAAAAGAGATAGGAAACATAAAAATGGAGATAGAAAACATAAAAAAAGAACTAATCAGAAAGGAAAAGTGCTATAAATGAAATTAAAATGCATTAGAGGAAACCAACAGCAGATTAGATGAAGCAGAGGATCTAATCAGCGATTGAGAAGCTAAGGTAGCAGAAAACACTCATCAGAATGCCAAAGAAGAAAAAATAATCCAAATTTTAAAATTTGGATAGTTTGAGGGGCCTCTGGGACAACATCAAGTATACCAACATTTGCATCATTGGAGTACCAGAGGAGAAGAGAGAAGCAACGAATTGAAAACCTACTTGAAGATATAATGATGGAAAACTTCCCTAACCTGGTGAAGGAAATAGACATATAAGTCCAAGAAGTGCAGAGGGTCCCAAACAAGATGAACCCAAAGGGGTCTACACAAAGCAAGACACACCATAATTAAAAAGCCAAAGGTTAAAGACAAAGAGAAAATCTTAAAAGCAGCAAGAGAAAAAAACAGTAATGTACAAGGGAGCTCCCATAAGACTGTCAGTTGATTTCTCAACAGAAACTTTACGAGCCAGAACAAATTGGCACAAAATATTTAAAGTGACGCAAAGCAAGGATTTACAGCCAAGATTATTCTACACAGCAAAGCTATCATTTAGAACTGAAAGATAGATAAAGACTTTCTCAGACAAGAAAATGAAAAAGGAGTTCATCACCACCAAACCAGTATTACAAGAAATGTTACAGGCACTTTTTGAAGAAGGGAAACAGAAAAAGAGGGAGGAGGAGGAGGAGGAGGAGGAGGAGCAGGAGGAGGAGGAGGAGGAGGAGGAGGAGGAGGAGGAGGAGGAGAAGAAGAAGAAGAAGAAGAAGAAGAAGAAGAAGAAGAAGAAGAAGAAGAAGAAGAAGAAGAAGGAGAAGAAGAAGAAAGAGAAAAAGAAGAAGAAGGAGAAAAAGAAGAGGAAGGAGAAAAAGAAGGAGGAGGAGGAGAAAAAGGAGAAGGAGAAGGAGGTGAAGAAGAAGAGGAAGAAGAAGGAAAAGGAGGAGGAGGAGGAGAAGGAGGAGATAAAAATATGAATAATAAAATGACAACAATTACCTATCTATCAACAATTTATTTAGGGCCTGCCCGGGGGCTCAGGCAGTTAGGGCTCCGTGCTCCTAACTCCAAAGGCTGCCGGTTCGATTCCCACATGGTCCAGTGGGCTCTCAACCACAAGGTTGTTGGTTCAACTCCCACAAGGGATGGTGGGCTGTGCCCCCTGCAACTAGCAATGGCAACTGGACCTGGAGCTGAGCTGCGTCCTCCACAACTAAGACTGGAAGGACAACAACTTGAAGCTAAACAGAACCCTCCACAACTAAGATTGAAAGGACAACAACTTGACTTGGAAAAAAAAAAAAGTCCTGGAAGTACACACTGTTCCCCAATAAAGTCCTTTTCCCCTTAAAAAAATTATTTAAATGCAAATGCACTAAATGCTTCAATCAGAAGACACAGGGTGGCTGAATGAATAAGGAAACAAAAACCTTACGTGTGCTGCCAACAAGGGACTCACTTCAGATCAAAAGAAACACACAAACAATGTAAAAGAATGGAAAAATATATTTGTTGAAAATGGAAACAGAAAAAAAATAGCTGGGGTAGCAATCCTCATTCCAGACAAAATAGACTTTAAAAACTAGGTTACAACAAGAGTCAAAGATGGACCAAGTAATCTCACTTCTCGGTATTTATCTGAAGAAACCAAAACATTACTTTGAAGGGATTTGTGCATCGATATGTTCATTGCAGCATTATTTACAATAGCCAAGATACGGAAGCAACCTTGGGTGGCCATCAATAAATGAATGGAGAAAGAAGAAGTGGTACTCCTCACCCCAGTCAAAATGCCTATCATCAATAAATCAACAAACAACAAGTGCTGTCGAGAATGTGGAGAAAAGGGAACCCTTGTGCACTGCTGGTGGGATTGCAGATTGGTGCGGCCACTATGGAAAACAGTACGGAGGTATCTCAAAAATCTGAGAATGGAACTACCATATGATCCAGCAATTCCACTCCTAGGTATCTACCCGGAGAAATCTAAAACTCTAATTCAAAAAAATTTATACACCCTTATGTTTACTGCAGCACTATACACTATAACCAAGACATGGAAACAACCGAAATGCCCATCGGTAGACGACTGGATTAAGAAACTGTGGTACAGTTATACAATGGAGTATTACGCAGCCATAAAGAAGAAATAAATCTTACCCTTTGCAACAACGTGGATGGACCTAGAGAACATTATGTTAAGTGAAATAAGTCAGACAGAGAAAGACAAATACCATATGATGTCACTTATATGTGGAATCTAAAGAAAATAATAAATGAATGAACTAACCAGAAACAGTTTCAGAGACATAGAGGAAAAACTGAGGGTTGCTAGATGGGAGGGGAGTTGGGATAAGGGAGAAGGTGAGGGGTTAGAAAGCACAATCAGTAACCACAAGATTGCCACTGGGTTATGAAAGTTAATTTGGAGAATGTAATCAATAATGTTGTAAAGATTTTGTAGGGTATCCAATGGATACTTGTCTCGTTAGGCAGACCACCTCAGGGAAGATGTAGATGTCTGATCACTGCACTGTACACCTGAAGCTGAACAATAATGAATGTCAACTACAAGTTTATATATATAATGTATATACTTACAAGAAGCGGAGTACAGCATTAGGAATAGAGACAGTGGAAATGTAATGGTTGTGTACAATGTCAGAGGCATAGTGGATGGGGGAGGGGGATTGACACAGTGTGAGGGACATAAATGATAAATGTCTAACTATTACATTGTTTTGTGCACCTGAAACTAATAATAAATAAATAAATAAATAAATAAATAAATAAATAAATAAGAATTGCAAAATAAAAGAAGTGGTGGCACATATATACAATAGAATATTACTCAGCTATAAAAAAAAGCATAAAATCTTGCCATGATGTACCCTAGAGGGTATTGTGCTGAGTGGAGCAAGTCAGACATAGAAAGACAAATGTCATATGATTTCATTTATATATGGAATCTAGAGAACAGGATAAACAAACAAATAGAAACAAACTCATAAACAAAGGAAACATTTTGATGGTTGCCAGAAGGGAGAGGGATTAGGGGGATAGGTGAAAAAATGGAAGGGATTAAGAAGTACAAACTTGTAGTTATAGAGTAGTCATGGGGATGCAAAGTATAGCCCAAGCTGCATAGCCAATATTTTAGTAACTATTTATGGTGTCAGATGGGTAGTAGATTTATCAATGATCACTTTGTAAGTTATATAAATGTCTAATCACTATTTCATACACCTGAAACTATTATAATATTCTATGTCATCCCAACCATGTGGGGTTTATTCCTGGGACACAAGGATGACAACATGCACAAATCAATCAATGTGATATACCACATAAACAAAATAAAACATAATAATTACATGATTAGATGCATTTGAAAACATACTACATCCATTTATGATTAAAACACTTAATACAACGGGTATAGAAGGAAAATAATTTAACATAATAAAGGCCATATATGACAAACCCTCAGCTAATATCATAATTAACAGTGAAAAACTGAAGCCTTTGGCTCTACATTCAGGAAAAAGACAGGTTTATCACCTATCACTGATGTAGGTGATGTTGGATCTGCTAGCAGTTTCTGAGTGTGCGCAGGGATCATGTCTCGTGAAGCCGAAGAATGGAAACACAGACCAGGGAGAGGCAAAAGTTTTAAAAAGAGCATAGTTTATTAGATGCAGGAGAAGAGGTTGCAGCTCCCGATCGGGAGGGGGTCCCGAATGGGGGGTGCCCCATGACTGAGGCAAAAGCTCTTACTTTTATACTTTCCCTTGCCTGCTTGGGGAAGGGGAGCTGTTTGAAGAAGGGAACTTGTTTGAAGAAGGAAACTGGTGCCTTCTAATGAAATTCGTCTACCAGGTTTGTTCTGCTTGCCCATCCTGAAGGAATTAGCAAAGTAACCCACTCTTATCTATCAGATCTGCTCTGTTTCTTAGGCCAAAAGGAATTTTACGGTTAACCTTAAGGCCTTGTTATATTACATCCTGGAGCAAGAAGTGATTTCAAAACCTGAAGTTTTAGGATATGACTGTCTATTTTTGTATTCCACCAGGGACCTACCTTATCTACCTAGCAATTATACTAACTAACCTGTATCATCACCACCTCTGTTCAACATACTATTGGAAGTCCTAGCCAGAGCAATCAGGCAAGAGAAAGAAATAAAAGGCATCTAAATTAGGAATGATGAAATTAAATTGTACTTTTTGCAGATGACAGGATTCTTTATTTAGAAAACCCTAAAGACTCCACCAAAATATCTTAGAAACAACAAACAAATACAATAAAGTTGCTAGCTAGAAAATCAACATACAAAATCCATTGCATAATGACGTCACAGAAATGGTGACATGAAGAGTGCTTCTTGAAATCTCCTCTAAAAGTTACAATAAATTGAACAGCTGTAATTCAACAAAGGACTTCCTGCACATCATACAAGTACGCCTGAGAGACCTGCACATTGAATCACTTGAAAGTGGGCAAATTGGGAGAGTGGGGCAAGAGGGAAGGAGGAAGTGCAGAGATGCAGGTTGTGGTTGGTCCAGGGTGCCACAGGACACATATTGGAGCTCTGTGCAGCTTGGGGAGAGGGAAGAATTCAGGCTCCAAGAACAACTTCTGTGGCCCACAGTCTTGCCTGAGGGATCAGCACATAAAACGGCTTAATCCAGCATTCAAGGCAGAGAACTCTGGTGAGAACTACGGTTTAAGCCTGCACAGCCAGGCAGAAAACAGAAAACAAAGACACAGAGCCTGGCCACTTCACCCACACCCTCCCAGAGCTCGCCCCAACCCCACACTCCCTGTGTTAGAAGCAGGATCCAGAATAAACAGTAGCAGTGTTGGATTAAAGAACAAAATATCTACAACCCTCAGAAGTGCACTGACAGTCCCACTCACTCCAGCAATAGGAAAAGAGCTGGGGTGGAAGGGGGTGTGAAACAGCTCTGGGCTGGTCGGAGCCACAAATACACCAACCACCTCTCACAGCCCACCCCACCCCCACCTTTTTGGGCAGATCCCTGCAGGGCAACCAGAGTGGCTGACACACATAGGCTCAGCATTGAACTGCACGGGAAGCATTGGGATTTCATAAACTCTGGCCTTGGTGTTCACAGTGCAATTTTGTGGGCCAGACTGGAAACTGCACTAACTTTGTAGAAACCACTGACCACACACCATAGCACCATGGAAGCATGCTCCACCCACCTAGAACTGCATTAACCTCTCAGGGGCACTCTGGGTGCCTGGTGGCTGGCCCCTCATAGGAAAGCTGCCGAAGAGGTTTTTTTTTTACAATAGAGGACAATCTGCAACAGCCCGGGAAGACCTGCAGACATGTGGTGGTTGGACTTTGCATATATTTTCTCTCCTTTTTTCTTTTTTCTTTCTCTCTGTTTTTCTCTTTCTTTATTTCCTTTTTCTTCTTTTTTCTGTTATTGTTGTTTTGTGTGTTTTTTTTGTTTTCTTTTTTGGTGTTTTTTAGTTTTTTTCTTTTGTTTATTTCTTGTTCATTTTTTTGTTTGTTTTCTTTTGTAGTTTTTTTGTTTGTTTGTTTGTTTATTTTGATTTTTTTTGTGGTTTTAGCATGTGTGTATTTGTTTTTGTTTTGTGAGGTGGTCATGGACCCAGCACCAGTCCAGGAGCCAAGACTACACTGAATTTGTAGAAACCACTGACCACACCCTGTAGCCCCCTGTTACCCTACCATGCCCACCTATAGTGGCATTGCCAGGGGTACTCTGGGTGCCTAGGTGACTGGCCCCACCCCTGCAAGCCAGGGATGAGATTTTTTGTAGCAGTGGACAATCTGCAATGGCCTGGGGAGATTTTGGTGGTGAACACTGACCCAAAAACTGCACCACAACCACTTGGGAGCAGCTCTCAAGAATCTGCGAGCCTGAGGTGGAGGCTGGTTGCAGTGTCCTTGGGGTGTGGTACAAGATGGTCACAGGCCATGTACAGGTGGAAGATCTGAATCTGCATTAACACTGTAGAAACTACCAGACATGTCTCATGACTCACATGAACTCCACCCCACACAGTTGGTGCTGCATCACTGAGGGCACTCTCAATACTGGGTCAACCAGCCAGGCACATCCTCCTAAGGAGCCTCTTTTAACAGTTGGGCCTTACTGGCAGCTGATGGGTGGCAACAGGCATAGGGTCCCAGAGCCTTTTGAAATGTTGCCTCAGACCCAATATTGGTGGAAGCCAGCCTCAATTCACAGAGAGGCCACCCCCACATGCCTCCAGGTCCAGCATGGACAGCAGCTAACCACATACAATTTTGAGGCACCCACCAGGTAGCAAAGGGCCGGTAATAGACAGGGCTGAAACTGCTCTGCATGTCTGGTGCCGAGAGGCACCAGAAACAACAAACCCAGAGGCCAGCTTCAGACCACACCAGAGGACAACCTGCTTAGACCCACAACCGGCACATCCAAAGAGGGTTCTGAACAGGCACTAGCCCACAGGGTGAAGCTTCCACAGAGGGTTAGTTCTAAAAACCAGCAGCTCATACACTGTGGGCATAGTCAATCCTCATATTTAGTCAGCCTGGGCATAAATCACACCACTACATGCCAAAAGTAATCAAGGCTCAACTACAACAGAAGAACACGCACAGCACAAGGGACACCACTGGAACACACACAGGATACTAGCGAGACTGCAATTCAACTACAAAAGACACATACTACATAAGACCACCCAGCACAGACTGGGTCATATAGGTGATCTACTGTGACGGGCCAGCCGCCACAAGTCGATCAGTTCCCGAATGGGGGAGTGGGAATGAATAAAAGACACTCACACAAATGATGATGCGATCGATCGGACTCCAGTGATGCTGAAGCGCCGAGTTTATTTTACTTCACCAATATAAGCAGTTTGAGTACGTGCAACTTAGAAATGAAAATATGCATTATCTTAGCAAATGTAAATTTTTTAACTTTTACATAGAGGATACAAAATTCACTGAAACTCCCAAAAGTAATTATCCTATCAATTACCCTGATAGCCATCAGTCTTCTGTGTCCGGGAACTGGCCGCTCCCACATTCCTCAGTAGCTTGCAAGCTCCCCCCAGGTGCAGGCAGAGACAATGCCTCAGGGGGAGGAAACAGGTTAAGCATAAACCGAGCCATTCTGTAAGGCTTAGAGTTATCTGTAACCATGGCTCCCCACAATCTACGTGATACAGAGAAGCAAACACAGACTGGCAGCCAGAATAAGGAAATAAAGAAACATGTACCAAATAAAAGAGCAGAAGAAACCTCCAGAAATAGTTTTAAATGAAATGGAGGCTACCAACATACCAGAGACAGAGTTTAAAATACTTATTATAAGAATGCCTAAGGAACTTAGTGAGAATTTCCACAAAGAGATAGCAAGCATAAAGAAGGATATAAGAAACCATGAAAAATAACCAGTCAGAAATAAAAAAAAAATACAATAACTAAAATGAAGAATACACTAGTAGGAATTACCAGCAGATTAGCTGAAGCAGAGGATCAAATCAGCAATTTAGAACACAAAGAAGCAGAATTCACTCAGAACAACAAAAAAGAAAAAATAAAGAAAAACAATGAAAAAAGTTTAAAAGACCTGTGGGACAACATAAATCACAACAACATTTGCATCATAGGAATACCAGAAGGAGAGAAAGGGAGTATGGGATCAAAAATATATTTGAGGAAATAATGACCAAAAACTTCCCTACCCTGTTGAAGGAAAATGACAACAAGTCCAGGAAGTGCAAAGAGTACCAAACAAGATGAACCCAAACAAGCCCACACCAAGACACATTATAGTTAAATGGAAAAACTTTAAAAAAAAAAAAGAAAGAAAATCCTAAAAACAGCCAGAGAAAGACAGCAAGTTGCTTACAAGGGAACTCCCATAAGACTATCAGTTGACTTTTCTACAGAAACTTTGCAGGCCAGAAGGGAGTTTTTCATCAAAGTGATGAAAAACAAAGGCCTACAACCAAGATTGCTCTACCCAGCAAGGCTATCATTTAAAATTGAAGGAGGGATAAAGAGCTTCCTAGAAAAGATTAAGCTAAAGAAATTAATTACCACCAAGCCACTAATGCAGGAAATGTTAAAAGGGCTTCTTTAAGCAGAAGAATGGTAAAAACAAACTAACTAATGAACATCAGAAATACAAATAATAAAATGGCAATAACTTTGTACCTATCAATAATCACGTTAAATGTAAATACATTAAATGCTCCAATCAAAAGACAAAGGGTGGCTGAGTGGAAAAAAAAAAAAAAAAAAACAAGACCCATGTATATGCTGTTTACCAGAGACTTACCTCAGATCAAAAACCCACACAGACTGAAAGTAAAGGGATAAAATAAGATATTTCACAAAAATGAAACCAAGAAAAAACTGGGGTAGCAACACTTACATCGGACAATGTAAACTTTAAAATAAAGAGTATAATAAAAGACAAAGAAGGACACTACATAATAAAAAAAGGAATTGATCCGACAAGAAGATGTAACCCTAGTAAACATCTATGTACCCAACATAGGAGCACCTAAATATATAAAAACAGATATTGACAGACATAAAGACAGAAATCAAAAGTAACACAATCATAGTAGGGGAATTCAACACACCACTGACACCGATGGACAGATCCTCCAGAAATAAAATCAATACAGAAACACTTCCCTTAAATGAAACATTACACCAAAGGAATTTAATTGATATTTTAAGAGCATTACACCCCAAACCAGAAGATTATACATTGTTTTCTGGGGCATATTGAACATTGTCCAAGATAGACCACATGCCAGGATGCAAAACAAGTCTCAATAAATTTAAAAAGATTGAAATCACATCAAGCATCTTCTCTGACCAGAGTGCTGAAACTAGAAAACAATTACACAAGGACAACTGGAAAACACATAATCAAATGAAGACTGAATAGCATGTAACTAAATAATGAATGGGTCAACAATGAGACCAAGGAAGAAATCAAAGAAACCTTGAGACAGAAAAATGAAAACAAAATGACCGAAAATTTATGGAATGCAGTGAAAGCAGTTGTAAGAGTGAAATTCATAATAATGCAGGCCTACTTAAAGAAACAAGAAAAATCTCAAATCAACAGTCTATCTTTACACCTAAGGGAATTTGAAAAAGAAAAACAAACAGAAGCCCAGATTGATTAAAAGGAAGGGAATAATAAAGACCAGAATGGAAATAAATAAAATAGAGACAGAAAAAAACACCAATAAAAATGATCAATTAAACCAATAACGGGTTTTTTCGAAAGATAAACAAAATTGACCACCCTTCAGCCAGCCTCATCAAGAAAAAGAGACAATGGAATTATAATAGACATACACGGTATCGGAGGGGCAACAGATTTGGTTAGGGGGGTGATCACTTTGTGAGGGGTGAAATGTCTTACTATTACATTGTTTTGTACACCTGAAACTAATAAAAAAAAATAAAAGAAAAATACAGAACCCAAATTAATAAAATCAGAAATGAAAGAGTACAAGTGACTACAGACACCACAGAAATATGATTTCTTTAAATTAAAGTTTGTTGGGGAGACAATTGTTAGTAAAGTTACATTGGTTTCAGGTGTACCATTCTGTAATACATCATTTATATATCACATTGTGTGTTCACCACCCAGAGTCAGTTCTCTTTCCATCGCCATATATTTGATCCCTTGTATCCTCATCTACCACCCACCTCCCCCTTACCCTCTGGTAACTACTAAACTATTGTCTGTGTCTATCATTTTTATTTCTTCATTAGTTTAGCTTGTTCCTTTGTTGTTTTATGTTTTATATACCACATATCAGTGATATCAAATTGTTCTCAAATTTTTCTGTCTGATTTATTTTGCTTAGCATTATAATCTCAAGATACATGCATGTTGTCACAAATGGCACTATTTCATCTTTTTGATGGCAGAATGGTATTCCATTGTGTGTACCACATCTTTATCCAACCATCTATTGCAGGACACTTTGGTTGTTTCCATATCTTGGCCACCAAAAATAAAGGTGCAATGATCCAGTTCTTTCTACAAGTTTGGGAAGTTCTCATCAACTATTTGTTTGAATATACTCTCTGTTTCCTTTCTTTTCCTTCTGGTATGCCCATTATTCTTATATTGCTCTTTCTGATAGAGTCAGAAAGTTGTAGAGTTCTTTCATTTATTTTAACTCTCAAGTCTCTTCTTCCCTCTATGTCATTTCCAGATTTCTATCTGTGATGTCACTGATTCTTTCCTCCCTTTGGTCAGCTTTATTACCCAAGTTGGCTATTTCATTCTTCATTTCTTTTATTGAGTTCTTAATCTCCAGAAATACTATTGAGTTCTCTTTTGAAATTTCAATCTCTTTGGTAAAATATTCATTTTGTTTTTTGAATGTATTTCTGAGTTCATTAAACTGGCTGACTGTGCATCTTGTTGAGTTTTATTGAGAACTGCAATCTTGAATTTTCTGTCATTTAAGTCACGTATATCCATGTCTTTAAGCTCATTTTATGGAGACTTTTTTTTTTTCCTGAGCTACCTTGTTACTTTGGTTATTTATGGCAATTTTAATGAACTATTATTTCTCTCCCTAGTCATCTACAGGAATGGATTCTGCAACAGGTTGTTAGGAAGAGGTCTTTCTTTTGCTTTCCAGAAACTGTTGGTAGAATGCATTAATTTTCTCCTACTACAGGCTTTTATTCTCTCTCATGCTGTAGTGTCATATTTTCTCTGCACTGTTCCAGCTTTTCACACATTGGGGGAATTCCCTGTATGTTGGGCTTCTCCTCTGTGAGCAAGTCACCTGGGTCTCAGGGCACCACCTCCCTGGGCGTATGTGGAGAGCTGAAGTTGCAAAGCTCTTCCTGCACCTGTTTCAGAGCCTGTGTGTTTCAGCTCCTCTCTTTCCCCCTGAAGGGATCCCCCCAGATAGGTGGGGCAGGGGCGGTGTGGATTGTGAGAGGTGGCTCTGAGCAATGGCGGTCACCACCAGCACAGCCAATCTTACACTAAAACCTCTCTCCCTTTCACTGGAAATAGTTGGGCTATGCATCTGTGGATGTTGGGTGCAGTTCTCAGAAATGGAAATATTCTCTTCTTTTGATCTGACTCTGCTACTGGTCCACTTCTACCCCTGGGCAGGTGGGGATGGGGCATGACCTGGGAGGGTAGGGAGGGTTCACCCAGGCTCCATGCCTATGCCTTCCATCTGCTAAGCAGTGAGAGCTTAAACTGTCATTTTCAACCCTGTTCCCTCAGTATTTGCTCCAAGGTCTCTGCTGTGAATGTTAGGTTCAGCCATGTTATATGCTAATCCCTCAGGTGGGACTGTGGGCCATAAGGGCAGTGCAAGCAGTCCTAATTCTTCCCTCTCCTGAGACTGCAGTATCTCCAGAATGCAGGTAGCTCGGAGCCCTGGTCTCTGGACCACACTAAGCCTTCACCTCCGCACTTTCCCCTACTCTCCTCCCACACTCCCCCAATTTGCCCAACTTTTATATGATTTCAGTTGAGCATCTCTTAGTCTTGCCTGTCTGCTGCACAGTGAGTCCTTTGTGGAATTATAGCTCTTATTTTGTTGTAAATTCCAGGGGAGATTTCAAGAGGCTCACCTCACATCTCAATTTCTATCACAGTAAATCACAAAAATTTTTTTAAGAAAATACTACGAGCAACTATATGCCAACAAATTAGACAATCAGGAAGAAACGGTTAAATTCCTAGAAACACAAATCTTCCAAGGCTCAACCAAAATGAAAGAGAAAATTTGAGCAGACCAATTACTACCAATGAAATTGAGTCAATAAACACCAAGCTCCAAACAAGCAAAAGTCCTGAACCAGATGGCTTCACAGGTGAATTTTACTAAACATTCCAAAAAGAATTATCGCCTATTCACTTAAAACTATTCCAAAAAATCAAAAAGAAGGGAAGGCTCCCAAGCTCATTTTACAAGGCTATAATTACCCTGATCCTCAAACCAGACAAAGACAGTATAAAAAAAAGAAAACTATAGGCCAATATCTCTAATGAATATAGACGCAAAAATCTGGAACAAAATTTAACAAACCAAATTCAGCAATACATTAAAAAGGTCATACACTATGATCAAGCAGCATTCATTCCTGGTATGCAAGCTTGGCTCAATATCCACAAATCAATTAATATGGCATACCACTGAATATAAAATAAAAATCATACACTCATATGAATAGATCCAGAAAAAGCATTTGACAAAATCCAGCATCCATTTATGATAAAAACTCATAGCAAAGCAGTAATAGATAAAGCACATCTCAACTTAATCAAGGCCATATATGGCAAACCCACAGCTAACATCATACTCAATAGGCTAAAGCTAAAAGTATTCCCCTTAAGATCAGGAACAAGACAAGGATGCCCACTTTCACCACTTTTATTCAACACAGTGTTAGCCAGAGCTGTCAGACAAGAAAAAGAAATAAAAGGCATCCAAATTTGTAAGGAGGAAGTAAAATTGTTATTATATGCAGATGACCTTATACTATATATAGACAACACCAATGAATGCACCAAAACAAACTATTAGAACTGATAAATGAATTTAGTAAAGTAACAGGATACAAAATTAATTTTCAGAAATCACTGGCATTTGTATACACCAATAACAAACTATCAAAAGGAGAAATTAAGAAAAAGGTCATCGTATACCTAAATTAACACAAAATGGAACAAAGACCTAAACATAAAACCTGAAACAATAAACTAAATAAAATAAAACATAGGTATAAAACTTATGGAACCATCAACAAAATAAAGAGGCAACCAACTGAATGGGAAGAGATTTTTATGCCATATAGAAAAATAAGTTTAAAATGGATTAAATACTTAAACGTAAGACCCGACACCATAAAACTCCTAGAAGAAAATAAAGGAAGTATATTCACAGATATTACCCTCAATAATGTTTTGTTGATATAACTTCTCTGGCAAGGTAAGCAAAAGAAAAAATAAACATGTGGGATTACATCAAACAAAATGTGTTTTGAAGCAAAGGGTATCATAACTAAAACATAAAGACATCCTCCTGAATGGGAGAAGACATTTGCCAATGATACATCTGGTAAAGGATTAATACCCAAACTGTGTAAAGAATTCATACAACTCAACACCAAAAAAACAAACAACCCAATTAAAAATGGGCAGAGAATATGAAGAGACATTTCTCTAAAGAGGACATACAGATGGCAACCAGGCATATGAAGTAATGCTCAACATCAGTGATCATTAGGGAAATGCAAATAAAAACCACCATCAGATACAACGTCACTCCTGTCAGAATGGCTATTATTAACAAATCAACAAACAAGTGTTGGTGAGTATGTGAAAACAAGTGAACCCTTGTGCACTCTTGGTGGAATTCCAAATCTGTGCAGCACTATTGAAAACAATATGTAGGTTCCTCAAAAAATTGAAAATAGAACTACCTTCTGACCCAGCAACTCTACTCCTGGGCATTTATCCAACGAAATCTAAAACACTAATTTGAAAAAAAAGAAAAATCAATCCCTTTGTTTATTGCAGCGCTGTTCACAATAGCCACGATATGGAAACAACCAAAATGCCAATCGATAGATGATTGGATAGATGATTGGATAAAATGATATATATACATATACACATATATACATAAATATATATACATATATATTTATATGTGAATATAGTTGACATTCAATACTATTCCACTTCAGCTTCAGGTATATAATGCCATGGTCACGCATCCACACAGTCTATGAAGTGATCCCCCTGATAAGTCCAGTGCCCATCTGGTACCTAAATAATCTTTACAACATCATTGGTCATATTCCCAATACTGTATTTCATATATATATATATATATATATATATATATATATATATATTCACGGGATATAAAGTAAAGCATAGGGAATATAGTGAATGGAATTGTAACAGCTATATACGATGTCAGAGGGATAGTAAATTGGGGATTTTTCACTTTGTGAAAGGTGTAAATGTTTGACTATTAAGTCGCTTTGTACACCTGAAACCAATAAAAAAGAAAAAATATCTATTGCAATTCTGTATACTATTAATGAAATTTCAGAAAAATAAATTTAAAAAATTCCTTTTGCAAGTCCAACAAAAAGAATAAAATACCTAGGAATAAACTTAACAAAGGATGTGAAAGATCTATATGCAAAAAAATACATGACATTTAAAAAAAATTAAAGGAGACAAAAAGAAATGGAAAGACATTCTGTGTTCATGGATTGGAAGAATCAACATAGTTAAAATTACCATATTACCCAAAGCAATATAAAGACTTAATGCAATCTCCATCAAAAGTTCAATGACATTTTTTAAAGAAATAGAAGAAAAAATCAGCTGATTTATATGAAGTCATAAAAGATCCCAAATAGCCAAAGCAATCCTAAAGGGAAAAAAATAATGCTAATGGACATCTTCGGGGAGACTTCCAGATAAATGGTGGAGTGAGGTGAGCCTCTGTAAAGCTCCCCTGGAATTGACAACAAATCGAAGAACAAAAACTCCACAAAGGACTCCCTGCACAGCAGACAGGCAAGACGAAGAGGCCCACTACCGACTGAAATCACCTACAGGTGGGAGATTCGCGCAAGTGGAGGGAGGAGGAAAGGGAGGAGTGCACAGAGACGGAGCCCAGCCTGACCAGGACGCAGACCTAGCTCAGTGCCCCGAGCTCTCTGCTTCCCAGAACTACCGCAACTGCGGGAGATCGGATGCTAGGGCTCCGCCAGGGCTCCAGAGGGCTGAGGGCACAGCATATAACATGGCTGAACCCAACACTCACGGCAGAGACCTCGGAAAAAGACTGAGGGAAAAAGGTTGAAAACGGTGGTTTAAGCCTGCACTGCCGAGCAGAGAACGGAGCCTTAGGCACTAAGACTAGCCGCCCCCTTCCTTCCCGCCCAGAGCTCGCCCCGCCCCGACCTGCCCGGTGCTAGAAGCGAAACAGTAGCAGTGTCAGATCAAAACAACAGAAAATTTGCTGTTTTGAAAACTGTGGACTGCAAACACAAATTCACAGCCCAACTAGTTCCAGCAAAGGGGAGAGACCTGTGGAAGCAGGACCGGCTGTGGTGGTGGTTGCCGCCATTGCTCTGGGCCACCTCTCACAACTCACCCCGCCCCTCACCCCACCTATCTGGGCGGATCCCTGCAGGAGTAAACAGAACTGCTGAAATATACGGGCTCTGAATTGGGAGCTGGAAGAGCTTGGGAACATCAAAAGCTCTCCGCATACCCACCGTGACACTGCGCCCTGTGACCTAGACGAACTATTAACAGAGGAGAAGCCCGTCTCCCAGGGAATCCCCCCATTGTGTGAGAAGTTGGAATAGTGCAGAGAAAATATAGCACTACCGTGTGGGAGAAGAAAAGTAAGTTGCAGTTGAAGAAATAATAAAACATTCTACCAACAAGTAGTGGCAAACAAAAGAAAGACCGCTTTCTATCAACCTGTTGCAGAAGTCACTCCTGTAGATGTCTAGGAAGAGAAATAGTAAACCAGTAATCGCCATGAATAACCAAGGCAACAAGATAGCTCTGAAAGAAAAGAAAAATCTCCAGAGAAGGCACTTAAAGATACAGAAATATGTGACTTAAGTGACAGAGAACTCAAGATTGCAGTTCTGAAAAAACTCAACGAGATACAAGAAAACAGAGATAGGCAGTTAACTGAACTCAGAAACTCAATCAAAGAACAGCATGAGCATTTTACGAAAGAGATTGAAATCTTAAAAAAGAACCAAATAGAATTTCTGGAGATTAAAAACTCAATAGAAGAAATTAAGAATGAAATAACCAGCTTAGGTAGTAGAGTTGACCAGATGGAGCAAAGAATCAGTGACATCGAAGATAGAAACCTGGAAATTACACAGATAGAAGAAGAAAGAGACTTGAGACTTAAAAGAAATGAAAGAACTCTACAAGAACTTTCTGACTCCATCAGAAAGAGCAATACAAGAATAATGGGCATACCAGAAGGAGAAGAAAGAGAGAAGGGAACAGAGAATATATTCAAACAAATTGTCGATGAGAACTTCCCAAATTTGTGGACAGAACTGGACCCTCGAATCCAAGAAGCAAATAGAACACCTAGTTACCTCAATCCCAACAGGCCTTCTCCAAGGCACATTGTATTGAAGCTGTCTAAAATCAACGACAAAGAAAGAATCCTCAAGGCAGCCAGGGAAAAGAAGACGGTAACTTACAAAGGAAAGCCCATTAGATTATCATCAGATTTTTCAGCAGAAACTCTACAAGCCAGGAGGGAGTGGAACCAAATATTCAAACTATTGAAAGAGAGAAATCATGAGCCAAGAATAATATATCCAGCAAAGATATCCTTTAGATATGAAGGAGGAATAAAGACCTTTCCAGACATACAGAAGCTGAGGGAATTTTCTAATACACGACCTGCACTACAAGAAATACTAAAGGAGGCTATTCGACCACCATCAACAGGGACAATTTGTGGCAACCAAAACTCAAAAAGGGGAGAGTAAAGGCCTGAACCGAATATGGGAATGGAGAAAGTAAGCGTGCTGAAGAAAATGGAATACTCTAAATATCAAACTTTCTTTTACATAAACTTAAGGGTAACCACTCAAAAAAATCCAGAATTGAAATATATACTGAAATAAAAGAAGAAACAGAGGAAACATCATAGAATACCACCACACAGAAATAATAGACAACAACAAAAGGCAAAGAAACAATGGAGACACAGCCTTACCAGAAAACTAAAGATAGAATGACAGGAAATCCTCACATATCAATAATCACCCTAAATGTAAATGGACTGAACTCACCAATAAAAAGGCACAGAGTAGCAGATTGGATCAAAAACTAAACCCAACCATATGCTGTCTCCAAGAGACACATCTCAGCTACAAGGACAAGCATAGACTCAAAGTGAAAGGGTGGAAATTGACACTCCAAGCAAATGGTACCCAGAGAAAATCAGGTGTAGCCATAATGATATCAGATGAAACAGACTTCAAGGTGAAAAAGATAACAAGAGACAAAGATGGACATTTCATAATGGTGAAGGGACTGTACAACAAGAAGACATAACAGTCATCAATATTTATGCCCCCAATCAGGGAGCACCGAAATACACCAAGCAACTACTAACAGAACTAAAGGGAGAAATTGACCAAAACACAATTATACTAGGGGACTTAAATACATCATTGACAGCTATGGATAGATCATCCAAACAGAAAATAAATAACGAAATAGTAGCCCTAAATGACACATTAGATGAAATGGACATAATTGACATTTATAGAGCACTTCATCCTAAAACATCAGACTATACATTCTTTTCTAGTGTACATGGAACATTCTCAAGGATAGACCATATATTGGGACATAAAATCAGTCTCAACAAATTTAAGAAGATTGAAATCATACCATGCATATTCTCTGATCACAAGGCTTTGAAATTGGATATCAACTGTAAAAAGAAAGCGGAAAAACACAAATACATGGAGATTAAACAACATACTTTTAAAGAAGGACTGGGTCAAAGAAGAAATTAGAGGAGAGATCAAAAGATACATAGAAACAAATGACAATGAAAATACATCCTACCAAAATTTTTGGGATGCAGCGAAAGCAGTTTTAAGAGGGAAATTTATCTCATTACAGGCCTATCTCAAGAAACAAGAAAACTCCCAAATAAATAACCTCATGTTACACCTTAAAGAACTAGAAAAAGAAGAACAAGTAAAACCCAAGGTCAGCAGAAGAAAGGAAATAACAAAAATTAGAGCAGAACTAAATGAAATAGAGAACAAAAAGACAATAGAAAAAATTAATGTGACAAAGAGCTGGTTCTTTGAAAAGATTAACAAAATTGACAAACCCTTGGCTAGACTTACTAAGATAAAAAGAGAGAAGACACTGATTAACAATATCAGAAACGTAAAAGGGGAAGTTATCACGGACACCACGGAAATACAAAGGATCATCCAAGAATACTATGAAGGACTATATGCCACCAAATTCAACAGCCTAGAAGAAATGGACAAGTTCTTAGAAACATATAGCCTTCCAAGGCTGAACCATGAAGAACTGGAAAATCTAAACAGACCGATCACCAATAACGAAATTGAATCAGTCATCCAAAACCTTCCCAAAAGCAAAAGTCCGGGACCAGATGGCTTCACTAGTGAATTCTACCAAACCTTCAAAGAGGATCTAAACCAATTCTGCACAAACTCTTCCAAAAAATTGAAGAAGAGACAGTACTCCCCAACTCATTTTATGCGGCCAACATTACGCTGATACCAAAACCTGGTAAGGACAGCACAAAGAAAGAAATCTGCAGACCAATATCTCTGATGAATACCGATGCAAAAATCCTAAATAAAATTCTAGCAAATCGAATACAACAATGCACTAAAAAGATTATTCATCACGACCAAGTGGGGTTCATCCCCGGGGCACAAGGATGGTTCAACATACGCAAATCCATCAATGTGATACATCACATAAACACAATAAAGGACAAAAATCATATCATTATATCAATTGATGCAGAAAAGCATTTGACAAGATACAACATCCATTTATGAAAAAAACACTTAATAAAATAGGTATAGAAGGAAAATACCTTAACATAATAAAGACCATATATGACAAGCCCTCTGCAAATCTCATAATTAATGGAGAAAAACTGAAGCCCTTTGCTCTACGTTCAGGAACACGACAGGGATGTCCCCTATCACCTCTGCTTTTCAACATAGTGTTGGAAGTCCTTGCCAGAGCAATCAGGCAAGAGAAAGAAATAAAAGGCATCCAAATTGGGAATGAAGAAGTTAAATTATCACTCTTTGCAGATGACATGATGCTATATATAGAAAACCCTAAAGACTCCACCAAAAAGCTATTAGAAACAATCAACGAATACAGTAAAGTTGCGGCTACAAAATCAACGCACAAAAGTCCATTGCCTTCCTATATACTAACAATGAAATCTCAGAAAAGAAATACAAAAAACAATTCCTTTTGCAATTGCAGCAAAAAGAATAAAATACCTAGGAATAAACTTAACCAAGGATGTGAAAGACCTATATGCTGAAAACTATAAGACATTTTTGAAAGAAATTGAAGAAGACACAAAGAAATGGAAAGACATTCCGTGCTCATGGATTGGAAGAATCAACATAGTTAAAATGGCCATATTACCCAAAGCAATATACAGATTCAATGCAATCCCCATCAAAATCCCAATGGCATATTTTAAAGAAATAGAACAAAAATCATCAGATTTGTTTGGAACCACAAAAGACCCCGAATAGCCAAAGCAATCTTAAGAAAAAGAACAATAATGGAGGTATCACACTTCCTGACTTTGGCTTGTACTACAGGGCTACAATAATCAAAACAGCATGGTATTGGCAGAAAAACAGACACATAGACCAATGGAATAGAATTGAGAACCCAGAAATAAAACCACATAAATATGGACAGATAATTTTTGACAAAGAAGCTAAAACATACAATGGAGCAAAGACAGCCTCTTCAATAAATGGTGCTGGGAGAATTGGATAGCCACGCAAAAGAATGAAACTGGACTGCTATTTGTCACCATGTACCAAAGTTAATTCAAAATGGATCAAAGACTTAAGCATAAGACCTGACACAATAAACTGCATAGAAGAAAACATAGGTACTAAACTTATGGACCTTGGGTTCAAAGAGCATTTTATGAACTTGACTCCAAAGGCAATGGAAGTAAAAGCTAAAATAAACGAATGGGACTATATGAAACTTAAAAGCTTCTGCACAGCAAAAGAAACCATTGACAAAATAAAGAGGCCACCAACTGAATGGGAGAAGATTTTTGCAAACAGTGCCTCCGATAAGGGGCTAGTATCCAGAATATACAAGGAACTCATGCAACTCAACAACAAAAAACAAACAACCCAATTGAAAAATGGGCAGAGGACTTGAAGAGACATTTCTCCAAAGAGGACATACAAATGGCAAATAGACATATGAAAAAATGCTCAACATCACTAATCATCAGAGAAATGCAAATCAAAACCACAATGAGATATCACCTCACCCCAGTCAGAATGGCTATCATCAACAAGACAAATAGTAACAAATGTTGGAGAGGCTGTGGAGAAAAAGGAACCCTCATACACTGTTGGTGGGAATGCAGACTGGTGCAGCCATTATGGAAGGCAGTGTGGAGGTTCCTCAAAGAATTACGAATAGAATTGCCATATGACCCAGCAATCCCTCTCCTGGGTATCTACCCAAAAAATCTGAAAACATTTAGAGATAAAGACACGTGTGCTCCAATGTTCATTGCAGCTTTGTTTACGGTGGCCAAGACATGGAAACAACCAAAATGTCCTTCGATAGATGAATGGATAAAGAAGTTGTGGTATATATACACAATGGAATACTATTCGCAGTAAGAAAAGATGATATAGGAACATTTGTGACAACATGGATGGATCTTGAGAGAGTAATGCTGAGCGAAACAAGTCAGACAGAAAAAGCAGAGAACCATGTGATTTCACTGATATGTGGTATATAAACCAAAAACAACAAAAGAACAAGACAAACAAATGAGAAACAGAAACTCATAGACACAGACAATATTTTAGTGGTTGCCAGAGAGTAAGGGGGGCGGGGTGTGGGGGGTGGGAGATTAGGGTAAGGGGGATCAAATATATGGTGATGGAAGGAGAACTGACGCTGGGTGATGAACACACAATGGGGTTTATAGATGAGGTAATACAGAATTGTACACCTGAAATCTATGTAATTTTACTAACAATTGTCACCTCAATAAATTTAATTAAAAAAAAAAATATATATATATATATATATATATACATATACATATACATATATATATATATATATATATATATATATATATATATATATATATATAATGCTAATTGTATCACACTCCCTCACTTCAGCTTATGCTACAGAGCAACAATAACCATAACAGCATGGTATTGGCTGTAAAAGAGACACATAAACAAAGGAGTAGAATTGAAAATAAACCCAAATAAATATGGACAGATAATTTTTGACAATGAAACCAAAAAAATACGATGGAGAAAGGACAGCCTCATAAATATATGCTGCTGTCAGAATTGGAAAGCCATGTGCAAAAGAATGAAACTAGATTGGAAATTGTCATCCTGTACCAAAATTAACACAAAATGGATTACAGACTTAAACATAAGACCTGAAACAATAAATTCTATAGAAGAAAGCATAGATAATACACTTATGGACCTCGGGTTCAAAGAGGATTTATGAATTTGACTTCGAAGGCAAAGGAAGTGAAAGCTAAATTAAATGAATGGGACTCTATCAAACAAAAATACTTCTGCGTAGCAAAAATAAAATCAACCAAACAAAGAATAACCAAGAGAATTGGAGAATATTTTTGTAAACAATGCCCCCAATAGGGGCTGATATCCGAAATATATAAGTAACTCATGCAACTCAACAACAAAAAGTCAAACAGTCTAATTTAAAAATGTGCAGAAGATATGGACAGAAATTTCTCCCAAGAAGACATATGAATGGCCAACAGATATATGCAAAAACGGTCCACTTCACTAGCTATTAGGGAAGTACTAATCAAAACCACAATGAAATATCTCCTCACACCTGTCAGAATAGCTATCATCAACAAGACAAATAATAATAACTCCTGGAGAAGCTGTGGATAAAAAGAACCCTCATACACTGTTGGTGGGAATGCAGACTTGTGCAGCTGCTATGGAAGGCAGTGTGGAGGTTCCTACAAAAATCAAGAATAGAATTCCATATGACCCAGAAATCCCTCTCCTGGGTATCTACCCAAAAAATCTGAAAACATTCATCTATAAAGATATATGTACACCAATGTTCATTGCACCATTATTTATTATGGCAATGACACAGAAACAACGAAAGTGTCTTTCGATAAGTGATTGGATAAACAAGATGTCACACACACACACGATGGAATACTTATCTTCTTTAAGAAAAGGTGAAATAAAGCCATTTGCAACCATATGGATGGATTTTGAGATTATTATGCTAAGCAAAATAAGTCAGAAAAAGTGAAGAACCATATGACTTCATTCATATGTGGGATATAAAAATGAAAGCAACAAAGAAACAAGATAAACAAATAAAAAACATAAACGCATAGACACAGACAACAGTTCAGTAGTAACCAGAGGGCAATGGTGTGGGATGATAGAAGAGGTTAAAAGGGGTCAAATATATGGTGATGGAAGGAGAACTGACACTGGGTGGTGAGCACACAAGGTGATAAATAGATGATGTAATACAGAATTGTACACCTCAAATCTATGTAATTTTACTAACCAGTATCACCCCAATAAATTTAATTAAAAATAAATAAAAGAAAAAATAAAATAAATAAATAAAAATTAATCAAATAAATTTTGGAAACACTTCATTAAAAGAAGAAAATCTTTGTGGATATCCCAATATGCAGACTACAGGATTTCTTAGAACTTTAACAAATTAATGGAATTTATTTAACCAGGATATTTAAATCTTGTGTAACTATAGAGTTATTTTTTATAGTCTATCTATTAACATTTTAGGGCACAATATGGTATGATGGAATACCATTTAGTAAACACAATCATTAAATAATGGTGACTCATTCGTCATTATTTCTGAAGGTAAATGACATTTATGGTTAGAGTTACTATTTTAAGCATTGCTGTATTACATTAAGTGATTGGAAACTCTTGTAACATGAAGCAATTACTGCGCACCTATTTTAGCCAATGTACAGTGCAAAATGTTAGGAGAGGGGTGGGATAGGATTAGTTTGGAATTCGAGAAAAATGAGATATTGCCAATGCTTGCCAAATCTGAACACTATACATTCTGGTTGTCTACAAATTTCCATGTTAGTGAACAAAACTGTGAACAAATGGATATTACAACACATACGGCAAATAAATGATGGCAAAGCAACCCTGATTATTGGAACAGTACAGTGCTATGTTGGTTTGTTGTTTTCTGAAACTGTTCTTATTAGGATTATATGGTTGAATAGGCATAATCTAGGGGAAGGAATTGAATAATCTGTAAATCAGTGCTGAGGAAAGAGAAGGGTATAGTGACATGGCAAAAAGAGAACTAATGCGATAAGAGGCCAATTAGATTCATGAAATATTGTAGAAAATGTGCTATATACGTCATTGCTGACTATAACTGTGGTCACCTTCAAAGTACTCCCCTTGGGAAGCTATGCACTGATGCCAACTCCTAGTCCACCCTTCAAAGCAATTTTGGAACTCTTTTTCTGGCATGGCCTTCAGAGTAGTTGTCATATTAAAATGGATGTTCTGAATGTCATCAAAATGTTTTCCTTTCAATATTTCCTTTATCTTTCGTTAAAGAAAGAAGTCATTGGGGGTCAGATAAGGTGAGTAGGGAGGGTGTTCCAATACAGCTATTTGTGTACTGGCTAAAAGCTCCCTCACAGACAGTGCCCTATGAGCTGTTGCATTGTTGCGATGGAAGACCCATGAATTGTTGGTGAAAGTTCAGGTTTTTTGTCTTTTTCATGCAGCCTTTTCAGCACTTCCAAATAGTAAACTTAGTTGCCCAGTTGATACAAATTCATAATGAATAATCCCTCTGATATCAAAAAAAAGGTTAAGAACATTATTTTGACTCTTCATTTATACTGATGGTACTATTTTAGTCATGGAAAATTGGCTGACTTCCATTGTACACGTTGATGCTTTACTTCAGGGTCATATTGGTACACCCAAGTTTCATTACCAGTGATAACATGGCCTAAAACATCATATTGCCTCTCCAAAAGGTCTTGGCAACTTGCCAAGTATGACAAGAAATTTCTTTTTTTTTTTAAGTTTATTGGGGTGACAGTTGTTACCAAATTTACACAGATTTCAAGTGTACAATTCTGTATTACATCATCTAGGAATCCCATGTTGTGTTCAACACCCAGAGACAGTTCTCCTTCCATCACCATATATATGATCTCCCACCCCCCTCCCCCCTTACCCTCTGGTAACCTCTAAAATATTGTCTGGATCTATGAGCTTTTGATTCTTATTTGTCTTGTTCTTTTCTTCTTCTTTTTTTTATTAAATTTATTGGGGTGACAATTGTTAGTAAAATTACATAGATTTCAGGTGTACAATTCTGTATTACATCATCTATAAATCCCATTGTGTGTTCATCACCCAGAGTCACTTCTCCTTCCATCACCATATATTTGATCCCCCTTACCTTCATCTCCCCCCATCCCACCCCCCACCCCCCTTACCCTCTGGTAACCACTAAACTATTGTCTGTGTCTATGAGTTTCTGTTTCTCATTTGTTTGTCTTGTTCTTTTCTTCTTTTTGGTTTATATACCACATATCAGTGAAACCACATGGTTCTCTGCTTTTTCTGTCTGACTTATTTTGCTTAGCATTATACACTCAAGATCCATCCATGTTGTCACAAATGGTCGTATTTCATCTTTTCTTACAGTGGAATAGTATTCCATTGTGTATATATACCACAACTTCTTTATCCATTCATCTATCGAAGGACATTTTCGTTGTTTCCATGTCTTGCCCACCATAAACACAGCTACAATGAACATTGGAGCACACGTGTCTTTATGTATACATGTTTTCAGAGTTTTTGGGTAGAGAACCAGGAGAGGGATTGCTGGGTCATATGGTAATTCTATTCTTAATTTTTTGATGAAACCCCACACTGCTTTCCATAGCAGCTGCACCAGTCTGCATTCCCACCAACAGTGTATGAGGGTTCCTTTTTCTCCACAGCCTATCCAAAACTTGTTACTATTTGTCTTGTTGATGATAGCCATTCTGACTGGGGTGAGGTGGATTCTCATTGTGGTTTTTATTTGCATTTCTCTGATCATTATTGATGTGGAGCACTTTTTTCATGTCTCTTTGCCATTTGCATGTCCTCTTTGGAGAAATGTCTCTTCAGGTCATCTGCCCCATTTTCAATTGGGTTGTTTGTTTCTTTGTTGTTGAGTTGCACGACTTCTTTGTGTACTTCGGATATTAGCCCCTTATAGGAGGCAATATTTGCAAAAATCTTCTCCCATTCAGTTGGTTGCCTCTGTATTTTGTCGATGGTTTCTTTTGCTGTGCAGAAGCTTTTAAGTTTCATATAGTCCGATTCATTTATTTTAGATTTTACTTCCCTTCCCTTTGGACTCAAAATCATAAAATGCTCTTTGAACCCAAGGTCCATAAGTTTAGTATGTTTTCTTCTATGTAGTTTATTGTGTCAGGTCTTATGCTTAAGTCTTTGACCCATTTTGAATTAATTTTGGTACAAGGTGACAGACAGCCATCCAGCTTCATTCTTTTGCACATGGCCTTCCAATACCCCCAGCACCATTTACTGAAGAGGCTGTCTTTTCTCCATTGTATGTTCCTTGCTTTTTAGTCAAAAATCATCTGTCCATATTTACGTGGTTTTATTCTGAGTACTCAATTTTATTCCATTGGTCTACATGTCTGTTTTACTGCCAATACCATGCTGTTTTGATTATTGTTACCCTGTAGTACAAGCTAAAGTCAGGGAGAGTGATACGTCCAGTATTGCTCTTTTTGTAGCCGGCAACTTTACTGTATTCGTTGATTGTTTCTAATAGCTTTTTGGTGGAGTCTTTAGGGTTTTCCATATGTAGCATCATGTCATCTGCAGAGTGACAATTTAACTTCTTATTCCCAACTTGGATGCCTTTTATTTATTTCTCTTGCTTGATTGCTCTTGCAAGGACTTCCAACACTATGTTGAAAAGCAGAGGTGATAGGGGAGAGCCCTGTCGTGTTCCTGAATGTAGACAAAGGGCTTAAGTTTCTCACCATTAATTATGAGATTAGCTAAGGGTTTGTCATATATGGCCTTTATTATGTTAAGGTATTTTCCTTCTATACCTATTTTACTAAGCGATTTCATCGTAAATGGATGAGGTATCTTGTCAAATGCTTTTTCTGCGACAATTGATATAATCATATGATTTTTGTCCTTTATTTTGTTTATGTGATGTACCACATTGATGGATTTGCGGATGTTGAACCATTCTTGTACCCGGGGATGAAGCCTACATGCTCGTGATGAATAATATTTTTAGTGCATTGTTGTATTCGATTTGCTAGAATTTTGTTTAGGATTTGTTATCTGTATTTGTCAGAGATATTGGTCTGTAGTTTTCTGTTTTTGTGTTGTCCTTACCATGTTTGGGTTTCAGGGTAATGTTAGCCTCATAAAATGAGTAAGGGAATACTGTCTCTTCTTCAATATTTTGGAAGAGTTTGAGCAGGACTGGCATCAGATCCTCTTTGAAGGTTTTGTAGAATTCACTAGTGAAGCCATCTGGTCCTGAAATTTTGCTTTTGGGAAGTTTTTGGATGACTGATTCAATTTCCTTACTGGTGATTGGTGTGTTTAGATTTTCCAGTTCTTCATGGTTCGGCCTAGGGAGGCTATATGATTCTAAGAAATTGTCCATGTCTGCCAGGTTATTGAATTTGGTGGCAATAGTACTTCATAGTATTCTTGGATGACCCTTTGTATTTCTGTGGTGTCTGTGATAACTTCCACTTTTTCAAATCTGATTTTGTTAATTAGTGTCTTCTCTTTATCTTAGCGAGTCTAGCGAAAGGTTTGTCAATTTTGTTAATCTTTGCAAAGAAAGAGCTCTTTCTCACATTAATTTTTTCTCTTATCTTTTTGTTTTCTATTTCATTTAGTTCTGCTCTGATTTTTATTATGTCCTTTCTTCTGCTGTCCTTGGTTTTCACTTTTTCTTCTTTTTCTAGTTCTTTAACTTGTAACATGAGTTGATTTATTTGGAATTGTTCTTGTTTATTGAGATGGGCCTGTAATGATGTAAATTTCCCTCGTAAAACTCCTTTTGCTGCATCCCAAAAATTTTGGTAGGATGTAATTTCATTGTCATTTGTTTCTATGTATCTTGTGATCTCTACTCTAATTTCTTTTTTGACCCGGTTGTTCTTTAACAGTATGTTGTTTAATCTCCATGTGTTTATGGTTTTTTGCTGCTTTTTTTTTTGCAGTTGATATCCAATTTCAAAGCCTTGTGATCAGAGAATATGCATGGTATGATTTCAATCTTCTTAAATTTGTTGAGACTGATTTTATGTCCCAATATATGGTCTATCCTTGAGAATGTTCCATGTACACTAGAAAAAAATGTATCGTCTGATATTTTCGGATGAAGTGCTCTATAAATGTCAATTATGTCCATTTCATCTAATGTGTCATTTAGGGCTGCTATTTCATTATTTCAGGTTGGATGACCTATCCATAGTGGTCAATTATGTATTTAGGTCCCCTAGTATAATTGTGTTTTGGTCAATTTCTCACTTTAGGTCTGATAGTAGTTGCTTGGTGTATTTCGGTGCTCCCTGATTGGGGGCATAAATACTGATGACTGTTATGTCTTCTTGTTGTATAGTCTACTTCACCATTATGAAATGAACATATTTGTCTCTTGTTATATTTTTCACCTTAAAGTCTGTTTCATCTGATATCATTATGGCTACACCTGATTTGCTCTGGGTACCATTTGCTTGGAGTGTCAATTTCCACCCTTCACTTTGAGTCTATGCTTGTTCATGTAGCAGAGATGTGTCTTTTGGAGACAGCATGTGGTTGGGTTTAGTTATTTGATTCAATCTGCTACTCTGTGCCTTTTTATTGGTGAGTTCAGTCCATTTACATTTAGGCTGATTATTGATATGTGAGGATTTCCTGTCATTCTATCTTTAGTTTTCTGGTAAGGCTGTGTCTCCATTATTTCTTTGCCTTTTTGTTGTTGTCTATTATTTCTGTGTGGTTGTATTCTATGATGTTTCCCTCTGTTTCTTCTTTTATTGCAGTATATATTTCACTTCTGGATTTTTTTTGAGTGGTTACCCTTAAGTTTATGGAAAAGAAAGTTTGATATTTAGAGTATTCCATTTTCTTCAGCAAGCTTACTTTCTCCATTCCCATATTCCGGTTCAGGCCTTTACTCTCCCCAATTTGAGTTTTGCATGCCACAAATTGTCCCTGTTGATGGTGGTTGAATAGCCTCCTTTAGTATTTCTTGTAGTGCAGGTCGTGTATTAGAAAATTCCCGGGGGATGCGAGGAAAAATGGTGGCGTGAGGTGAGCCTCTGTAAAGCTTCTCTGGAATGTACAATGAATCGAACAACAATAACTCCACAAAGAATTCCCTGCACAGCAGACAGGCAAGACAAAGAGGCCCCCAATGAAATCACCTACAGGTTGGAGATTCATGCGAGCAGGGGGAGGATGAAAGGGAGAAGTGCGGAGATGGAGCGCCGCGGGCGCAGGATGCAGACCTAGCTCAGTGCTCTGAGCTCGCCGCTTCCCAAAACTACCACAGCTGTGGGAGTGGGAAGATCTCGTACTGCTAGGGCTCCGCTTATGGCCCACAGGGCTGAGGGGGCAGCATATAACATGGCTGAACCCAACGCTCATGGCAGAATCCTTGGAGAAAAGACTGATAGAAGAAGGCTGAAAATGGTGGTATAAGCCCTCACTGCCGAGCAGACAACGGAAGCCTTAGGCACTGAGACTAGCCGCCCCCTATATGCCCTCCCAGAGCTCACCCCGCCCCCACATGCCCAGTGCTAGATAGAGCACAGTAGCAGTGTCAGATCAAAAGAACAGAATATTTTCTGTTCTGAGTACTGGGGACTGCAGACAGAGATTCGCAGTGCAACTAGTTCCAGCAAAGGGGAGAGAGCTCTGGAAGCAGGACCGGCTGTGGTGGTGGTCGCCGCCATTGCTCTAGGCCACTTCTCACAACTCACCCCGCCCCTCACCCCACCTATCTGGGCGGATCCCTGCAGGAGTAAACAGACCTGCTGAAATGTATGGGCTCTGAATCTGGAGCTGGAAGAGCTTTGGACATCAAAAGCTCTCCGCATACCCACCGGGATACTGCTCCCTGTGACCTAGACGAACTATTAACACAGGAGAAGCCCGTGTTACAGTGAATCCCCCCATTGTGTGAGAAGCTGGAATAGTGCACAGAAAACATAGCACTAATGTGGGGAGAAGAAAAATAAGCTGAAGTCAGAGAAAAAGTAAAAACATTCTACCAAGAAGTACTGGAAAACAAAAGAAAGACCACTTCCTTTCAACCTGTTGCAGAAGCCACTTCTGTAGATGTCTAGGAAGAGAAATAGTAAACCAGTAATTGCCATGAATAACCAAGGCAACAAGATAGCTCTGAAAGAAAGTGAAAAATCTCCAGAAAAGGCACTTAAAGATACAGAAATATGTGACTTAAATGACAGAGAATTCAAGATTGCAGTTCTGAAAACACTCAAAGAGATGCAAGAAAACACAGATAGGCAGTTAAATGAACTCAGATACAAAATCAAAGAACAGCATGAGCATTTTACGAAAGAGATTGAAATCTTAAAAAAGAACCAAATAGAATTTCTGGAGATTAAAAACTCAATAGAAGAAATTAAGAATGAAATAACCAGCTCAGGCAGTAGAGTTGACCAGATGGAGGAAAGAATCAGTGACATCGAAGATAGAAACCTGGAAATGACACAAATAGAAGAAGAAAGAGACTTGAGACTGAAAAGAAATGAAAAAACTCTAAAAGAAATTTCTTACTCAATCAGAAAGAGCAATATAAGAACAATGGGCATACCAGAAGGAGAAGAAAGAGAGAAGGGAACAGAGAATATATTCAAACAAATTGTCGATGAGAACTTCCCAAACTTGTGGACACAACTGAACCCTCGAATCCAAGAAGCAAACAGAACACCTAGTTACCTCAATCCCAACAGGCCTTCTCCAAGGCACATTGTATTGAAGCTGTCTAAAATCAACAACAAAGAAAGAATCCTCAAGGCAGCAGGGAAAAGAAGACGGTAATTTACAAAGGAAAGCCCATTAGATTATCATCAGATTTTTCAGCAGAATCTCTATAAGCCAGGAGGGAGTGGAACCAAATATTCAAACTATTGAAAGAGAGAAATCATGAGCCAAGAATAATATATCCAGCAAAGATATCCTTTAGATATGAAGGAGGAATAAAGACCTTTCCAGACATATAGAAGCTGAGGGAATTTTCTAATACACGACCTGCACTACAAGAAATACTAAAGGAGGCTATTCGACCACCATCAACAGGGACAATTTGTGGCAACCAAAACTAAAAAAAGGGGGAGAGTAAAGGCCTGAACCGGAATATGGGAATGGAGAAAGTAAGCGTGCTGAAGAAAATGGAATACTCTAAATATCAAACTTTATTTTACATAAACTTAAGGGTAACCACTCAAAAAAATCCAGAACTGAAATATATACTGTAATAAAAGAAGAAACAGAGGGAAACATCATAGAATACCACCACACAGAAATAATAGACAACAACAAAAAGGCAAAGAAACAATGGAGACACAGCCTTACCAGAAAACTAAAGATAGAATGACAGGAAATCCTCACATATCAGTAATCACCCTAAATGTAAATGGACTGAACTCACCAATAAAAAGGCACAGAGTCGCATATTGGATCAAAAAACTAAACCCAACCATATGCAGTCTCCAAGAGACACATCTCAGCTACAAGGACAAGTATAGACTCAAAGTGAAAGAATGGAAATTGACACTCCAAGCAAATGGTACCCAGAGAAAATCAGGTGTAGCCATAATGATATCAGATGAAACAGACTTCAAGGTGAAAAAGATAACAAGAGACAAAGATGGACATTTCATAATGGTGAAGGGTACTGAACAACAAGAAGACATAACAGTCATCAATATTTATGCCCCCAATCAAGGAGCACCGAAATATACCAAGCAACTACTAACAGAATTAAAGGAAGAAATTGACCAAAACACAATTATACTAGGGGACTAAAATACATCATTGACAGCTATGGATAGATCATCCAAACAGAAAATAAGTAACGAAATAATAGCCCTAAATGACACATTAGATAAAATGGACATAATTGACATTTATAGAGCACTTCATCCTAAAACATCAGACTATACATTCTTTTCTAGTGTACACAGAACATTCTCAAGGATAGACCATATATTGGGACATAAAATCAGTCTCCACAAATTTAAGAAGATTGAAATCATACCAAGCATATTCTCTGAACACAAGGGTTTGAAATTGGATATCAACTGCAAAAAGAAAGCGGGGAAAAACAAAAATACACAGAGATTAAACAACATCCTTTTAAAGAACGACTGGGTCAAAGAAGAAGTCAGAGGAGAGATCAAAAGATACATAGAAACAAATGACAATGAAAATATATCCTACCAAAATTTTTGGGATGCAGCGAAAGCAGTTTTAAGAGGGAAATTTATCTAATTACAGGCCTATCTCAAGAAACAAGAAAACTCCCAAATAAATAACCTCATGTTACATCTTAAAGAACTAGAAAAAAGAAGAACAAGTAAAACCCAAGATCAGAAGAAGAAAGTAAATAACAAAAATTAGAGCAGAACTAAATGAAATAGAGAAGATAAAGACAATAGAAAGAGTTAATGGGACAAAGAGCTGGTTCTTTGAGAAGATTAACAAAATTGACAAACCCTTGGCTAGACTCACTAAGATAAAAAGAGAGAAGACACTAATTAAACAATTCAGAAACGAAAAAGGGGAAGTTATCACGGACACCACAGAAACACAAAGGATCATCCAAGAACACTATGAAGGACTATATGCCACCAAATTCAACATCCTAGAAGAAATGGACAAGGTCTTAGAAACATATAGCCTTCCAAGGCTGAACCATGAAGAACTGGAAAATCTAAACAGACCGATCACCAGTAACAAAATTGAATCAGTCATCCAACACCTTCCCAAAAGCAAAAGTCCAGGACCAGATGGCTTCACTAGTGAATTCTACAAAACCTTCAAAGAGGATCTGATGCCAGTCCTGCTCAAACTCTTCCAAAAGATTGAAGAAGAGACAGTACTCCCTAACTCATTTTATGAGGCCAAAATTACTCTGATACCAAAACCTGGTAAGGACAACACAAGAAAAGAAAACTACAGACCAATATCTCTGATGAATAGCGATGCAAAAATCCTAAATAAAATTCTAGCAAATCGAATCCAACAATGCATTAGAAAGATTATTCATCATGACCAAGTGGGGTTCATCCCCGGGGCACAAGGATGGTTCCACATCCACAAATCCATCAATGTGATACATCACATAAACGAAATAAAGGACAAAAATCATATGATTTTATCAATTCATGTAGAAAAGGCATTTGACAAGATACAACATATATTAATGATTAAAATAATAAAATAGGTACAGAAGGAAAATACCTTAACATAATAAAGGCCATATATGACAAGCCCTCTGCTAGTTTCATAATTAATGGTGAAAAACTGAAGCCCTTTGCTCTACGTTCAGGAACACGACAGGGATGTCCCCTATCACCTCTGCTTTTCAACATAGTGTTGGAAGTCCTTGCCAGAGTAATCAGGCAAGAGAATGAAATAAAGGCATCCAAATTGGGAATGAAGAAGTTACATTATGACTCATTGCAGATGACATGATGCTATATACTGAAAACCCTAAACTCCACCAAAAAGCTATTAGAAACAATCAACGAATACAGTAAGGTTGCTGGCTACAAAATCAACGTACAAAAGTCCATTGATTTCCTTTATACTAACAATTAAATCTCAGAAAAATAAATATGAAAAACAATTCCTTTTGCAATTGCAGCAAAAAAATAAAGTACCTTGGAATAAGCTTAACCAAGGATGTGAAGGACCTATATGCTGAAAACTGTAAGACATTTTTGAAAGAAATTGAAGAAGACACAAAGAAATGGAAAGACATTCCGTACTCATGGATTGGAAGAATCAACGTAGTTAAAATGGCCATATTACCCAAAGCAATATACAGATTCAATGCAATCCCCATCAAAATCCCAATGGCGTATATTGAAGAAATAGAACAAAAAATCATCAGATTTGTTTGGAACCACAAAAGACCCCGAATAGCCAAAGCAATCTTAAGAAAATGAACAATAATGGAGGTATCACATTTCCTGATTTTGGCTTGTACTACACGGCAACAATAATCTAAACAGCATGGTATTGGCAGAAAAACAGACACATAGACCAATGGAATACAATTGAGAACCCAGAAATAAAACCACATAAATATGGACAGATAATTTTTGACAAAGAAGCTGAAAACATGCAATGGAGCAAAGACAGCCTCTTCAATAAATGGTGCTGGGTGAATTGGATAGCCACTTGCAAAAGAATGAAACTGGACTGCTATTTGTCACCATGTACCAAAGTTAATTCAAAATGGATCAAAGACTTAAGCATAAGACCTGACACAATAAACTGCATAGAAGAAAACATAGGTACTAAACTTATGGACCTGGGGTTCAAAGAGCATTTTATGAACTTGACTCCAAAGGCAATGGAAGTAAAACTATAATAAACGAATGGGACTATATGAAACTTAAAAGCTTCTGCACAGCAAAAGAAACCATTGACAAAATAAAGAGGCCACCAACTGAATGGGAGAAGATTTTTGCAAACTGTGCCTCCGATAAGGGGCTAGTATCCAGAATATACAAGGAACTCATGCAACTCAACAACAAAAAACAAACAACCCAATTGAAAAATGGGCAGAGGACTTGAAGAGATATTTCTCCAAAGAGGACATACAAATGGGAAATAGACATATGAAAAAATGCTCAACATCACTAATCATCAGAGAAATGCAAATCAAAACCACAATGAGATATCACCTCACCCCAGTCAGAATGGCTATCATCAACAAGACAAATAATAACAAATGTTGGAGAGGCTGTGGAGAAAAAGGAACCCTCATACACTGTTGGTGGAAATGCAGACTGGTGCAGCCATTATGAAAGGCAGTGGGGAGTTCCCTCAAAAAATTACGAATAGAATTGCCATATGAGCCAGCAATCCCTCTCCTGGGTATCTACCCCAAAAATCTGAAAACATTTACACATAAAGGCACATGTGCTCCAATGTTCATTGCAGCTTTGTTTACGGTGGCCAAGACATGGAAAAAAACAAAATATCCTTTGATAGATGAATGGATAAAGGCATTGTGGTATATGTACACAATGGAATACTATTCAGCGGTAAGAAAAGATGATATAGGAACATTTGTGACAACATGGATGGATCTTGAGATTGTAATGCTGAGCGAAATAACTCAGACAGAAAAAACACAGAACCATGTGATTTCACTGATATGTGGTATATAAACTAAAAACAACAAAGAACAAGACAAAGAAATGAGAAACAGAAACTCATAGACACAGACAATAGTTTATTGGTTACCAGAGGGTAAGGGGGTGGGGTGGGAGATGAGGGTAAGGGGGATCAAATATATGGTGATGGAAGACGAACTGACTCTGGGTCATGAACACACAATGGGATTTATAGATGATGTAATACAGAACTGTACACCTGATATGTATGTAATTTTACTAACAATTGTCACCTCAATAAATTTAAGAAATAAATTATTTAAAAAAAATTCCCTCAGCTTCTGTAAGTCTGGAAAGGTCTTTATTCCACCTTCATATCTAAAGTTTATCTTTGCTGGATATATTATTCTTGGCTCATAATTTCAGAGCCCATATATTTCAGCAGTTCTGTTTACTCCTGCAGGGATCCACACAGATAGGTGGGGCCTGCGGTGGGGTGATTTGTGAGAGGTGGCCCAAATCAATGGTGGCGACCACCACCACAACCAGTCCTGCTTCCACAGCTTCCTCCCCTTTGCCGGAACTAGGTGGGCTGTGAATCTGTGTCTGCAGTCCACAGTTCTTAGAACAGCAAATATTTTGTTCATTTGATCTGCCACCGCTTCTGGCACTGGTCAAGTGGCTGTGGGGTGAGCTCTGGGAGGGTAGGAAGGAGGTGGCTATTCTTAGTGCCTAAGGCTTCCGTTCTCTGCTTGGCAGTGAGTGCTTAAACCACCATTTTCAGCCTTCTTCCCTCATTCTTTCTTCGAGATCTCTGCCATGAGCATTTGTTTCAGTGGTATTATATGCAGTTCCCTCAGCCCTTTGGGCCATAAACGGAGCCCTAGCAGTCCGAGTTCTTCCCTCTCCCGCAGTTGCAGTAATTCCGGGATGCTGCGAGCTCGGAGCAGTGAGCGTCCTGTGCCCACGGGGCTCCATCTCTGCCTTTCTCCTTTCCCTCCTCCTCCGCTTGCACGATTTGCCCACCTTTAGGTGAATTCAGTAGTGGGCCTGTTTGTCTTGCCTGTCTGCTTTGCAGGGAGGCCTTTGTGGAATTATAGTTGTTCCATTTGTTGTAAATTACAGGGGAGATTTACAGAGGCTCACCTTACGTCATCATTTTGATGACGTCCCAATCCACTTTTTGTTTTTGTTTTTGTTTTTTTGTTTTTTTACAGGACTTTTTATTGGGGAACAGTATGTACTTTTCCAGGACTTTTTTCCAAGTCAAGTTGTTGTCCTTTCAGTCTTAGTTGTGGAGGGCGCAGCTCACCTCCAGGTCCAGTTGCCATTGCTAGTTGCAGGGGAGGGAGCGCAGCCCACCGGAGTCGAACCAGCAACCTTGTGGTTGAGAGGATGTGCTCCTACCAACTGAGCCAGCTGGGAGCTCAGTGGCAGCTCAGCTCAAGGTGTTGTGTTCAATTTTAGTTGCAGCGGGCGCTGCCCACCATTCCTCGGGGGAGTCGGGGAATCGAACCAACAGCCTTCAGAGTGAGGAGCATGGAGCTCTAACCGCCTGAGCCACCGGGCCAGCCCAAGGTTTCACTTTTGAGATTAGATTATAAAAGTCTGTAGCTTATAATGTCTTGCTTAAGTTGTCTTACATACTCTGCTTCTTTTTGCTTGCTTGCTCTGATGAAACAAGCTGCCATGCTGGAACCTGAGGATGCTTAATCTTTGGCCAACAGCCAGTAAGAACCAATTGTCTTTTCACATTCATAATTCATGTGTTTATCATTAAATTAAATTAAGTGTTTGCAATAAATAGTGCAACTGGCAATTAACATGTGAACAAATACATTTAATTCTCAGTAAGCATGCATCTCAGCAAAAGTAATTGGGGGATACTAAAATTTAGCTTGTGAGATATGAATTTTCAGCACACTAAGGTCCTCACTCAGTATATTTTGCAGAGGAAATGCAGTAAATTTAATATGATGGATCTCTATCGGGCATATTAAAGTGTAGGACAACTGAGTCTTGTTTACCCTATGTCATTAAGTAGAATGGTTATTTTTGAACTAAAAACCTTCCAATTTAATAAGATAAAATGTTATGTTTATTTTTTATTTATGTTTATTACTATTTATTATATGTATAGACATATTTTCCTGGATTGTTTATTGCTTATTTGTGTGCATTGGCTGCTCAGGTCCTTTACCTGTTTTTACTGTTATTGCTAATATGCCTCTTGTCAGTTTGTATATGCTTTTATACTATGAAACATTAATATTCTACCTCATTGTATTTTTGCCATTTCTTTTTATTATGAATTTAATTTTAGATCAATGGCTTTTACTAACTATAAGGGCAAATCCTTTGAAATTACCTTCATTTCAAATCTTAAATTTGTCAGATATGTATCTTTCATGGCTCTTTGTTTCTCATATTATTGCTGATTTGCTGATAGATTGCTGTTTGGTATGTAATTTTATATTGATAAAGACAAACTGCAACTTTAAGCAAACATAACCAGTTGTGTCTATGGGAGGAGCTAGGGCTTATGGAAGTTCTTGCGCTCTACGTAATTGCAAGAACCCTACAGGAAGAGCTCTGTTTATAATAAAGCTCTATGGTTTTAACTTTCTCTTTCCCTTTTCTTCCTTTCCCTTCTATAAATACCCCTCCATCTTGGCAAACAGACCAGAGTATGCATTTGGCTTGTCATGCCTGTATGTGCTGGGTTGCAATTCTTTCTTTTTTCTGAGTAAGTCCTTTTTGGTGATGAAACACGAATTTGATATTATTTTTCAGTCGACAATGTCTGTCTTGATTGTTGAGGGGTATCTCAGGCTCTAATACTGACCTAATACTGACCTTTTCAATCAGTATTTTTTTTTACATGTCTTTTGTTTCATTTTTTGAAGATTTTCATTAAAATATAGCTAACATACAATATATTAGTTTCAGGTGTACACCATAGTTATTCAACATTTATATACCTAAAGAAGTGATCACCATGATAAGCCCAGCAACCATCTAGACCAGCACATTATTGACAGTATATTACATCCCTGTGACTTACTTGTGTTTTTTTTTTGTTTGTTTGTTTTTTAACTCTTTTTTTTTTAATTAGTTTCAGGTGCACAAGACAAAGCAAAACTTAGACATTTATCATTTATATCCCTCACACTGTGTGAACCCCCCTCCCCCATCCACTATCCCTCTGTACGTTCCCAAAACCTCTCACCTTCCCCTTATCGCCACCCCCCCGCCCCTCTAGCAACCCTCTGTTTTTCCTCCATGTTTCCAAAACTGTTTCTGATTAGTTCATTCACTTATTCTTTTCTTTAGATTCCGCATATAAGTGAGATCATATGGTATTTGTCTTTCTCTTTCTGACTTATTTCACTTAACATAATGTTCTCTAGGTCCATCCATGTTGTTGCAAATGGTAAGATTTCTTTCTTCTTTATGGCTGCGTAATACTCCATTGTATAAATGTACCACAGTTTCTTAATCCAGTCATCTACTGATGGGCATTTCGGTTGTTTCCAGGTCTTGGCTATTGTATATAGTGCTGCAATAAACATAGGAGTGCATAAAGATTTTTGAATTGGAGTTTTGGATTTCTCCGGATAGATACCTAGGAGTGGGATTGCTGGATCATAAGGTAGTTCCATTTTCAGATTTTGAGATATCTCCAAACTGTTTTCCATAGTGGCTGCACCAATCTGCATTCCACCAACAGTGCACCAGCGTTCCCTTTTCTCCGCATCCACGCCAGCACTTGTTGTTTGTTGATTTATTGATGATAGCCATCCTGACTGGGGTGAGGTGGTATCTCATTGTGGTTTTTATTTGCATTTCTCTAATGGTTAGTGAGGTTGAACATTTCTTCATATGTCTGTTTGCCATCTGTGTGTCCTTTTAGAAAAATGTCTCTTCATGTCCTCTGCCCATTTTTTAATTGGGTTGTTTGTTTTTTGGAGTTGAGTTGAGTGAGTTTTTATAAATTTGTGATATTAACCCTTATCAGATATATCATTGGCAAATATCTTTTCCCAATCAGTAGGATCCCTTTTGTTTTATTGATGGTTTCCTTTGCTGTGAAAAAGCTTTTAGTTTGATGTAATCTCACATGTTTATTTTTCCTCTTACTTCCCGCGAGGATATATCAGTAAAAATCTTACTCCGGGTAATGTCTGTGAAGTTTCTTCCTATATTTTCTTCTAGGAATTTTATGGTTTCAGATCTTACATTTAAATCTTTAAGCCATTTTGAATTTATTTTTGTATGTGGTGTAAGGAGGTGATCCAGCTTCATCTTTTTGCATGTGTCTGTCCAAGTTTCCCAGCACCATTTATTGAATAGACTGTCTTTACCCCACCGTACATTCTTGCTTCCATTGTCATAGATTAAATGGCCATATAGGCATGGATTTATTTCTGGACGCTCTATTCTGTTCCATTGATATATGGGTCTGTTTTATGCCAGTACCATGCTGTTTTGATTACTGTAGCCTTGTAGTATAATTTGAAGTCAGGTATTGTTATACCTCCCACTTTGTTCTTATTTCTCAAGATTGTTGAAGATATCCGGGGTCTTTTGTTATCCCATATAAATTTTAGGATTATATGTTCTATTTCTGTGAAAAATGTCGTTGGTAGTTTGATAGGAATTGCGTTGAATATATATATTGCCTTAGGCAGTATGGACATTTTAACTATATTAATTCTTCCTATCCATGAACATGGTATGTGTTTCCATCTATTTGTATCTTCTTTCATTTCTTTCTTCAGTGTCTTATAATTTTCTGAGTACAGATCTTTTACTTCTTTGGTTAAATTTATTCCCAGGTATTTTATAGTCTTTGGAGCAATTGTAAATGGAATTGCTTTTTAATTTCTCCTTCTGATGTTTTATTATTGGTATATACAAATGCAACTGATTTCTGAATATTAATTTTGTATCCTGCTACTTTACTAAATTCATCTATCAGCTCTAATAGTTTCTTGGTGGAGTCTTTAGGGTTCTCTAAATATAGTATCATATCATCTGCATATAATGACAGTTTTACTTCCTCCTTACCGATTTGGATGCCTTTTATTTCTTTTTCTTGTCTGATTGCTGTGGCTAGAACTTCCAGCACTATGTTGAATAGAAGTGGAGAAAGTGGGCAGCCTTGCCTTGTTCCTGATTTTAAGGGAATGGTTTTAGTTTTTCCCCATTGAGTATGATGTTAGCTGTGGGTCTATCATATATGGCCTTTATTATGTTGAGATATGATCCTCTATTCCCACTTTCTTAAGGGTTTTTATCATGAATGGCTGCTGAATTTTATCAAATGCTTTTTCTGCCAATTGATATGATCATATGATTTTTATTTTTCATTTTGTTAATGTGGTGTATCACATTAATTGATTTATGGATGTTGAACCACCCTTGCATACCAGGGATGAATCCCACTTGATCATGGTGTATAATCTTTTTAATATATTGCTGAATTCTGTTTGCTAGTATTTTGTTGAGGATTTTTGCATCTATGTTCATTAGCGATATCGGCCTGTAGTTTTCTTTTTTGTGGTGTCTTTGTCTGATTTTGGGATCAGGGTGATAGTGGCTTCGTAAAAGTGTTTGGGAGTCTTCCTCCTCTGGATTTTTGGAAGAGTTTGAGGAGAATAGGTGACAATTCTTTTTGAACGTTCTGTAAAATTCACCTGTAAAGCCATCTGGTCCAGGGCTTTTGTTTGTTGGGAGATTGTTGATTACTGATTCAATTTCCTTGGTGGTAATCAGTCTATTCAGGTTTTCTGTCTCCTCTTGAGTTAGCCTTGGGAGGTTGTATGCATCTAGGAAATTGTCCATTTCTTCCAGGTTGTCAAATTTGTTGGCATACAGTTGCTCATAGTAATTTCTTAGGATTTTTGTATCTCTGCGGTGTCTGTTGTCACTTCTCCTCTTTCATTACTGATTTTATTAATTTGGGTCCTCTCTCTTTTTTTTAATGAGTCTGGCTAAAGGTTTGTCAATTTTGTTTATCTTCTCTAAGAACCAACTCTTGGATTCATTGATCTTTTGTATTGTTTTTCTGGTTTCTATTTCATTTATTTCCGCTCTGATCTTTATTATCTCCTTCCTTGTACTCCCTTTGGGCTTATTTTGTTGTTCTTTTTCCAGATCCCTTAAGTGTGAAGATAAACTGTTGATTAGTGATGTTTCTTGTTTCTTTAGGTAGGCCTGCAGTGCTATGAACTTCCCTCTTAGGACTGCTTTCGCGGCATCCCATAGATTTTGGGTCGTTGTATTTTCATTTTCGTTTGTCTCGAGATATCTTTTGATTTCTTCCTTGATCTCCTGTTTGACCCATTCATTATTTAGTAACATATTATTCAGCCTCCATGAATTTGTGTGTCTTCCAGTCTTTTTCCTGTGGTCAGAGAAGACAATTGGTATGATTTCAATTTTCTTAAATTTATCCAGACTTGCTTTGTGGCCTAACATATGGTCTATCTTGGAGAATGTTCCATGTGCGCTTGAGAAGAACGTGTATTCTGCAGCATTGGGGTGGAATGCTCTGAAAATATCGGTTAAATCCAAGTGGTCCAATGTGTCATTTAAGGCTGTTGTTTCCGTATTGATTTTCTGTCTGGAAGACCTGTCCCTTGTTGTCAGAGGTGTGTTGAAGTCCCCTACTATGATAGTGTTACTGTTGATCTCCATCTTTATGTCAGTCAATATCTGTTTTATATATTTAGGTGCTCCTATGTTGGGTGCATAGATGTTTACTAGGGTTATATCCTCTTGTCGAATTGATCCCTTTATTATTATATAGTGTCCATCTTTGTCTTTTAATATTTTCTTCATTTTAAAGTCTATTTTGTCAGAGATAAGTATTGCAACTCCAGCTTTTTCTCATTTCCATTTGCATGGAATATCTTACTCCAACCCTTCACTTTTAGCCTGTGTGTGTCTTTTGATCTGAGGTGAGTCTCTTGTATACAGCATATACAAGGGTCTTGCTTTCTTATCCATTCAGCCACCCTATGTCTCTTGATTGGAGCATTTAAACCATTTACATTTAAAGTGATTATTGATAAGTACATAGTTATTGCCATTTTTAAATTTGTGGATAAATTGTTTTCGTCTTTCTTCTATTTACAGAAGTCCTTTTAGTATTTCTTGCAATGCTGGCTTGGTGGTAATGAATTCCTTTAGCTTATTCTTTTCTGGGAAGCTCTTTATCTCCCGTCAATTTTAAATGATAGCCTTGCTGGATAAAGCAACCTAGGTTGTAGGCCTTTGTTTTCCATCACTTTGAGTATCTCCTGCCACTCCCTCCTGGCCTTCAATGTTTCTGCAGAAAAGTCATTTGATAGTCTTATGGGAGTTCCTTGTATGTAACCCTCTGTCTTTCTCTTGCTGCTTTTAGGATTCTCTCTTTGTCTTTAATCTTTGCCATTTTAGCTATAATGTGTCTTGGAGTGGACCTGTTTGGGTTTATCCTGGTTGGAACTCTCTGCACTTCCTGGACTTGTATGTTGGTTTCCTTCATCAGGTTAGGGAAATTTTCAGACATTATTACTTCAAATATGTTCTCAATCCCTTGTTTCTTCTCTTCACCTTCTGGTATTCCTATGATGCGCATGTTGTTGCGCTTGATGTTATCCCATAGGTCTCTTAAACCATCTTCATTGTTTTTTATTCTTTTTTCTTTCTGTTGTTCTGTTTGGGTGATCTCTGCTAACTTGTCTTCTAAGTCGCTGATTCGATCCTCTGCTTCATCTAACCTGCTGTTAATTCCTTCAAGTGAGTTCTTTATTTCGGTAACTGTGTTCTTTAGTTCTAACTGGTTGTTCGTTATGATTTCTACATCCTTCTTGATGTCCTCTCTAAGTTCCTTAAACATTCTTATCATCAGTATTCTGAACCTCTGCTTCATTTAGTTCCATTTCTGAAGGTTTCTTCTGTTCTTTTATTTGGGATATGTTTCTTTGTTTCCTCATTCTGGCTGACTCTCTGTGTTTGCTTTGATGTATTAGGTAGATGCCCTGGAGTTCTTAGTTCTTGCTGGATTAGTATATAATAAATGTCCTTTATATTTGACTTGCACTACTTCGTTCTTCTCCCCTGCGTGTGCTCTAAAAGTGACTCTTGTGTTGTGTATATTGTCCTGTTAAAGAAGATCCTTAATTGCTTTTCGCTTGTGAGTAGGTGGAGTTAACTCCTAGGCTGACTAGTTGTGAGACTTGGCTTTGCCCACGCAGGGTATTCTGCTGCGTGAGGGTTGACCGCTTAGATGTGGTTTGCCCTTTGGCCTCTATGTGCCTGTAAAGAATCCCCTCTGAGTGTGTCACTTGTAGGTCAAACCCGGTAGTACTCTGGCTTGGTCTGGAGTTGGCCGCTGGGTATGTTGAATCTTGTGCCTCTTAAGCTGGGCACTGGTAGGGCAATTACAGAACAAAGCAAATCACCAAGCACAACAATAACAACAAGGAAAAAGTCAAATACATTCACATGTAAAAAAACAATCGACAACCCCCACTCGACACAGGCAAAGATGTCAAAAATATAAAGACAAATCAAAACAGAACAAAACAAACAAACAAACAAACAAACAAAAAACAAACAAACAAACAAAAACCACAGCGCCAGTTGTGGCTTAAGCCCACCAAGTAATCTCCAGGTTGTTCTCTGCTATAGCATAGAGTCCCCACTCGACACAGGCAAAGATGTCAAAAATATAAAGACAAATCAAAACAGAACAAAAACAAACAAACAAAAAACAAACAAACAAAAAACAAACAAACAAAAAACACAGCGCCAGTTGTGGCTTAAGCCCACCAAGTAATCTCCAAGTTGTTCTCTGCTGTAGCACAGAATCCCCACTCGACACAGGCAAAGATGTCAAAAATATAAAGACAAATCAACACAGAACAAAAAAAAACCAAACAAACAAAAAACAAACAAACAAACAAAAAACACAGCGCCATTTGTGGCTTAAGCCCACCAAGTAATCTCCAAGTTGTTCTCTGCTGTAGCACAGAATCCCCACTCGACACAGGCAAAGATGTCAAAAATATAAAGACAAATCAAAACAGAAAAAAAAAAAAAAGACAGCGCCAGTTGTGGCTTAAGCCCACCAAGTAATCCCCTGCGTATTGTGCAGGTAGAGCCGGTCACCTGATGCCCAGAGTGACTCTGAGGCTGCAGCTTTAGATGCGTGGGGCTGAGGGGTCTGGACAGTAGGTTTTACAAAGTCAGTGCAGTTTCTGCCCTTGCCGGCACATATGCACACCGAGAATAGCACCACCAGCCCTGTGTCCAGCTCTCCTGAGTCTTAGGGCACCTCTTCCCTGTGTGTGTGTGTGTGTGTGGCCGGCAGGGAATTCCTCAGCTGCTGAAAGCTGAGTGCTGTATCTGCCACTTACTGCTGATCCCTGGGAGTGCCTCCGCCGATGTAATTGCCCCGCCCTAGGCAGGCCAGAAAGGGTGGGGGCTGGGGATGGAAAGAGGGTCTTCTCTTTCCCAGCCCAGCTGTGTCACACCCCACCCACAGGCCAGAAACGGTGGTATCTGGGGGTGGATGAGTCTTCTGTCTCCTAGTCCAGGGCAAACCACCCTCTTCTCAGCCTCTTCCCTGGACCAAAGCCAGCGGCCAGTCTTCCCTTAGCCCAAACCCCAAGGCTCCTCTGTAATCTGACACTGCTCTTCAGATCAGGAGCCAGTTTAAGTCTCTGGAAGGGTGGGGGTAGGATTGGAAGAGCGGGGGGAGGAGCCCAGGTATGGAGTTTAATAGCCTCAAATGCTAGATATCCTCTCTCTGTGGGGGGGAGAGGTCTGCTGTGGGACGCAAAGTAGAGTCCGCCACCTGGCTTTTGTGTTCTCTCTTTTGTCCTGGGAACCCCTGCGTCTCTGCAGCTGGGGGTGTGTTCTTCCCGCAGGCCAGAAAAGGTGGTGGCTGGGGGCGGAAGATTCCCAGCTCCTAGCCTCCTCCTGGGCCCGCCTGTCTTCCCGGAGCCGGGCTCCAAGGCGCCTCTGTAATCTGCCGCTGCTCCTTAGTGCAGGGGCTAGATCAAGTCTCTAGAAAGGCGGGGTAGGGTCGGAAGAGCGGGGAAGGTGCCCAGGCACGGAGTCTGTGTTCCTTGTCCGGCCCAAGGACCAACTGAGGTTATTAGCTGAAGTTAATGCTGGATATGCTGCCCCTGCAGCGGAGAGGTCCGCTGTGGGACGCAGGGCAAACGCCCACCTCGTGGCTTCCGGGCTCTCCTCCGTCCTGGGATATCCTGCGTATCTGTAGCCGTGGGTGTGGGCTGGAATTTCACAGGCACAGGTGCGGAGCAGATTTCCACAACCCAAGGGTGGGGGCAATTTCTACCGCCACAGGTGTGGACCGCGATTCCAACCGCATCCCCACCGCCGCAGGTGCGGCATGTCTCCGCTCCGCTCCTTCCTTCTTCCCTGCTCGCCCAATTTTTCCCCACCTGCAAGAAATCCCTGCGCGAGTCGCTTCGCTGTTCTGCGTGATGAGCAGAGAGTCCTTTGATGGGTTATAAGCTTCCCGTTTCTGATAAGATCCGACGGAGAACTCAAAAAGTGCGCCCCGCTGCCGCCATTCCTATGACGTCACTCCCCAATCCACTTTCTACAAGAAATTTAATGTTTGTTCATTGCTCTAATACAGCAATAATGAATGCCACTGAGCAAGATACCACCATACATTGAAATGAACACAGCTGTGAGACACTGATACACCAAGGTTATGATACCTTACCGAGGTGTTTGTATAGTTCTGCCAGTGTAAATGCATGGTGGCAAGTTCACAAACTTAATTGTCATAACTGTTTATCAGACCCTTGAGAATTACAAAGCCTTAGTATGTTTAAAGCATCTAATGACTCCAAAATGTAATTATCTCCTTGTAACCACACCACTTGGAATTGTCTAATTGGTATTCTCCAAGTATCAATGGAGAAATTCTGTATGCAAAGACAAATAAATTGGCAGGGCCATTTGGAAAACATGATGGTTCTGCTTGTACAGCAAACAGAGCTGAGCCATGCAATTTTGAAAAGAAGCTTGAGTGTTGAATAAACATAATAAACACACAGCTTATTTATTGTTCCAATGTTTCATAAATATTATTTACTTTGGAAAAAGAGCATTATGGCAGAGTAATCAGGAGCAATTAGCACTCCTAGAAAAATTAAACGGAGCCTTCCTGAGAATGGTTAGTAAGGAAGGGTATGGCTGCATTCCTTGGTAGCATTTAAATTTCTCTGACAAGGAATCAGGGAATCAATCAGGTGAGAGAAACTCAAAACTAATGTCCAGCCACGTCTTGGACACTGTCCATTTTAAAAGATAGGCTTGATGTCATACAGAATTGTACACCTGAAATCTATGTAATTTTACTAACAATTGTCACCCTAATAAATTTAATTAAAAAAAAAGATAGGCTAAGTTTATATTTCCAGAAATTTTAATTTCCTCCAAATTTCTCTTACTGTAAAATATAAATAAGTCTTCTTCCATGCAGAAGTAGCAACAGAAGCAGATATTTCTACAAGAGTGAGTAGGGATTAAAACTTTTTTAGGCAAAGCTAATGGCAGAAAAATATGTTTTATTGATTGCATTCTATTTTAGAAACACCGTTTTTGTACCTTTTATTCTCAGTGTATAAGTTAGCCAAGCAAATGAAACAGCCTTGGCTGCCACAAAACTAAGACTGTGCTTATTTCACTTAAAATGGAGGATGTGGTTTTTTGAAAAACAAATATGTGTTATAATTTACTAGAGATTAATTGTCACTTAGTTTATTATCACAGCGATTTGTTTCATTTTAAAACATTTTCGGCTTTAATGAAGGTACTTTGGAGACTTGTGTGCATACTGTCCTCTCTGGGACAGAGGACTATCTGATGAGTGTTGAGACTAAGGGATAACTTTCAAGAATAGAAGGAATGGTGCTTGATGAAAGTTTCCTAACTACCCTATGGATTTGTTATAAGATTAACAGTTGACAATGCCTAAAGAAAATATACACATTCTGAGGGAGAAGAAAGCATTCCAATTACAATGTCCAGTAGCTTTTTACATACACATTTAGTTACCTTACATCTCTATGTATATATATATTGATACATCATGGAAACCCATAATATTATAATAGATAGATATCTGAGAGTTTATAAGGTTAAATCAAAATTATGATGCTTGTAGAATAACAAACTGAATGTAGAACTGTTTTAATATTGCCATTTAGATTATATCAGGAATCAAGAAGCCTCTTAAGCCTGAGAGTTTTATAGACTTCTCTTCAAATTCCATCTTTGAAAATACTTCAGAAATGTCATAACTATTGCCCAAGATTGCACTTACAAGAATATGGCTGTATTTACTTTTTACAAAAAGTATAGGAAATATAGTCAATAATACTGTAAAAACTATGTATACTGTCAGATCAGTACTAGACTTATCAGGGGAATCACTTCACAAATTATAGAACTCCCTAACCACTATGCTGTACATCTGAAACTAATATAAACTAATATTGAATGGCAACTATAATTTAACAAATATATAGACCTAGGATGTAAAGTACAGCATAAGGAATTTTAAAAAAGGGTTAGATTTTGTCACACTAAAAGGTAATGTAATTAAATTCATCTTAAGCTTTAAAATTCTTATAATTACACAAAACTAGTCTAGCTTAAAACTTCAGCCAGGAGACTACAGCAGTAGAACATAACTGACGTTCTCTTAGTTTCCATGGAAATAGCATCCTAGAAAAAATTATATTCATTTTTAATGGACTTCTGGTTCTACCAGGCTATTGAAAACGATAAAACTAGATAATACATTTAATAACTGAAAGAAGAAGTGTGGTATTGTTTTTTTCTAGAGCAGCAGTTCTAAAATGGATGGGGTTATTTTATCATCCTCCCCCTAGGGACATTTAACAGTGTCTGGAGACATTTTTGTTTGCCACAACTAGGAGTGAGTGGGGTTTGCCACTGGAATCTAATAGTTAGAACCAGGGATACTGCTAAACATCTTACAATGCACAGTGTAGTCCTCCCCAATGATGTCACTCCCCAATTATCTAGCTCAAAACATCAAGAATGATGATGTTGAGAAACTCTGGTTTGGAGGTTTCTGCATTCCATTTAATTCTTCATAACTAATGGAATATTTAAAATACTGTAATTTGGTTGGGGCAGATTTTAATAATGAGGAAACTAATGGAAAATAGAGGCAAAAATTCAGACTTAAAAAATTAGATAATAGGTTCACATAATTGCTTTGCCTTTTACGAGATATGCAACCCCATTTAAGTTATAGACCCTCTCTCTGTCAGTTACCTCTTTAAAAATATTTTGTGAGAATTAGGAAATTATAACTGAAAAGATTTATCATTGTGCTTAACAAATAAGAAACATTCAATGCATATTGTGAATAAATGCAATAACTATTTATCAATTGATTTCAAAACAAACACCATTTTATTTAAAGGTTATGCCATACAAGCTGAAAAAGAAAACACATTCGTTAATTTAATGCTAATTTTTTGACACCTTAGGGAGATCTTTGGAGATGTATAATGGTGATCTAGCTAAGGTCAAATGCTTTCTAAATAGTAATCACTTGTATGAACTATGACATTCTAATTAACAATGAAGAAAATGCCCCTTTTCAGAGTAAGAAGCTGCCTATTTATAGATCACAATTCAAACAAAAAAGTTCAAACTTCTGCCTCCATTTATAATGTAATAAGAAAGGTAAGCTAAAGAACAAGACATTTGAGAGATGGGTTCATTTGTGGTTTGAAAACTAGTTGTTTTGGATCAAGTAACAAGTGGAACATTTTCAAGCAGGGATGCTTTCAGTTACATAGAAAGAGCCTGAGATTTGTCATCATATTCACACATAGTTCATTGATTTTAGAGTATAATGGAAAATGATCAACATCTGCGGGCAAACTCTTTGTGGTAGTATTCTCTAAACAGCAGGTCAAACTCTTTGCCAGTTGTATTGCCTAACCGTCTGTTCCTATGCCTTTGTGTTATGGAACATTCTATCTTTAGTAGAAATGTTTGGGTCTTCTTATCCATCACCAAAATACAAATCCATCAATATTTCAATTACAAAGCATTTCACCACTATCATGTAAACAATGGTTTGGGTAACTGGCCCATGTCTTCTAGTTTGCTTTGGGCAACATAAAAAAAACAACACAAAAAAACCTAAATCAGCGAGGCAGTTTGATAATTTTCATACAATATAGTGATATTTATACTTTCATTACTTGAGTCGAATGGTTATGTTTTACTTTGGGTATGGTTGAAAAGGAGATGTGCTGCTTCAGCTTGGTTAGAGACTGATATGATGACACTAATGAATTGTTCTAGAAAGTATCTTCACAGAAAATTATTTTCTATTTCCAATATGCTCTCCTATCTTTGGAGACATTTGTATGATAACTCCAAAAATTATTGGGAGAGAAAGAAAAACAATGACAATAATTCTTTGGTCACTAAAACAGAACATGCTTTAATAACATTTTGATTTACATATGATAAAAGTGACTGCTCATATATTTCCTCTTTGTTCTAAACTCTCATGACAAAACATAATCGGCTACTTGAAATTACTCCGAAGTGTACTAGATCCACTTTGTACCATAGGAATTGATGTCTTTGTATTTTTTATGATTAATTCTCATCATCTCTATAATTCCACAAAATTTCAGACCATAAGAAAAAAGAACCGTTATATGGACAACTCCACCCACGAAAAAACTTTTTTGGGGAGACTTCTGAATAGGAGCAGTTATGCATGACTCAGGCAATGTAGAAAGTGTTCAAGCTCCCCTGATTCAAAATATCCTTTTGTGTTTGTTTTTATAAATACCTGATACCATAAATCCTTTATATTTTTTCCAATAGATTGTGAGGTGATCATGTAGACTTGGAAATACTGGTCTATGGTAGCTTTGTAATTAATGTCTTGTTTGTTTTAATATATATAGAGAAGATTTTGGAGAGATTCTAAAATAAATAATAAAAAATAATTAAAATAATACTTTCTAGCACTGACTCAGTTCAGGCCATGTGATCGCTCATATTTAAAAGCAAATTGCTTTACACTGCCTGCAGTTACAGCTTAGAAAATGACTACATTGTATGCTCTTTGACATGCTGCTAAAGTACCATGTGTTATTATTTTCCAGTCAGTGAATAAACGGAAAATTTCTGTGCATCAATGATTCTTACTTGAGAAAGAACATACCTAAAAATAAACCTTGTGTCAATGGGCAAATTTTGGCAATCTCTGAATCAAAAGCATATTGACAGGAGTGATTAGAGGATGGAAGGGAATATTGAAAATTACTTTGTATATATATTGTAAATCAACCTACTTAGTATGAGTTTTGAAATCAAGTTTGAAAACCTAAACTTGGTTCTATGGTAAGTAGCTGTGCTCATATGTAATATTATTTCTTTTTCTATTGTAATGTCTGATTAACTGGGAAACTAAAAGTAATATATAACAAAGCTTTACATACTCAATAGATGATTGGTCACATCAGATCCAAACATACATCAAGAATATTTTTTCCTCTTATTTAACATGTGGGACAGGAATGTGAACAGTATAGGAGAGAGAGCTTTGTGTTTTCCTGTAAGTTACAGACAAAATAATACAACAGATGAAAAGTGTTTATTTTAAAAATAAAATAATTTTATTTTTCAACAAACAGTATATTAATTAATCTTATAAATCCACACAATGAGCAATTTGTGTTTTGGCATGATCAGACACCAATTCTTAAAATGTATAACAAATTTTATTAAACATTCTTTATGATTGAAAATTGCACTAAAATATATTTTCAGTCATTGAAGAATGTTTAGTTTTAGAGATGATATAATAGCAGTACTATTGGATTCCAGTAAGGGTACAAAATTTGTGAGAAAGGTCAGTCCTATGCTCAGAAAGATTTTGTGATTTGACCAGAGCATTAGCAGCCTCTAGCTAAGTGTTGCAAAATTCAGGGAACATTTAGATTTTTACAGTAAAGCCATGATTAGGAAGAAATATAAGAATCATTACACACAACACAAAAGAGAGAGAGAGAGAGAGAGAGAGAAGAGTGAAAGGTGGGATCAAAGATCAGAATACTATGATCATGAGACTATCTAGGATCATTTATGAAAATGTCAAATGTCCTGGAAATTTCTCTTTAATGTATATGTAATAGTGCCCGACTCAGAGTAACTTTCTTTAGAACAGAAATTCTAAGGGCAAGGGTCATGGCTTTGCTTGGATAGCATGATGTAATGCAAAGTATAGATAATATACCTTTAAATGAGTTTAAACTTAGAGGTGTGTTAGAGCTAGTTCAAATCAGCTCATGGTACTTGAATGGTAAATTTTCATGAAATTTGTGAACATGATCCCATTATTTAAAATTTAATTATGTAGCAGTGACATCAGCAAAATGGCAGAGTAGACAGCTCCAGGTTCTTATCCCCTTACAAAAAACACCAAAATACAAGCACTGCCAGAACCAACTTTGTCATAATTCTGGAAAAGTGGCAACAGTTTTCAGCAACCAAACCAACATTGAATCAAGAAAAAAATAACTTAACAATGGTAGGAAATCTTTGTGCCATTTTACTTTCCTTTTCCCCATCCCCTCCCAGATTGATAGCAGTCTTGAAGATGATAAGCTGTATTCCAAGTGTGGGACCCTCTCTCAAGTTGTATAGGGAGAAGAGCAGGCCTTACTCACAAATTCTTTCATGTGTGGGCTTTAATCTGTTTAGGGGCTACCTGAAATACTGACACAAGGCACTTGTCCTTGTTTCAGCAAACTCAGAACTATCTTAGACAAGAAAAGTCGCACTCATTTCGTTAAAATTTGCAAAGTGAATGAACAACTTTCTGAAGCCTGGAAAAAGATTAAACTTGAGACATACAATAGATTACCTAAAGTATGGAAGGAAAAGCTAGAGAGAGTTTCTTTGAACCTTAGATTATTCAAAAGCACCCATTTTTATAGGGGAACTTAGAAAGCCACAAGTAAGAACAGGGTAAGACACAAGCACACATAAAGTCCTTAGAAGACCCAAGATTTTTGCTGCAGGA